>NC_134691.1:108772461-109093711 GCF_050947455.1 Rhinoderma darwinii
TACAGTGTTTTGTTTTTTTTAAAAACGTTCATTATTTTCAAAGTTATGAGCATTTTTCTAAATATGCTAATTTGGCTATGCTTGCCAAATAGGAGGTTACTCTTTCTTTTCACTCTGGGCGGTGTAATGTTTCCTGTATGACGCTGTCCAATCAGCGTCATATAGCTTCTCCCCCTTCCCTGCCCAGCACCACAGTGTGATCATATAGTATACAGCTTCCATTCCCGACTGATTTTAACTGGTGATACCTCCGGTTGCTTCACAGCTAGAACTGCGATCCTGGTGCCATATGAAAGATTAGAACCACTGTTCTAGGTGGTCCACAGCCTGAGATATGGCTATTTGAAGGGACCCCCCTTCCCTCCAGCCTCAGTCTCTCACACTGTGTGTAGCAGCGTTATGCTGATAGGACAGCGTCAGAGGCTGGGAGGTAGCTCCACCTCAGGAGAATCGCTGGTTTTGACGCCGACTCGTTTAGTATAGCCTCATTTGCATATTCAGAAAAAAGCTCATAAATTTTAAAATAATATACGTTTTGGGGCACAATTTTCACTAGCATTATCAGTGTGACAGCAGCTATTAGATTATCTAAGAGATTGGGCATTACTAAACTAGGGACAGATCTTCTTTAACAGGGGTCTCAAACACCCCGCAGGGCACCAAAGTTTCCTTGGGAGAGGAGAGGGCAGGCTGAAGTAAGAGCGTGCCGGCGCTCCTTCATGACATTATGAAGGAGCGCAGTCTCTTTCCGGCGCTACTGGATCGTTGGTGGTAGGTGAGCAATGTCCATACAGCCCCTGTACATATTGAAACCCCCCAAGTAGGTTGCGCCCCCCACCCCACACTGTTGACAGCGCTACACCGCCCTCCCTGTAGATAGTTCCATTGGGGCTCCCTATAGGAGTGGAATCCCCAGCCAGAGTGTTGCCGACGCTCTGGCCGGGGATTCCTCTGCTGGAGGAGCCCCTGAAGTCACTGTCCATATTTATGGACAGTGACTTCAGAGGCTCTGCCAGCAGAGGAATTCCCGCCCAGAGAGTCGGCAATGCTCTGGCCGGGGAATCAGATCCTGGAGGATCCCCTGACGTCACTATCCATATATGGACATTGACTTCAGAGGCTTCTCCAGCAGCGCTCTGGCTGGGGATTTCACTCCTGGAGGGAGCCACAATGGAGCTATCTATAGGGGGGGGGGGGGTATGCCACTATCTATAGGGAGTGTATGTGTGACACTATCTACAAAGGGGTGTGTGGCACTATCTACAGTGGGCACTGTGGCATTATCTACAGAGTGCACTGTGACACTATCTACAGAGGGCACTGTGGCACTTTCTACAGAGGGCTGTATGTGGCATTATCTACAGAGAGCAGTGTTTGGCATTATCTAGGGGGGTGTGGCACTATCTACAGTGGACACTGTGACACTATCTACAGAGGGCACTGTGGCACTATCTACAGAGGGCACTGTGGCACTATCTACAGAGGGCACTGTGTCATTATCTACAAAGGGCACTGTGGCATGATCTACAGGGGGCACTGTGGCATGATCTACAGGGGGTACTGTGGCATGATCTATAGAGGGCACTGTAGCATGATCTACAGAGGGCACTGTGGCATTTTCTACAGAGGGCACTGTGGCATTTTCTACAGAGGGCACTGTGGAATTATTTACAGAGGGCACTGTGGCAGTATCTGAAAAGTGGCTGCCCAATCTTGACATTCTTGTGTCGGCCAAACACTGCCAACTGAGCAGCCAGACTGCATTTAGCGACAAAACGGGAAAACTGGATTGTTAAAAAAAAAAACGCTGAGTGAACTTTCAAATTTCCAGTAAGTTTAAACCTAGCAGTATTATTATAGTAATGTAGTATTATTATAGTAGTTCAAATAACTAATTGATATAACAATAATTCTGTATTGTATCAAATTTGAAAGCAATGCGGCTTGTCAATTTACCTGGCCGACTTTGAGACCCCTGTCGTAGTATGTGTGGCCTAAATATGGCTATTGATCACCATGACCACCCTCAGTAATGACACCGCTGATAACAGCGATTCAACATACTAAGGCTACATTCACATGAGCGTATCCGAATTACGTGCTTTACGTGTGGTACGTGTTTTCACAAGCACTTTTTTTTTTTTTTTTTTTACATTCCTTTGCATTTGGTGCGTGAAACACGGACAGCACACGGATGTCGTCTATAGACTTCAATGGGTGACAATGTGCGCAAAAGCACACCAATATACAGTAGGACATGCAGTGAGTTTCACATAACATACACTTATTGCGTGAAAACTCACGCATGTCTGAATAGCCCCATTGAAATTAATGGGTTATTTCAACAGAAAGCACACGAACGAGGATTACGCTTGTCTGAATGAGCCCTTATGTGTCTTTTTTCTTAGAAGAATATCAAATCACTCAGTTTGGGAGAGGGAAACCAAATCTTGTACGAGGCAACAAAGTTCTAAGCAGATTGAAGGGGAAAAGCAGCTTCCACACTTGTCTGTGTTTCTCTTCTCGGAGGAAAACAAACCAATTGACACAAATCTAATGGGTATGGGGGGGGGGGGTTTCTCTTGATAAAGATACATTTATTTTAAATAAAGAAGTTCCCCAACTAAATTTAATTTAAGAAACTTCAAACTAGTATTGCAGCCTGATATGAGGAGTGGCATATTGTGACTTCTTCCAAGCTAATAGTCCTATTTCTGTTGTCACCCAGTGCCAACGCAAAGTACAGATGAGCTATGTTTGAAAGTATGGTTGCTGGGATGTAAAACTTCTTTAACCCCTTAAGGACGCAGCCTAGTTTAAGCCTTAAGGCTCAAAGCCCATTTTTGAAATCTGACATATTTCAATTTATGTGGTAATAACTCCGAAATGCTTAAACCTATCCAAGCGATTCTGAGATTGCTTTCTCGTGAGACATTGGGCTTTATGTTAGTGGTAAAAATTTGGTCGATATATTCAGTATTTATTTGTGAAACATTTAAAAATTTAGAGAAAATTTAGAAAAAAATAGAATTTTTCTGAATTTTAATACATCTGCTTGTAAAACAGATGGTTATACCACCCAAAATAGTTACTAGTTCACATTTCCCATATGTCTAATTTAGATTGGCATCATTTTTTGAACATTCTTTTATTTTTCTTGGACGTTACAAGGCTTAGAACATAAACAGCAATTCCTCATATTTTTAAAAACATTTCAAAAGCCTTTTTTTTAAGGTACCTGTTCAGTTCTGAAGTGGCTTTGTGGGGCCTATGTATTAGAAACCCCCATAAACACCCCATTTTAAAAACTAGACCCCTCAAAGTATTCAAAACAACATTTAGAAAGTTTATTTAACTCTTTAGGAATTTCACAGGAATTAATGCAAAGTGGAAGTGAAGGTTTTACCAGAGAAACACTACTAAATATGTATTGTCCAGATTCTGCAGTTTTTAGAAATGTCCCACATGTGGCTCTTGTGCGCTCGTGGACTAAAACACAAGCCTCAGAAGCAAAGAAGCACCTAGTGCATTTTGAGGCCTCTTTTTTTATTAGAATATATTTTAGGCAACATGCCAGGTTTGAAGAGGTGTTGAGGTGCCAAAACAGTAGGAATCCCCCAAAAGTGACCCCATTTTGGAAACTACACTGCTCAATGAATTAATTTATGGTTGTTGTTACCATTTAACCCCACAGTTTTTACACAGCACGTATTTGAATTGAGCTGTGAAATTAAAAAAATGACAGTTTTTCCAATAAGTTGTAATTTTTGATCAAAATGTCTTATTTTCACAGGAAACAAAATACCCCATTTTGTTGCCCAATTTCTCCTGAGTGCAGCAATACCTCATTTGTGGCGATAAACTGCCGTTTGGGCCCATGGGAGGCCTCAGAAGGGAAGGAGCGCTGTGTGTTCTTTGGAGTGCAGATTTTGCTTGATTGGTTTTCGGGTGCGATGTCGCATTTGCAGAGTCCCAGAGGTATCAAAGCAATGGAAACCCACCAGAAGTGACCCCATTTTGGAAACTACACCCCTCAAGGAATTCATTTATGGGTGATGTGACCATTTAGATCCAATAGTTTTTTCACAGAACTTATTTGAATTGGGCTGTGAATTAAAAAAAATAAAAAGAAATTCCAATAATATGTCGTTTTGGCTCAAAATGTCTTATTTTCAGAAGAAATAAAATACCCCATTTTGTTGCCCAATTTGTCCTGTGTGCGCCAATACCCTATTTGTGGTGATAAACTGCTGTTTGGGCCCATGGGAGGGCTCAGAAGGAAAGGACCACCATTTGGCCTACTGGGGATTTTCTGGTGCGAAGTCATGTATGCAGGAGCCCCTGAGGTACCGGTACAGTTGAAACCCCCGAGAAGTGACCCCATTTTAAAAACTACACCCTTAAGGCATTCATCTAGAGGTGTAGTGAGCATTTTTACTGGAGACATCCACCTCATAAACTGTAATGTGGGTTCTCATGGGTATATATGATAAATTTTAAAACACTCTTTCATGCAGAGCCCTGGTTTTTTGGGGACACGTGTCACATTGATATATTGTGTCCTTCCTTATCCCCCTCTTATTGCAGACTTTGCACCTCTTTTGACTTTTTCCCTTTATTGCCAGTTTGGGGAACTTCTTCTGGAAAGTGTTGCCCTGGTACGATGCGGATGGCCTCGCTTCCAGAAGTACTGGGTGCCTAAATATTAGTTTCTTGATAACCACCTCTTGAAATTCCAGGAAAGTTCCCATATGGCCTGTACATCGACGTAGCACGTACGCATTGTACAATGCCATCTGTATGATGTGCATGGCCAGCTTCTAATACCACACCGCATGGCACTGTAGGGCTTCAGGACTTGATCTGACAAGTCCACCCCTCCCATGTACCTATTGTAGTCCAGGATGCAGTCTGGTTTGGGGGTCTCTGTACTGGTACCTCGTATGGGTACATGGGTACTGGTGTGGGCATGTATTTGTAAAGGATCTGCCAGACACAGCTTCTGTGTCGACGCCCGTGGTTAGTCAGTCTGCACCTGCTCCTAAGTCTGATAGAGTGACTCCTTCGTCTACCACTCAGGCTGGGAGGCTGAGGAGTGGGAGAGCCTATCACAGCCTGGCCAGACGGAGCTAGCTCCCGCCCTCTGTCTATTTATACCTTCATTTCCTGCTTCTCCTTTGCCTGTGATTCTGCTTGTTTCCTGGCTCTGCTGCTGCTGCTTGTACTATTTGTCCTCTGCTTCATATTGACTCTGGCTTTACTGACTACTCTCTTGCTCTGCGTTTGGTACCTCGTACACTCCTGGTTTGACTCGGCTCGTTCACTAATCTTGTTGCTCACGGTGTTGCCGTGGGCATCTGCCCCTTTTCCCTTAGCTTCTTTGTACCCTTGTCTGTCTGTCTGTCGTGCATATAGTGAGAGTAGGGACTATCGTCCAGTTGTACGCCGTCGCCAAGGACGGGCCGTTGCAAGTAGGCAGGGACAGAGTGGCGGGTAGATTAGGGCTCACCTGTCTGTCTCCCTACCCCGTCATTACAGTATTGTTGTCAATACAAGGACATCTCTCTTGTCTTGTACTTGACACACAATATGTTGCTGCTAGAAGGTGCCCTGCTCCCACCCTTTCTGAGTGTTTGCCCAAGCAGAGTCTTAGGGAGGCCTCTCAGATTTCTTCTAGCAGTGCCGCATGCCGCAATACTTCTGGAAGCGAGGCACTTGAAGATTGAGACGCTGATATAAAAATAATCCAGGTAGGGGTGGTAACCCTGGTCCAGCAGTGGGTGCACCAAATCCCACACAATTTTTGCATTAACTCCCAGTAATGGGGGGCATTCTGAGGGCTGAATACTGGTGTCCTTCCCTTCATATATCCTAAATTTGTAGGTATACCCTGATGCACTCTCGCACAGCTTATACATCTTCACGCCATACCTTGCCCTATTACTCGGCAGGTACTGGCGGAATTGAAGCTTCCCTTTAAAATGTACCAAGTACTCATCAATAGAAATACACTTCTCGGGAGTGTATGCTTGGGAAAACCAGGCACTGAAACGGTCTAATAGGGGTCTTCGTTAAAACGGTTATAAACGATCAAAACTGGGGCCATCTCGGGGTGGGCACTGCTCATTATCAGTATAATGTAAGAAGCAAAGTAGTGCCTCATTTTTTTTTTTTTTTTTAGGTTCCATTTCAGTTCTGAAGTTGCTTTGAGGGGCCTATATATTAGAAACCCCTATCAAACACCCCATTTTAGAAAATAGACCCCTCAAAGTATTCACAACAGCATATAGAAAGTTTATTTACCCTTTAGGTGTTTCACAGGAATTTAAAGCAAAATAGAGGTGAAATTTACATATATATATTTTTTTGTCAGAAAATCCTTTTTATTCCATTTTTTTTTCTGTAAAACAGAAGGTTTTACCCGAGAAATGCAACTCAATACTTATTGCCCAGATTCTGTAGTTTTGAGAAATATCCCACATGTGGCCCTAGTGCGGTAATGGACTGAAGCACCGGCCTCCGAAGCAAATGAGCACCTAGAGGATTTTGAGGCCTCCTTTTCATTAGGCACCATGTCCGGTTTGAAGAGGTCTTGTGGTGCCAAAACAGTAGAAACCCCCCAAAAGTGACCCTATTTTGAAAACTAGACCCCTTGAGGAATTCATTGTCGCTTTTATGGGGTGCATGCGGCTTTTTGATCAGTTTTTATTCTATTTTTGAGGGGCGTGGTGACTAAAACACAGCAATTCTACTATTGTTCTTTTATTCAATTTTTTTTCAAAGTTCACCGTGGGCTATAAATGACATATTCACTTTATTCTGTGGGGCGAGACGATTACAGCGATACCAGATGTTTATAGTTTTTTTTTATTTCTTATGGCGTTTGCACAATAAAATAAATTTTGTAAAAAATCATTTACTTTTTGTGTTACCATAGTTTAAGAGCCATAACTTTTTTATTTTTCCATCAAGAAAGCCGACAAGGGATAAATAACGAAATAATTTTGTAGTTCAGGCCGTTACAGACGCGGCGATACCAATTATGTATAGTTTATTTGTTTATTTGAGTATTTTTATTAATAATAATGGACTGATAAGGGAAAAAGGGGGATTTTTACTTTTATTTTCTTATTTTTACACAACTTTTTTTTACTTTTTTTTTACTTTATTACTTTGTCCCACTAGGGGACTTGAGGGCAGTTGGCCCTGATCGCAATTCTAATACACTGCACTACATGCGTAGTGCAGTGTATTAGAGCTCTCAGGACCCACTAGGCTTCCACTAGGCCTCCGTAGATGGCATAGCCGGACGCCATTGTTAGGTGTCCGGTTGCCATAGCCACCATCGCCGGTCGCTATCGTGTAACGGGCCGTCGATGGTGGTTTAACCCCTAAGAAGCCGCAAATGCTATTGAACGCAGCTTTTAAGGGGTAGTACGTCACTGAGCGTAAAGGGGTTAAATGGACACTGCACTTTGAACAAACTTTCCATAAATCAATAGTACAAGCGAATATAAGAAACTTTGTAATATATATCTTTCCTTCCCTCCCCCTTCCTAACTGCCTTCCTAACTGTTAACTTACTCTGAATTTACTGCTTTTTTTGTCTCCTCAAGAAAAGCTCACTAAAGGATCAGGTTACAGCTTCCCATATAAATCTATGGAGAGAGGAAGGGGCAGGAGGGTGCTGGAGCAAAGTGAGAGAGAAAGGCATAGAAAGACACAGAGATGCTGCTGCAGCTTTTAGTAAGTGCTCTATCTCACCCCAGTACTGGATTCTCAGCTACACTGCTAATTACTGCTGTGTAATGTCCTCCATGCTGCTGCTGCTTCTGAAGGAGTGCTGCAAAGAGATTAAGGAGCAGGATGTTCTCTTCTCTTTGAGTGCTGTGTGCAGCAGACATTATAGCAGTTAGACTCCACCCACTAGGTCAGGGAAAACTGAGAATCTTTATGTACACACACGACATCTTGTTTTGAAAAATCACCTGAAACAGGTACACTTTAACCACCCAATGATGATGATGATGATGATTACTAGTAATATTTTATATAACTACACTTTCCTCCCTATTCTTCCTTTCTACAATTATTTCATTAAAGGAATTTTCCAATGACAGAAGATAATGGCATATCACCATCATTTTCTGATCAAGGGATATCTAACTGCTAGTTCCCCCACTGAGCATATTCTACTTACTTTTAATTTAAAATATACTTTAGTGCATTTTCTGCTTTATTTTGTATGTACATATGGCAATTAATGGACTTCATGGATTATTTGACACTATTAGCCTTAAAAAACCCCACATAATTAAACAATATTTTTGAAACTACATTCAAAATTATATCTTTCAAAAAAAGTTATTATTCTATTACAAAAATCATGGCTAAAAGGCAGGCACCACCACCAAATGCAAGACATTTTTGGAACCATAATCTGTGGGTTTCCAGACTAGAGTCAGTCATTGCAATATTTTCTTTTCTTCAATCTCTTTATTTTTCCTATAGTTTTAGCCTCCTCTATTCATTCCACACCTCCTCTTTTTTTTCCCCCTTCCTAGTAACTTTAGGCTGTGTTCACATCATAATATGTGAACACGTTCAGCCTATGCGCTGGGGAGGCTCCCAGAACATATGCCAGACGTAGCCATAGGCCCCAATTCAGCCGTGAGGGTGGTATGCATCGGCTTTTATAGGAAAGCGCAGCATGGTATATTTTTATTTTGCCATTGTGGTCAATGACCGAAATATGCCTCTGTATGGCTATGCAGTTGCAAATGTTGGAGGTATACGTTGGGAAATATTGCTGACGTACACCTTAGACGTATACCCATAGTGTGATGTGAACAGAGCTTTACACTTATAAGCCTCTCTTCCCCTTTCCCCTTGAAGATATTGACGCTTTAGTTTGAACTGTAAATAACACACATTTGTGTTTCATATGCCCCCAAAGGGCTGGCCTTACGGGCGCATCAACCGTCCCTTACTGAACGATGTGCCGCTAATAGCCTCGCATCCGAGGCTTGTAACTACCATGAGTCTTGTATAGCAATATTATTAAGACATTGTATAGGACTGTTATAAGATTTTAAATGTGGAGTTGTTATTTAGTCACTGTATGTTGATATTAATTTCAGCACGGTATGATGGTATTTACTTGAGCTTTGTGTTGCAATGTTACTAAGGCACTGTATAGTATAGAACAAGAAAGGTTGATCCAGCGCTGTGGTTGTGTTTAAAAAGGAATCATGTTCCTATTTTTATTGGGCATAAAATTTAAATCAAACAAACAAACAAACAAACAAACAAACAAACAAACAAACAAACAAACAATAAAGAAACAGTGGAATGATCCAGCGCTGAGTCCAGTCGAAAATTAAAAAGGAAACGGTGTTCCCATCTTTATTGGGGTGAATGATTAAAATTGTAGGGAGACGCAGTCCCAGGAAGTAAGTGAGTAGGCAGTGGTGCCCTAGCCTACGCGTTTCTAGCAGCTCCTGTGCTCTTAATCATGGCAAAGAAATGTGAGGACACAGGCCGCCCTGTCTGCTTGATAAGCGTAACTAATGAGTACGCAGAAAGGCAGGTGAGAAGTTAACCCTGGTTTCTGATTACCACCTCAGGTGTAATACACCATGCAAGAAGACTGCGTATATAGGTATAATCCAGGCGGTGTGTATCATATATGATAAAAAAAAATATTTTTTTTTGACATGTAGCTACTTTAACGTAGAGGACTAATTATGGTGATAGTTTAGATCATATTCAGCACCATCTATTATGGACAGTTACTTCATTAAATAAATAAAAATGCGAGCTCAATTATTTGCAAATAAATCTGATTTACCGGTAGCTAGCATAATACTGTTTATTCCTGGAGATCAAGTACAACAATTGGAAGTGCTCTCATTGGTGAGATCTTATTAAGAAAGTAAGTTATTAAATATGACATGGCAGATTACCTTGTACAGTACACTCCATATTCCTCACTATCAACATTTATGATGAGGTTTTCTCTCAGCAGGAAAACATTGGAGTTGCAGTATATTCAGCACCACATACCCTGGACAGCGCCACTGGCTGCATGAACCATTTCTTGAAATGAATATGTATTATTCATTTTTACATAATGTATAGTATACTCCAAATTTCAAGAAGGTTTTTCCGACATTGATTCATTCCACATATACCCCCCGGAATTATTTAACCCTTTCACGACCAAGGACGAAAATGTACGTCCTGGTCGGCTGCTAGTTCCCGCTCCAGGACGTGCATTTTCGTCCGCATTTCAAACTGTCACTCTGTGTAAACACAGAGTGACAGACCCGCGCTGACAGCTGTCCTAGACAGCTGAGACATCAGTCTTGCCGGACAGCGGACCATCGCCGCTGCTTTCGGCAGTTAACCCCTTAAGTGCGGCGACGGATTGCCGTCGCCGCATTTAAGTGGTTTGAAGCACATCGGCAGCCCCCACGAAGTGATCGTGGGGGCTACCGATGCTTGTCACGGCAATCGGAGGTCAGATAATGACCTCCGGGTTGCCATGCACGGAAGCCTCGGAGGAACAGCCTCCGGCCGTTCCTCCTCTGCTTCCTGTCAGTGTGACAGTCACGTCACAATGACAGTTAGAGTACATTACACTACGTGTGTAGTGTAATGTACTCTAGCAGCGATCAAAGCTGCAAGTCTAAGTGTCCCCTAGTGGGACAAGTTAAAAAAGTTAAAAAAAAGTAATAAAAATGTTTAAAAAAAAGTGTAAAAATAAAAGTTATAAGTGATATAAACAGAAAATGCTTTTTTTTCCTATAATAAGACTTTTATTATAGAAAAAAAATGAACACGTTAAAAAAGTACACATATTTGGTATCCCCGCGTTCGTAACGACCCCAACTATAAAACTATAATGTTATTTTTCCCGCACAATGAACACCCCAAAAAAAATCAATAAAAAACGACGACAGAATCGCAATTTTTTTGGTCACCACCCCTCCCAAAATAAAGAATAAAAAGTGATCAAAAAGTCGCATGTTCCCAAAAATAGTACCAATAAAAACTTCTATCCGTCCCGCAAAAAACAAGCCCTTACACAGCTTTTTTGACTAATATGGCGACACAGAAATTTTTTGGGTTTATAAATAAGTCATTTTATTGTGCAAACGCTAAAAAAAAGGACCAAACCTATATACATATGGTATCGCCGTAATCGTACCGACCCCCAGAATAAAGTAAAAATGTCATTTATAGCGTACGGTGAGCGCCGCAAAAAGAAAACCTAAAAAACGGTGTCAGAATTCCTGTTTTTTGCTCAGGATTGCAAAAAAATTGAACAAGAAGTGATAAAAAAAAAAAAACAAGTGCCCCAAAATGGTACCAATGAAAACTACAGATTGTCCTGCAACAAATAAGCCCTCGCTGCTCCGGTGGTGAAAAAATAAAAAAGTTCTGGCTTTCAGAATATGGCGATGCAAAATGTTCCAAAAGTGGATAAGATCGGGCGCCATTTATCAGTGCGACACCAGTCACATATCTATGAAATATTATTTATTTACCCCATTATTGTACCCTCTTATTATGCCCTGATGTACCCCGCACAGATTACATATACCCTGATGTACCCCGCACAGATTATATATGTCCCCACATTATAAACTGAAATACCAGCGAAACCCAAAACAGAAAAACTACCAAGCAAAATCTGCGCTCCAAAAGCCAAATGGTGTCCCTCCCTTCTGAGCCCTGCAGCGTGCCCAAGCAGCAGTTTGCGCCTACACATACGGCGTCGCCATACCCGAGAGAACCCGCTTAACGTTTTATGAGGTATTTGTCTTCTGTGGCACAAACTGGGCACAACATATTATGCACTAAAATGGCATATCAGTGGAAAATTGCAATTTTCACTTTGAACCATCCGCTGCGCATTAACCCCTTTGCGCACTATGACTTAATTGCCTGTCATGGTGCGGTGGTTGATGTATGGAGCCGGCTCACATGCTGAGCCCGCTCCATACGCTGCGGGTGTCGGCTGTGTATTACAGCAGGCCCCCTCGGTACTAACGGGCAGGAACAGCGATCGCGCTGTTACAGAAGCCGGTAAGAATAACAATACACTGCAATACATTAGTATTGCAGTGTATTGTACCAGCGATCCAATGATCGCTGGATCAAGTCCCCTAAGGGGATTGATTAATAAAATGTGTAGAAGAATTATAGTTATTAGTAGTGAGATTTTTTTTTTGAAAGTTAAAAAAACAAAACACCTTTTCGCATTTTTCTTCTAAAGTAATGTAAAAAAATGAACAAAATTGGTATCGCTACGTCCGTAAAAGTCCGAACTATTACAATATACCATTATTTAATTTGCACAGTGCACACCTTAAAAAAATTTAATAATTGAAACCGCCAAAATCTCAGTTTTTTTTTGTCACCTTCGCTCTAAAAGAAAAATGTAATACAACTTTTGAATCACTTTTTATGTACCAAAAAATGGTACCAATAAAACCTGCAGCTCCTCCCGCAAGAAATAAGCCCTCACACCGCCCTATTGATGGAAAAATAAAAAAGTTATGGCTCTTGGAAAGCGGGGAGGGAAAATCTAAAATAAGAAAGCAAAAACTGGATCAGTCCTGAAAGGGTTAATTCATTTCTAATGAAAAAACGTATGACCCCATGTGGGGTATTTCCGTACTCGGGAGAAATTGCTTTATAAAAAATGGTTGTTTTTTTCCTCCTTTATCCCTTGTGAAAATGAGAAAATTCAACATTTTAGTGGAAAAAATTTTGATATTAATTTTCGCGCCCTAATTCTAATAAACTCTGCAAAAGACCCGTGGGGTGTAAATGCTCACTATACCCCTAGAAAAATTCCTTGAAGGTTTTTCCAAAATGGGATCACTTTTGGGGGGTTTCCCCTGTTTTGGTCCCTCCAGTGCATTGCAAATGCGACATGGCAACGAAAACCATTCCAGCAAAATCATAAATCCAAATGGCGCTCCTTCCCTTCTGAGCCCTACTGTGGGTCCAAACAGCAGTTTATTACCACATATGGGGTATTGTCGTAATCGGGAGACATTGCTTTACAAATGTTGGGGTGCATTTTCTTCGTTATTCCTTGTAAATAATAAAAATTTCTATGTTGTTTCAGAAACAAAAGTACATTTTAATTTTTACAGACTAATTCCAATATATTTAGCGAAAAACCTGTGTGGTCAAAATGCTAACTATACCCCTAGATAAATACCTTAAGGGGTCTAGTTTTCGAAATGGGGTCGTTTATGGGGAGTTTCTATTGTTCTGGCAGCTCAAAGCCTCTCCAAATGTACAGTGGGGCCTAAAACATTTTCAAGCAAAATATGAGTCCTGAAAGCCTCCGGGTGCTCCCTTCTTTTGGGGCCCTGCCGTGTGTCCAAACAACGCATTAGGGCCACAATGTGGGTATTTTTGAAAACAGGAGAAAGAGGGTGATAGATTTTGGGGTGTGTTTCTTCATTTTCATGTTCGCTTTACAAAGAAATCGGTCTTCAAACAAATACTTTTATGAAAAAAGTGAAATTATTTTCTTTTTCACCTGATATGCATTAAATTTAGCAAAGAACTGTGGGGTCAAAATAATTACTATACACCTAAATAATTACGTTATGGGGTCTAGTTTTCTAAATGGGGTCGTTTATGGGGAGTTTCTATCGTTCTGGCAGCTCAAAGCCTCTCCAAATATACAGTGGGGCCTAAAACATTTTCAAGCAAAATAGGAGTCCTGAAAGCCTCCGGGTGCTCCCTCCCTTTCGGGCCCTGTCGTGTGTCCAAGCAATGCATTAGTGTCACAATGGGGGCATTTTTGAAAACAGGAGAAACAGGGTGATATATTTTGGGGTGTGTTTCTTCATTCTCATGGTCGCTTTACACAGAAATCGGTCTTCAAAGTGATACTTTTATGAAAAAAGTGTTTTTTGTTTTTTTTTCACCTGCTATGCATTAAATTTAGCAAAAAACTGTGGGGTCAAAGTACGCACTACACCCCTAGATAAATACCTTAAGGGGTCTAGTTTTCTAAATGGGGTCGTTTATGGGGAGTTTCTATCGTTCTGGCAGCTCAAAACCTCTCCAAATATACAGTGGGGCCTAAAACATTTTCAAGCAAAATAGGAGTCCTGAAAGCCTCCGGGTGCTCCCTCCCTTTCGGGCCCTGTCGTGTGTCCAAGCAATGCATAAGGGTCACAATGGGGGCATTTTTGAAAACAGGAGAAACAGGGTGATAGATTTTGGGGTGTGTTTCTTCATTCTCATGGTCACTTTACACAGAAATCGGTCTTCAAAGTGATACTTTTATGAAAAAAGTGAAATTTAATTTTATTACGCCTGCTTTGCATGAATTCTTACAAAAAAACTGTGGGGTCAAAATACTTACAACACCCCTTAATAAATACCTTAAGGGGTGTAGTTTTCAAAATGGGGTCACTTGTGGGGGTTTCCACCATTCTGACAGCTATGAGCCTCTGAAAACCTGGCTTGGTGCAGGAAAACAAAATGTACTTCAAAATGTATAAAATTATTACAAAATTTGTAAGTCTTCCAAATTGCTCAAAAAAAAATTTTTTTTTTCAAAAGTGCTGCCAAAATAGAGTAAAGAGATGGAAATATATATTTAATTAAAAAAATTGTGCAGTATGTGTGTACATATGTGACATATTGCAGTTAAAAATAGGGAAAAATGATCATTTTTACAAAATTTCTTCAATTTCTCTATTTTTTAATTAATTTCCGCAAATCGTATCAGTCTACTTTTACCACTAAAATAAAGTACAACATGTGACGAAAAAACAATGTCAGAATTACTTGGATATTCAAAACTTTCACAGAGTTATTCTCTGATAAAGTCAGACATACCAGATTTGACAAATCTGGCTTGGTCATTAAGGTACAAACATGCCCGGTCATTAAGGAGTTAATTCCAGTAATAAAACAACTATACTCAACAAAGTGCAAGTACGTGCTATAATCTCTCTCACTGTGAAATGAATCAACATAGGTATTATCGTGAGAAATTTTGGTATACACCTATGATAAAACGCAAGTGCACATTACACCTTTATTCAGACCTTACTTCAATGTAGGCTGTCCAACTATTTCCAATCAAATACGTATGAAACTGGACAAGATTCTCTAAGCTCTTGAGATGAACTCAAATGCACATATAATTTGCAATTCTTACATTTATATAGCTTACTCAACACTATTAGGTCATATATGTGAAAATCAATTCATATTTTTATATCAGGAATCACATTCCCGTCTATGTTTTAACTATGTTTTCGATTTATTTGGATGCTCACACTGTGTATATGTTAACAGCTTGCACAATTGTTTGGAGATGTAATACTTGGAACTTAGCTAAATCGTTAATATGTGCTGTTTTTTCTGTATATCGAATTCATAACAACTGTGATATACTTTGTGAGGATTGTGGGGACACAGGTGCCTTGCCTGCTGTATGGATTACTTAACCTATGTTATTGTATTCAACTAAGTACATTTTGACTAGCTTGCCCAGATATAGCTGTCACTTTGTCCATATATGATACACACCGCCTGGATTATACCTATATACGCAGTCTTCTTGCATGGTGTATTACACCGGAGGTGGTAATCAGAAACCAGGGTTAACTTCTCACCTGTCTTTCTGCGTACTCATTAGTTACGCTTATCAAGCAGACAGGGCGGCCTGTGTCCTCACATTTCTTTGCCATGATTAAGAGCAAAGGAGCTGCTCGAAACGCGTAGGCTAGGGCACCACTGCCTACTCACTTACTTCCTGGGACTGCGTCTCCCTACAATTTTAATCATTCACCCCAATAAAGATGGGAACACCGTTTCCTTTTTAATTTTCGACTGGACTCAGCGCTGGATCATTCCACTGTTTCTTTATTGCTTGTACCGCCAGCCGTAGCGGGGTTCCGAGCGAGGAGTCAGGAGACGCAACAAGCTGGTGAGCTGGAGGTTTCCTCCCTTGCCTATTTCAAACAAACAAACAAACAAACAAACAAACAAACAAACAAACAAACAAACAAACAAACAAACAAACAGACATGGTAGCAAAGCAGTTTTAGGTAGGTATTGGGAGCCTACGCGTTTCGAACACTTGCAGTGTTCTTAGTCATGGCTATTATTCACTGATGCTGGCAGTCAACGGGTTTATATAGTGTGGCTATCTAGGTGGGGCGGTGTATACTGCAATGAAAGCAGCTAGAGTGTTCAAGAAAAGCTCCAGATACACAGTAACCCTTTAGTGTCTAAGGGTAAGTCAATTGTGTGCAATATAACATATGTATTGAATTTATATCGAACAAATAGTACATTGAGGCACAAATTGCAAAGACCTATAAATTTGCAAAGATTATGTTATAAATAAGATGATTTTTTTATTTATTATTTGGTTATATTTTAGTTATTTGAAATGTAGTAGACTATGATGGTGTATTAATTTATGTCGGTCTTTTATTTGTTATTTTCTGTGCTGCTGTCTGATAGTATAGTATATAATATATGCAGTATATGATGGTGAGGCGGCATAACACTATTATTTAGGTAACTGCATGGTATTGTTATTTGTCCACCATGCAGTATGGTGCTTATAATCAGTCAGTTTGATATAGTTTCTTGTACACTGTTTGACATTACACCATATGGGGCAGGGCACAAACAGGAGGCATCAGACAGGGCACTATCCAACATACGGCCGGCTCTCTTCTCCCAAATCCTTAACATAGTTTTTCAACGGATTGCTCACAAAGATGAATTGTTTACCTCAGGAATATGTTTATATGTGAGACTTTACTCGTAACATAAACTATACACAGTAGAGAATATATTTTCTTCACATCCGGCTTGGATAGAATCATGGACATCTGTAATCCCTTGCACTTGTACAAGATTTATAAAACATATAGGACCATGTAAGAATCTATTTCTAACCATAATATACTGGCTACTTTATTTTATCATACTGTCCTTCAAGAAAAACCTCTGGTCCTATAAATTAAATATTGATAAAAGAGTTACTCTGCACACAGGAAGGCATTACATACGGCACCGCATGATTCTAGATATGAATAATTTATAGGTTTGCCAATGTTTATTTATAGTGTCAAAAGTCTGCATCATAGCAAATAATGGGAAACTCCAAACGGAAACCTCGTAACCTGAAGTAATTGTATATTAATGTCTAATTAATGTTTCAGACATCAAGTTATTTAAGACAATATGATTGAGATAAGTGTTTTGTCACCTGTTCGTACATATATCTGTATGCTCCATAATAATTCTTTTGACTTCAATATCATTGTTAAAGGCCACGACTAATGAGTCATTTGCCACTTTCATCTGCCATGTAAAGCCAAGTAAATGATAGTTCTGCAAATACTGCAGCTTGTTACGCCAGAATACGTAGATATATAAGCCAGACAAGCAAGACTGAGGTAAGTTGGTAGAGAAAATTGTGATCTTTTATTGGGTTAATAATACACCATTTATGCATTTGGACAACCTGCGGTCTGTAATGCCCCCAACAATAAGACACAGACATGCTGGTTCAGAAAGACACGGCTGTTTGAGTTCTTATTAAATTTAACTTAAAAAAACACTCTAGGCAAAATTGTTACTGTGCTATGCCTAGTGCAGTCTAGAGGGGGCGGTGTATGACTGGTATTTTCTATCAGTACGTTTTTGGAGAGTTGAAGGATCCTGGAGTAGCTGAAGGAAACCCACACAAATCCGGGAAGAACATACAATCTCCATGCATATGTTGTCCTTTGTCGGATTCGAACCCAGGACCCCAGGGCTGCATGGCAAGAGTGCCATCCATAGAATATACAATGAATATCTGATGGATGAGGGGTCCATCTCTGGGACCCCCATATATTGGGACAATTAGGTTCTCTTGATCACCTGTTTGGCACTCCAGAGATGAGTTCTACTCTCTCCATTTTAGTTTATGGGAGTTGTGAAACACTTAGCTGTTTTTGTGTTCTCAATAGATGAGAGTCAGTGGAGCCCCCGAGCCCGCTCCTATCAGACATTAATGAAATTTTCTGTATTGCTGTATACGTAACATAAATGTCTCAGATAGGAATACCCCTTTAAGTTTTATTACAGCCCTTTGCAATGTGGTACAGTTTGACAATGTGGCCCTCAGACAAATTGTGAACCCCTGATTTGGATAGTAAATAACATAAAATGGTGTATATATTTACATATGAATATTGACTATTATTATGATGATACATAAGTAAACCAAATTTCAATCCAAGCATGTTCCGGAGATCAGAAATGTAACACAAAGTTAATATTACAATATAAGAGAATGTCTTGGCTATAGTGGATATACACTTGGTACACTTTGTATCCCCCAAGCTTTAGTGCACAGATTAACAAACCTGTTTAAGATAATGCTGCAATGTATTAATAAAGCAGATAGAGCTTCTGTGACCACCAGAACGTGTAGCTGCATGTAAATAAGTATTCAAATAGTGGTCAAGTAGTTGCTAGGCAACCTGAGCCTGCAGAAGAAAACGGAAGAAAATGTAGATTCGGCAAAGATTTAACGAGTTACATAATGTATGATAATGATTTACTGTTTAACATAATTTAAGTTGAGTTTGGTTTTGAACAGTTTATGTTATCAAACAGACCACTTTATATTAGAACATCTGTAGAATGTTCCTTTAGCACTAATCTGTATCACCCACGGAATGACTCCCACAACCTGACTATCAAGCGACCAACTGGAAGCACCATCTGTATTGAGTATAGTGGTTCACACTTAGGGTATGTTCACACGCAAACTCAAAAACGTCTGAAAATACGGAGCTGTTTTCAAGGGAAAACCGCTTCTGATTTTCAGACGTTTTTTGAGCAACTCGCATTTTTCGCAGCGTTTTTTACGGACGTTTTTGGAGCTGTTTTCAATAGAGTCTGTGAAAAACGGCTCCAAAAACGTCCCAAGAAGTGACATGCACTTCTTTGACGCGGACGTCTTTTTACGCACCGTCTTTTGACAGCGACGTGTAAAATTACACCTCGTGGGAACAGAACTTCGTAAAACCCATTGAAAGCAATGGGCAGATGTTTGTAGGCGTAATGGAGCCGTTTTTTTCAGGCTTAATTCGAGGCGTAAAACGCCCGAATTACGTCTGAAAACAGTGTGTGTGAACATACCCTTACTGCTTGCCTGGGAGGAATCCCTTGATGGACTCAGTTTGCTGGAAATATATCAGTGAGTCAGTCAGGTAACCAACCTTAGACTATTGAAGGTTTGTGGGACAGGTCCATTGCATGTGGTAGCATAGTGGTTTTTACAGATGAAACCGAAACTTTCGGGGTTCGAGGCAAATAATAAGCTCCGGCCGCCATTTCACAGATCACATGGCCTCAGACTAGCTTACTCATAACGCCTTGCAGGCAGCCTTCCCAAAATGCACTGCAGTTATTTACTTATACCCATATATGTTGCTGTCACTTTAACATTACTAGCGCTGGCTTTGCGTTAAAGACCTTGAAAGGGGTTGGATATGGTCCTAGAAGACATCAGAGTGAGACACAAGTTTTCATGGCAGTTAGGGTACTTGCGATTTGCATCTAATTTATTTGGACCGAATCGGATGGCCAATTTGATAGACTCCCACACTAAACGAATTTCAGTCAATTCTCTCATCTCTAGCCTCTGGATTGGAGAACAAATGGGCACCTGAAAATTACTTTGGTATGGTAATCCCACTTGCTTTGTTGGTGCACTTGCGCTAGTACTTCAATTCTTTAGCCTGGTCTTTTGGCTAAGCTTTAATACAAGGATTTTTTATATTGCCAGCCATTAGGCTGGGCCGATCATTCATGACATATTTATGCAGGGGCGTAGCTAGAGGGGGGCAGGCGGGGCATCTGCCCCGGGCGCAACTACAAGGGAAGGAAGGGGGGGCACCGACCTGGGGAGTGGAGGCATGTGCGCTCCGGGCCGGTACCCCCATAGACATTTAGTGCCATGGGAATCGCATGGGACAAGAGTGGGAGCTGTGTAAATGTAATGCACGATCTTCTCCTGCTCCGGGCGGCTGCATTATACGTCACATGTGACGTCATATAATGCAGCTGGCCATACACTCTGCCTGTGAGGAGAACACCATTGAAGTGTTCAGCCCCAGCTAGCAATCAGGCAGGGAGGATGGAGGAAGAGAGGGCTGGGGAGGAGCAGTCTTACACACAGCTCTCCTCCTGCCTGCAACATGTGACCGCTGAAAACATGAAGATCCCTCCACGGAGCTCCGGACTGATAAGTACAGCCGTGTATGTGCAAGTAGGGGGAGGGGTGTGTGTGTGTATATATATATATATATATATATATATACAGTGTGTGTATATACAGTGTGTGTGTGTATACAGTGTGTGTGTATACAGTGTGTGTATACAGTGTGTGTGTGTGTGTGTATACAGTTTGTGTATGTATATACAGTGTGTGTATACAGTGTGTGTGTGTGTGTATATACAGTGTGTGTGTATATACAGTGTGTGTATATACAGTGTGTATACAGTGTGTGTGTGTATACAGTGTGCGTGTGTGTGTGTATATACAGTGTGTATGTATATACAGTGTGTGTGTGTGTATACAGTGTGTGTGTATACAGTGTGTGTATACAGTGTGTGTGTATATATACTGTGTGTGTGTATACAGTGTGTGTGTATATAAACAGTGTGTTTGTATATACACAGTGTGTGTGTATACAGTGTGTGTGTATATACAGTGTGTGTGTGTGTGTGTATACAGTGTGTGGGTGTATATACAGTGTGTGTGTGTGTGTGTGTGTGTGCGTATGTATACAGTGTGTGTGTGTGTGTGTGTGTGTGTGTGTTTATAAATAGTTTTTGTGTGGGAGGGGGATTTGACTGTAAATATTATGTGTGGGGTGAGGGGGTTCTGTATAAATAGTTTAAGTGGGGTGGAAGGATTTGACTGTATGGCCTCGTGCACACTTCCGTCGGCCGTTGTACTGCCGCTAATGACGGTTCCGTGAATCACGGACCTCACACGGATGGCTTCTGTGTGCAGTCCGTTGTTTCACGGGCCAAATCAATGCAGAGGCCGAGACTGTTCTGTCAAAAATGGGCAGGTGTAGGACAGCCCTATTTTTGAAGGAACAGCAGCACGGCTCCGTTAAAACAACGCAAGTGTGCATGAACCCATTGAAATGAATGTGTCAGGGTCCTGTCACTTCAAACAATGGATAGCACCCTGATGAAAAAAACCTGAAGTGGGCCTAAGGCCTCAAGCACATGTCCGTTGCCATTTATATGGCTGCATATTACGGATCCGCAAAACAAGGACCGCACATAGAACTATACTTCTTGTAAAATGTACAAATGGCTACAATAAAATAAAAGTGAAGAAAAAGTTACACCTCATTGATTGAGAAAGCAAACATGGTGAGTGGGAAGGAATATGTCGGGAAAGAGTTGGGGGGGGGGGGGGGCAAGCTGAATCTTTGCCCCGGGTGCAGGAGAACCTAGCTACGCCTCTGATTTATGTATTATTTGTGTTGCACTGTGTGTTCACTTTGCATGTCACTGGATTTCTCAGAGTGCAGTGCCCTTATGTGTCCCCTATGGGGAGTTTGTGTGGCCATCAGGTTCCTTACCACCCTGCAACCTGGTTCTCCCTTGTGGGGTGGCTAAAGTTAGCTTTTTTTTTTTTTTTTTTTGCACCGGCATGTATGTCGCGGAAGCCTATGCAAATCCTGGAGCACAATTCTCATTTTTGAGGGGGCTTGCGTTAGACCGTATCCGAGTGAGTACTGTTTTGTGGCACTTGATTGAACAAAACATGACCATAGCCTTTCAATAAAAAAGGAGGAAGGCAAATGTTAACAAAAGGTTACTAGTTCTTAATAATGAAATAAATTATGAAACAAAGGAAATAATATGATGTATGGAAACAGTATCTAGAAGTTTGAGCTCACCACAGTGTAATGGTTATATTAATTGAATTATAGAGTAGGAACAATCATGTTAGGGGCATAGTATAATCATAGTATAGCCATTTGGCTGTTAAGGGAACCAAACATGCTTCAGCAGCGAATTATTTTTTAAATATCCTCTTGCTTCATGCACTCGTGAGGTATATCTGTTATATGAAGCATGACACAACCATTGGAACACATTCTGTCTGACTGTATTATGTAAAATTCCAGTGGTTTTGGTTATATGTCACTTCCAATTTCATACAACAGACTGAAGATAGGGATTGCATTAAATATTACAATGACAGCTTAGGCATCATCCTTAACAGCTAGAGAACAGATTAACTCCCCTGTTGCTGAAAGTCTTCCTATGATATGCAGAATATACAGAGAGATGGAATGAACAGAACTTTCCACAGGAAATAAAGTAAATATTACTTAGTATGTATCTTCCATTTACATCACTTTGTCTTGTTATACTCAATATAAATTATACTTCTTAAACTATTAAGGACCAAGTTAATCCTGGGCTTAAGACATTTTTTGTCTTTGCCTTTCTGTATTCTGTCAGCCATAACTTTTGTACATTTACTTCGCTTTTTGAGTCCTTGTTTTTGTGGGACAAGTTGTAGATTTTTCATGCATCATTTAGGTCTTACAGTTACAGTAATATTAGTAATATTTATAATTTTTTCATAATAGCAAAAAGCTTGAAAAAAAGCTATTCTGCCATTTTTTTTTTCAAATTAAAGCGGTCACCTTAAATGACCTGCAATAAACGCTTACAAAGAGAAAAAACATCTATGTGGAATTACTTGCCAGGCGCCGTGACCCTTAAAGCTGCAAATTTTTCCTGCCTTCTCCTAATGATTCATTCTCCCCGGGAACAGGGCATTCTACCCGAGGGATAGCAGCGGGGGGCAGCCGGCATCCTAAAAAAAACGGTGCAACACCAAACAGCCTATACTTGCACAACCTGACCAGGTGAGTTGCAAATACCTCACAATGTGCTACAACAAAGTGTAAAACAGTAATACCTTAGAGGAGCGCCGTATCATTTCTGCCTCTTTTTCTCCCTTCTCCATTTGACATCTTTAGAACAGACATTCCTGAACCAGGGGAGTGAAAGTCCATTCCAAGATTTAAGATTTTTTTTTTAGCGGGAGGGGAAGAGCGGTAAAATTGAGATCGAAGAGTCTATCCAGGTCGGAAGGGATGTATGCTCAGACATTAAATGTGAGAATCAATCAATTTGAGGGGTTGTGAGACCCAAAGAGAAGAGATTATGGAGGGTGGAAAATTTATATTAAGTAATTTGTATATGTGGGTGGTTACTTTAAAATTAGAGAGATCTCCAAAGAATAGAGATAGAGGAGCAGATCATCTGCAAGTATAGAGAGTTTGTGATGAGCAGAGCTACACTGAACCCCCTTAATTTTAGGGTAGGTCCATAGGACTACTGCTAAGTGTTCCATCACCAATATATATAGCAATAAGGACAAAGGACACCCATCGCCTCTTACTTTCTATAGGAGTCTTCCGGGGGGGGGGGGTGACATTTAATTTGAATTCTTCTCCGGTGGGCAAAAATTTAGGGTACCTGCTGAATTTTTATTAGGGTTGGTTATTCATCAGAATCCTCCATGCTGGATTGAGAGGAGTCTTGATGAAGCAGTGAGGAAGGTGAGACCCGAGGCAGGAGCGGGCTTGCAGAATGATGGGAAGGCTGTCGCTGCCTACATTTTGGGAGAGGGTGCAGTATCTCCTGGCCGAGACAGGGCTTCAAAGAAGCAGTGAATTACTCTGGTTTTAGGCTCTATAGTGGTGCTTTGGTGTGTGGACTTATTCTTTTTGCATCCCATGGTGATGAGTGGAGTCAGTTTTTGACTGGGGAGAAAAGGCTGGGAATGGTCTGTGCCGCGAAGATCTGCCTTTGAGCTGCTTAGAGTACCATATGAAAGCCATGCCCTAAATGCCTTTTTTAAGGCTATGATGAGATGTCATATTTCTATCACATTATCGCCTGTGCATATAAAATGTACTGGCAATAATAACTAAGGTATTATTACCAGCCAGCCCTAGGGGTATTGTTAGGCGCCAGACTGTTCATATAAAAAGTTAATCAGAGCCAGTGATCCTATTGTTATGGCAGGCAGGCAAGTGACAAAAGGAGACCCCTCACTTTGACAGCACTGTGATCAGCCTTAAAAGACTTAACCATGATGATCACAAGCTGGTAACCAAGCCTATTAGCTTAGTTATTACTGGCAAATGCCAAGCCTACCATCAGCAGTGAGAAGACAGAGAGAAGGAGAAGCACTATAATGCTGTAAGAGGAGGAACAGGAAGATGGTTAATCAAGTTCTAATGGGAAGTGACACAGTCTATTAGGACGAGAATAGCCAGTGCTGTGACAGGAAGTGGTTAACAAATCACACCAATAATACAATTTCTCTGCCACATTCTTCCAACTTTTAACAAAATATATTTTTATACTATCAGCTTTGTTTTCTGCATTAAATGGACACTTTCAAACAAATTATGCTAAGCAAATAGTATACCTGATATACATAAACTTTGTATTTTATTAACTGTTAAAATGTAGTTGTTTTTTCCATGCAAATTCTCTGTGAAGTTACTGCCACCAGGTCTCTTCCGCTGTACACCCCTTTTGTCAAGCAAAATCCTTCCCTACAGAGCAAAGGAGACGGACTGCAGGATGTGTGTCTCTTCACTGCCTGCCCATAGAAGTCTATGATGAGGGGAGGGGGAGCAGGAGGAACAAGCAGGAAGAGAAAGACACTGACACTGCCCATATAAGTCTATGGAGAGGAAAGAGGAGAGCAGGAAGAGGAAGCAGAGTGAAAGACAGATATACTGATGGACATAGAAGTCTATGGAAAGCGGAGGGGGAGCAGAAGGAAGGAGCAGAGTGAGAGATACAGACACATTACCAATAGAAGCATATGGAGGGGGAGCAGGAGCAGAGAGACAGACACAGTTACGCTGCCCATAGAAGTCTATGGAAAGAGGAGGGGGAGCAGAAAGAAGGAGCAGAGTGAGAGATACAGACACATTACCAATAGAAGCATATGGAGGGGGAGCAGGAGCAGAGAGACAGACAGTTACGCTGCCCATAGAAGTCTATAGGGAAGGGAGCAGGAGGATGGAATAGAGTGAGAGACACATACACACTGTCCATAGATGTCTATGGAGAGAGGAGTGGGAAGCAGGGGGAGGGAGCAGAGCGAGAGGAAGACAGACACACTGCCCATAGAAGTCTATGGAGAGGGGGAGCAGGAGCAGAGAGACAGACACAGACATGCTGCCCATAGAAGTCTATGGAGAAGGGAGCAGGAGGCTGGAATAGAGTAAGAGACACATACACACTGTCCATAGACGTCTATGGAGAGGGGAGTGGGGAGCACTGGGAGGGAGCAAAGTGAGAGACACAGACACATTGCCAATAGAAGCATATGGAGGGAGAGCAGGAGCAGAGAGACAGACACAGACACGCTGCCCATAGAAGTCTATGGAGAAGGGAGCAGGAGGATGGAATAGAGTGAGAGACACATACACACTGTCCATAGACGTCTATGGAGAGGGGAGTGGGGAGCAGGGGGAGGGAGCAGAGCCAGGGGAAGACACAGACACACTGCCAATAGAAGTCTATGGAGAGGGGGAGCAGAAGGGGGAGCAGTGTAAGAGAAAGAGACACAGACATGCTGCCCATAGAAGTCTATAGAGAAGGGAGGTGAGGAGCAGAAGGAGGAAGCAGAGTGAGAGGGACACAGATATACTGCCCATAGAAGTCTATGGAGAGGGGAGGGGAAGCAGAAGAAGGGAGTATGAGCAGAGAGGAGACACAGACTCACCGCCCATAGAATTCTATGAAGAGGGGAGGGGTGAGCAGAAGGAAGGAGCAGGAGGAGGAAGCAGTGATAGAGACACAGACACTGCCTATGTAAGTATATTGAGAAGGGAGGGGGGGCAGAACAAGGGAGCAGACTGACACACACAGACATGCTGCAGCAGATTCCTGGTAAGAAAGTCATAGAAAGACACAGAGATGCTGCTGCAGCTTTTAGTAAGTGCTCCATCTCACCCCAGTGCTGGATTCTCAGCTACACTGCTTATTACTGCTATACAATTTCCTCTATGCTGCTGCATATAGATAGGAGAGCAGGATTCTCCTCTTCTCCATATGTGCTGTGTATGGGAGACAAGCTTCATCCACTAGCTCAGAGTAAATCGAGAATTGGAGAAAGATCCTACAGATGGAAAAACCGCTAAAAAATGCCATATACAATTCATATAATGGCCAGAAATATTGTTATTTCTCATGTGTACAATATAAGACAGCTTATTCTGAAAAGTCACCTAAAAAGTTAGGTACAATTTAAGTCCCAGATAACCAGCTTTTGAAACGGCTTTTTCTTCAGGTTGCCTAGCAATGATGGGTCTGCCAGTTATGGTGACCACTTTTAAAGGGTACTTAGCTCATTTTCCATATTGAATATATAATCTAATTAACCACTTCCCGACATTTGACGTATGGATACGTCATGGAAAGCTAGTGCTTCCCGCATTTTGCCGTATCCATACGCCAAATGCATGGCACCGGCTCAGAAGCTGAGCCGGTGCCATCATCGATGGATGTCAGTGGTATCTTACAGCTGACGTCCGGCTATAATGACGGGGACCGAAATTAGCTTCGATCCCTGCCATTAACCCCTTAAATGCAGCACTGAAACGCAATCGCTGCATTTAAGGTGTTAGCAACTCATCGGAACCCCGGCAATGAAATGTGACATTGCCTCCGCAAACTATTCCTGCTAAATGTGATCTCCAAAAGCCAAATAGCGCTCTTTCACTTCTAAGCCCTGCCGTGTTTCCAAACAGCAATTTATGACCACATGTGGGGTATTGTTTTACTCGGGAGAAATTGCTTTACTAATTATGTGGTGCTTTTTCTCCTTCAGTCCTTGTGGAAATGAGAAAAAATTAGCTAAACCTACATTTTCTTTGAAAAATTTAGATTTTCATTTTCAGGCCTTCCAATAATTTCTGCAAACAACCTGTAGAGTCAAAACTCTCACTATACCCTTAATTTCTTCAATGGGTGTAGTTTCCAAAATGGGGTCACTTGTGGGGGGTTTCCACTGTTTTGTCCCCTCAGGGGCTTTGCAAATGCGATATGGCCTCCGCAAACCATTCCTGCTAAATTTGAGCTCCAAAAGCCAAGTGGCGCTCTATCTCTTCTAAGCCCTGCCGTGTGTCCAAACAGCAATATATGACCCCGTATGGCATGTTGTTTTACTCGGGAAAAATTGCTTTACAAATTTTATGGGGCTTTTTCTCCTTTAGACTTTGTGGAAATGAGAAAAAAATAGCTAAACATACATTTTCTTTGAAAAAATTTCGATTTTCATTTTCACGGCCTAATTCAAATAATTTCTGCAAAAATCCTGTGCGGTCAAAATGATTACTATACTCCTAGATAATTTCCTCAATGGGTGTAGTTTCCAAAATGGGGTCACTTGAGGGGGGTTTCCACTGTTTTGTCCCCTCAGGGGATTTGCAAATGTGAGATGGCCTCCGCAAACCATTCCTGCTAAATTTGAGCTCCAAAAGCCAAATGGCGCTCTTTCCCTTCTAAGCCCTGCCGTGTGTCCAAACAGCCATTTATGACCACTAGTGGGGTGTTGTTTTACTCGGGAGAAATTGCTTTACAAATTTTGGGGTGCTTTTTCTTCTTTAGCCTTTGTGGAAATGAGAAAAAAATCGCTAAACCTACATTTTCTTTGAAAAAATTTGAATTTTAATTTTCACTACCTACTTTCAATAATTTCTGTAAAAAACCTGTGCGGTCAAAATGCTCGCTATACCACTAGATAATTTCCTTGAGGTGTGTAGTTTCCCAAATGGGGTCACTTTTTGGGGATTTCCACTGTTTTGGCACCGCAAGAGCCCTTCAAACCTTACATGGTGCCTAAAATATATTCTAAAAAAATAAGACCCCAAAATCCACTAGGTACTCCTTTGCTTCTGAGGCCGCTGCTTCAGTCCAGTAGCACGCTAGGGCCACATGTGGGATATTTCCTAAAACTGCAGAAACTGGGAAATAAATATTGCATTGCATTTCTCTGGTAAAACTTTCTGTGTTACAAAAGAAATGGATTAAAAATTAATTTCTGCAAAACAATATGGAATTTCAGCTCTACTTTGCTACAATTCCTGTGAAACGTCTAAAGGGTTAAGAAACTTTCTAAATGCTATTTTGAATACTTATAGGGTGACGTTTTTAAAATGGAGTGACTTTGTGGGGGTTTCTTATATATAAGGCCCTCAAAGCCACTTCACAACTGAACTGGCCCCTGTTAAAATAGCCTTTTGAAATTTTCTTGAAAATGTGAGAAATTGCTGCTAAAGTTCAAAGCCTTGTAACGTCCTAGAAAAATAAAAGGATGTTCAAAAAACGATGCCAAACTAAAGTAGACATATGGGGGATGTTAATTAGGAACAATTTTGTGTGTTATAACTGCCTGTCTTACAAGCAGATACATTTAAATTGAGAAAAATAATAATTTTTGCAATTTCTCGCAAAATTTTGGTGTTTTTCACAATTAAATACTGAATGTATCGGGCAAATTTTGCCAGTAACATAAAGTCCAATGTGTCACGAGAAAACAATCTCTGAACCGCTTGGATAGGTGAAAGCATTCCGACGTTATTACCACATAAAATGAAACATGTCAGATTTGAAAAATGAGGCTCTGTCAGGAAGGTCAAAAGTGGCCAAAGAGGGAAGGGGTTAATTATATAATTATTATTATTAAAAATAATAATAATAAAGGTTTATTATTTATTGACGTATTATTAATTTTGAGTTGCTTAGATGGTATTTAACTCTGGATGATGTCAACCATTTTAAAGTCAGTTAGTACTCTAGTTATTTTCCATTTAAGATTTTGACTGAACTGACCTCAAAAGCTCATTGACAAAAGTGCCGGCTGTAAAAAAAAATTTTATCCTATAAATGCTTTATAAGCTAGAATTTGAGATCATGAATATTTTATGAAACGTGTATACTAGAATATTTGTACTGAAAAATCAACACTGTAGATATAAGATATATCATGTTTGTGTTATACAACAACTCAGATACCCCTTGCCAGTAATGCCATAGTGTTAGGAGTCTGCCAGGACCCATTTTGTCTATTCTGTTATTAAGTCTCTTCATTTGCAGTAAGATGACTGAACATACAGATGGTACTATCATGGATTTATTGGAAGAAAAATAATGATGTATATTTCATGAGATTCTGAGGACACAGATTTCTGTTCTACTTACAACGCTACACAGGAAACCACAAAGAGGTTAAATCTTAAGTTCAAGAGGATTTTGTTTCCCCTTCAGTACTGTTTGATCTCCCTGAACAGCACAATGGATTTTCAGAGTATTTCAGGTTTTGTTTCCGAGGATTCTCTTCCCCAAGGCATTAAAAAAATAAGTCTCAAAATAAGAAACAGGCAATGTTCTGTAAAAATAGTGTCTCTGCCTCTAGGAATTAAAATACAAACTGTGGTCTTCCTCTAAAAAATTTTTTTAAGAACAATTATGTTGATATATGGTCTCTTTTGTCAGTCATTTCGTCCACAGTCGACAAGGAGTGGCGCTTTGAGACGGGCGCATTGAGTAAACCAAAGGTCACTAAGACGTTTAATGATTGGCTTCAGGCTTTACAGTTTTGGGTAGTGTTTTTAATGTTAAGCGGCCTGAGTGTGCCGGTTAGTTGTTTGTTTATTTGGACACCATTTTTAGTGTATATACATAAGTCGCATGGAGGTGCCGCGTGGTGCAGGTATGATGAAGAGTTTCGGAGCAGGCAGGCTCAGAGGCCGGATGTTGGATGGGATAACAAAAATTGGCTGATGTCGGGTTGAGCCTCACGATGTCGCAGTGGCCCTTTCAGCCAGCCACCCCCGCCTCTTCTGGCCCCGCAGCATCGGGTTCAAGCGGTGGTGTTGGGGGGGGGCATGCGCAAGGCAGCATCTTGCTGGCTATTTATTGAGCGCCAATGTCGATTCTATCGGGCTTGTAACTTTAAGCACGAGTGCTTAAATTGTGGGGGAACCCATTCTGCTGTTAGATGCTCACGGCGTTAGTAGGTCTCCTCTCGCCCCGTGGATCTTGGTAGGGGAGAGGACGCCGGTGCGCGTGTGCGCGATTCTCCCATGGCTAGACCGGTACCCCAAGATGGCGGAGACTGCCCTTATTAGGTTTGGTTTTTTTGGGGTTTTTCTTTTGTTGTTTTAGCCCTTTCACTTTGCAGGCCACTCCTGTTTTGTCCAGAAACCTAAAATCTGCTTCAATATTTCCGTAGGCGATTAGGGAAAAAGTCTGAAGGGAGTGGTGTTGAGATGAATGGCAGGCCCCTTTCGTGATTCCCTGTTTCCTAACCTTAGGGTGTCCCCACTTGGTGTAGTTCCAAAGGAGGAGCATTCATAATCTCTCTTATCCCAGCGGAAGTTTGGTGAATGATGGCATTGACAAGGATATTGCGACTGTGTCGTAGGTTTCTTTTGATCGGGTGGTAGATTTGGTGTGTCGTGCGGGTTCGGGCGCCCTTATAGCGAAGTCAGATATGGTGTCCGCTTTTAGTTTGCTGACGGTTCACGCGGACTGTTTTCATTTATTAGGTTGCACTTTGGACGGATATTTTTATTATGACGTGTTTGCCCATGGGTCGTTCAATTTACTGTTACTATTTTGAAGTCTATAATTCCTTGTTCCTCTGTGTTCTGGGCGGCACGCCGAGCTGCTATTCGGCCAGGAGCACAGGCATTGGGGTCTTTGGATGCCGAGATTCATTGGAGAGGTCTCCAAGGTCTGTGTTGTTTGCAGGCACTGCCCGAGGTGGTGGAGATAAGTCGGCCCTGGCTGGGGTCGACGGTTTTGGTGGTGCATCTGTGTGAAAATGATCTGTGCTCGATCAGGTTGGGTGAGCTGATCTTATTGATTCACTCCGATCTGGAGAGATTTTCTTCTTTCTTTCCCCGTCTGGCGTTGGTGTGGTCGGAGATTATTCCGAGACTAGTGTGGCATGGGGCTCGGAGGCTAATTCTATAGAGAGGGGCAGACGTCTATTGAACACCAGGGTGTCAAGGTTTGTAACGGCCGGAGGTGGTGTCGTGATTCGTCACAGATAGTTTGAGGGGGCAACAGATGCTTGTTGTTGCTGGACATCTTTTTGTCTGGACTGCAAGATGGGGTTGAGCAGGCCTTGTATTTGTTGGGGTCGGTGAGCCGTGTAATTAAGGGACTTACACTGTCACTTTATGGTGGGTGTTTGTTTATTACCTACGTGCCCTTAGGGATAGGCTGGCATGCAGGTTTCATTGCCCTCTGTTTTAGGTAATTGATTTGGTTAATAAAGTTATTTGTAGAGAAAGTTATTTTTATATTAAAGTTATTTTAATTATTTACAAATAAAGCTGTGGCCGACCCCCAGGTCAACTCCACATTCAAAAGAAATAGGTGTCGGTTTATATTTTTATATTTTCTACACTACACTTATTTAGGCAGTTCCATATGCATACAGTCCACAGGATTTGTGGTGGACATTTCTGTCACGTGTGCACCTAAGCTTGCAGATGTAAAATCTCGTATATTTTAATTTTCTCACCACCGCTGGGCCTGGGACTATTGCCAGGTAGGGTTTATTTAATTAACTTTTCAGAATTTCGGAAATGTTGCAGCTCTAACCCCCCTTTCACACCTCCCTTCTCACTCTTCTTCCAGGGTTTTCGTTTTAGCCTATAGGTAGTAGTGTTGGTGGTTATGTTAATAGAGGGGAGCATGTAAGCTCATGAAGTGAAGCTTCACCCTCCCTCTCTCCCAGGTATTGTTGTGGTTGCAGGAGGCGGTGTGTTTCGGCCTGTGGCTTTTCTTTTTCGACTTTGGCTATGGTGATTGTTAACTTTCTGTGTATTAATACTTTGTTATAAAAAAATATATTAAAAACAAAATAAAACAAATAAATATATATGTACACGTATGCATCGATAGGTGTCGGTTTATATTATTATATTTTCTACACTACACTTGGTTAGGCAGTTGCATATGCATACAGTCCACAGGATTTGTGGTGGATATTTCTGTCACGTGTGCACCTACCCTTTCAGAGGTAAAATCTCGTATATTTGAATTTTCTCACCGTTGTGACAAGCGCAAAGTGTGCCAATGCAAGATGCCATACACAGGAATACATATGCCTTACACATTTATATAAGTGTTGTGCAACTTGTGACTCTCCACCTGTCAAGCGTGTTGTGAAAGCTAAGATTGTCTTGGCATACTGCAAATTGTACATATAGAGAGCCACAAGGGATGACATCATTGAGGAAGTTGGGCGGAAGTTACTGCATGCAGGGGAATTGCACTTCTCCTTTCACAGAAGTCATTGGAGTGTGCAGTTTATAAGAGGACATGAGTGTACACCAAAAACAAAGAGCCCCATAACCCCACTGACCAAAGAGAGCTATAGAAAATGTACTACATCTTAGTTAATACCCACCAATTGGTATTTAGGGTCAAAATTATGCTGATTAATTTCATAATATATCTCTATTGGGGAACTGTTTTTCTGCCTTGACAAATTATATAATTATGGCTGCATGGAGTTTATATGGATTTATACAGCTAGTGGCAAACTCAATGGAAGCTGCATATACAATGAGCTCTCACTAGTGACATCTGTAGGTAGCCACCAAGAAAGTGATCTGCAAGCGGAGGAAGAAGTTCACTGGAGGGCCACCTTCTACCATGGGCTCCATATCAGTCACATTTCCTGTCTCTAGGCCAAGTACACCACTGTAGGCAGCTTAGTGTATTAGAGGTCAGTGTTCATGAACTAACATTTAGTATTATTGTTACAGTTCTGCGGTATGTGGACCCACTAAGCCACTCCGCCGTAGTGGAGTGGCAGCTGGCCAAGCAACCGTCAATGAAAGTCTTAGCACAAAAGTACGTGTGTGAAAGTCCAGACAGAGACGAGATGTAGCAGACGCTTTGGCACAGATGATTCACGTCACAGATGACGCTTGGCGTGGCAGATGACACTGGATGTGGCAGATGGAACAATCACAACTCCAACACTAGATTTCAGCTCAGGAACAAACACAGTTACAGGATATGGGAAGATCCTTTATCTTGATTTTTTCAATGACTTTTCAATGGCTTTTGTTGTGTGATATCACGCTGCAGCAAGTTATCAGAGTCAAGTTAAAGATGGCTACGTCCGTAGCTCCGCTGCTATCATACGAAAGTAGATGGCGTACTCCCCAACAGTTGACTCCCCTTGTTTCAGGGTCAGCAGTGAGGCAGCTGCAGAAGATGTTCGACCCGATTCCTTGAACACCGTACGAAAAGTCTCAAGAAACACTAGAAAATCAGTGAAGTCCGGACTCTCTCGTTCCAAGATGGGGTTCGCTCATGCTAGGGCTTTGCCAGAGAGGAGAGAAGTAATAAAAGCGACCTTCACCTCGTCAGTGGGGAAGAGATGGGCATGTAACTTGGAATGGATCATACACAGATTGATAAAGCCTCTACAGGTCTTAGGACCCCCGTCGTAGCGAGGAGGTAGAGGCAACAAAATTGTAGATCCAGGACAGGCAGGAGGAATAGCAGGTGGTTGAGCTGTGGTAGCAGCCAGAGGAGGAACAGAAGGACTATTCAAACAGTTAATGGCGGAGTTAACAGCCCATAAGAGTTGATCCTGGCGTGTCTGGAAGTCACACATTTCTGCTTGCATCAGCTGGTTCGCGATTTTAGGTTGACCAGTGGGCTCCAGCGTACTGTTACGATTCGAGGGTATGTGACCCACTAGGCCGCTCCGAAATAGCGGAGTGGCAGCTGGCCAAACAACAGTCAATGAAAGTCTTAGCACAAGAGTACCTGTGTGAAAGTCCAGACAGAAACTAGATGTAGCAGACGCTTTGGCACAGATGATTTGTGTCACAGATGACACTTGGCGTGGCAGATGACACAGGACGTGGTAGATGACACAGGATGTGGCAGATGGAACAAACACAACTCCAACACTAGACTTCAGCTCAGGAAAAAATACAGTTACAGGATACGGGAAGCAAGATATGGGAACACTGGGAACAGGATACAACTAAGGGACCATTTGCTTAAACTAATATGGGAAGACAACAACAACGCACAGGCAAGGAGGAAGAGGGCAGAGTCCTTTTTATATAGCAGGGTGTCACGTTGTATGGCAGCTGGCTAACAGGACACAGTCTATAGTTTGTATAGTGTACCTGTGGTAGCTCAGACAGTAGTAAGGCAGGCCCGGCTGGGACTAGGCAGCAGGTAGGCGCCAGGAATGGTGGAGCAGGGCAGCATGACGTCAGCTCAACACAGTACTTGACCAGTGTAACATGGAATACCATGTTACAGGTAGCAGGAACGGGAAACACTGGGAACTGGAAAACACTAGGAGACCATTTGCTTAGACAGACTATGGTAATGACAACGAGGCTCAGGCAAGGCAGGAAGGGGCTGGGCCCCTCTTATAGTCCAGGGTGCTCATGGGCTAATTTTGTACATTAATTCAGGTACGCACGCTGGCCCTTTAAGAGCGGGCACGAGCGTGCACGTGCACCCTACGGGACCCGGCTGGAAGAAACGGAAGAGAGTGCTGGTGTCTGGTGAGGAGGAGACGGGGACCAGCGCTCACAGTTTCATGGCTGCGGGCGTCAGGAGGTGAGTGAGCCTGACGGCCCGCGGCCATGGGCATGACACAGGGAGAGTAGGGATTGGATAGGGATCTATTTATTGGTGCGGGTGCTGGACTTTTAAGGGCAGCAGCCGAGGACATTACAGTGTGCCGGCGTCTCAGAGAAGGGAGGCGCCGGCATGAGCTCGTGTGTCTGTGGTCGTCGGCACAACACGTATGACAGTAAGTATGAGCTTTTGTACTTTTCTATTATTTCAGCCTAATGTATATAAACCTAGAAGCCACTGTATTCACGGTATAAGACAGTGTGACAGTGACAAAAAACATGTACATATGGTTGGAAGATGCAATTGTTGTTCAGGTTTTACCTCAGAATTGGAGAAAAATGGGATCTTTAAGAATAATTCATAATGCAATGTCTTTGAAACGATAAATCTTGGATTTTCATATACAGACCTGTAAAGCTTACAGAAGATTGTGCTGAAAACAATGAGAGATGTCAGAGGGGAAGGCCAGACTGATTCAAGCGTACATGAATGTAACATTCAAATATCCATGTGTTGCAGAAGTATTAGGCTGGGTTCACACGAGCACATTAACGTCCGTAATGGACGGACGTATTTCGGCCGGAAGTCCCGGACCGAACTCAGTGCAGGGAGCCGGGCTCCTAGCATCATAGTTATGTACGATGCTAGGAGTCCCTGCCTCTCCGTGGAACTACTGTCCCGTACTGAAAACCTGATTACAGTACGGGACAGTTGTCCTGCAGAGAGGCAGGGACTCCTAGCGTCGTACATCACTATGATGCTAGGAGCCCGGCTCCCTGCACTGAGTTCGGTCCGGGACTTCCGGCCGAAATACGTCCGTCCATTACGGACGTTAATGTGCTCGTGTGAACCCAGCCTTATACAAAAGAGGCTCTCACAATGCATAGCACATCAAGCCTTCAAATGCATGGTCTATAGCAGCAGAAGACCACACTGGACTCCACTACTTCTCAGCTCAGAACTGGAAATTGAGGCTACAGCAGCACATGCTCTTCAAATCTAACAGTTGAAAAAAAAACTGAATTCTGCTGCACCATGCCGGGTCCAAGGATCCATGGACTCATCTAGTCTTATGTCAACAGTTTAAGATGGGTGTGGTGTAGAAATGGGAAATGATTTCTTGATGCCCGTTAGCCTCATTAATACCAACTGAGCCTCACTGACCCTTTATGTCTACAGTCTACCCACACTAATGGCTTATTCCAGTAGGATATCACTTCATGTAAGAACACATTTGGGGAAGATTTTCTATGTTATTGATTCCAATCTTCAGGTTAATCTGTGCCAAAAAAAAAGTTTCAAATCATGGTGTGCTGCAAATTTACGCAAAAAGCTGTGACCTTTCCCGTCACTTACCACATTTTAAAATGTAGCTTTAGCCAAACTTATTATGAATAAAGCCAGAAATAGTAAATATTTTAGTGCATTTCCTTACCTGTCCATAGCAGGCGTAGAATTGACTTTCTGACTTTTAGACAGTCCAAAAAGCACATTTTGTGATACGAGGTGGGTGTCTTTTAATAAAGTTAATGCAAATCACTTAAACAATAATTAGACTGGCGTAAAATACACCAGTCTTAGTAAATGTGGGCCATTAGTTCAATCTGGTTCCACAAACATGTCAGTGGGTTAAATGTTTTACAATGACTTGCACAGTCATCATACCTCAATAAGACAGAACTGACTCATAGCATGAGCATGCAGCCAACAAATCTGGAGCAACGTCATGATGCCATAATGTCAACAAGGACCAGAATCCCTAAGGATTGCATCCAGTAGCTTTAGAAAGAACTGAGGCTCTTCTGATGACGGAGGGGTTCAACCCAGTACTGGAAAGGCATACCAATTAAAGTGGCCACTGACTGTATATCCTGTCAGGAGAAGCGTGCAGTGTATTCGACCCAGAAATTGCAGGGAAATTCACTGGAATAAACACACTAAATTGTGCTTAGTTTGGTGCAAATTTTTCGCCAGATTTTTTACGGCAGAACGTGTCCCTGCAGCCCAGGCTGGTCTGTGTACAATACCGCGAATATGCGGTATAATCAACGCAAATTCCGCAACAATTGGTATATGTTGCAGGTTTTGACTTCCCCTCAAAGGGGAAATTCTGCAACAAATGTGCTGTGATTCTGCAACATAAATTGACATGCTCTTGATTTATAATCCGCACGTATGCACACGTTCTGTGCAGAATTCTTCCGCAGGCTAGGATGAGTTTAAAAAAAAATAAATCTCATTAACTTTGATTCTACTGTTATATGCTATAGATTTTCTGCCTGCAAAGCCGGATGGAAATTCTGCATCTTATTCGCTATGTGTGAACTTACTCTCATGACATCTTATATTTGTTTAATTGTATATGATACTGTTGAAATGTAATAAAATATAGATATGACAAAACCTAGACTAAGCTACATAATTCACTTTGTATGCTTATTTAAGTTGAAATTTTAGGTAGGGCTCTGAATGAAAGAACACATGTGGAAAGTATAGCTTCCAATTTGATGAACCTATAATATTATATTCGAAAATTGCATATGTATCAATTCCCTAATACCTTTAGAAATTTCAGGGACTCATACCATTATATATCTCACAGTGCATTCCAGTCAGTACATACACTATTTGGATAAAGGTAATGGGACACACCTCTTAGGGCAGATTCAGACGAACGTTGCGTTTTTGCGCGCGCAAACAACGCGGCGTTTTGCGCGCGCAAAAATCATTTGACAGCTGCGTGTGTCATCCGTGTATGATGCGCGGCTGCGTGATTTTTGCGCAGCCGCCATCATAGAGATGAGGCTAGTCGACGCCCATCACTGTCCAAGGTGCTGAAAGAGCTAACTGATCGGCAGTAACTCTTTCAGCACCCTCGACAGTGAATGCCGAACACAATATACAGCATCCTGTTAAAAAAAAAGAAAAAGTTCGTACTTACCGAGAACTTCCCTCCCGGCCGTTGCCTTGGTGACGCGTCCTTGGTGACGCGCCTCTCTTGACATCGGGCCCCACCTCCCTGGATGACGCGGCAGTCCATGTGACCGCTGCAGCCTGTGCTTGGCCTGTGATTGGCTGGAGCAGTCACTTGGACTGAATTGTCATCCCGGGAGTTCAGACTGGAGGAAGAAGCCGGGAGTTATCGGTAAGTCAGAACTTCGTTTTTTTTTTACAGGTTCATGTATATTGGGATTGGAAGTCACTGTCCATGGTGCTGAAACAGTTTAACTCTTTCAGCACCCTGGACAGTGACTATCTCCTGACGTCGCGTACCGGAAATTTTTTTGCCGGGTTCGGCCACAACGAGTTCGGCCGAACCCGGTGAAGTTCGGTTCGGTTGTCCGGGTCCGCTCATCTAAAAAGACACTCCGTTTGGATGTTTGGAAACAGAAAAGCACGTGGTGCTTTTCTGTTTACATTCATCCTTTTGACAGCTGGTGCGCTGTTTCAGTCGGTTCGCACGGAAGTGCTTCCGTGCGACCTGCGTGGTTTTCACACACCCATTGACTTCAATGGGTGCGTGATGCGCGAAATACGCGGAAATATTGAATATGTCGCGTTTTTTGCGCAGCTGACAAACGCTGTGCAAAAAGCACGGACTGTCTGTACTGCCCCATAGACTTGTATTGGTCTGTGCGTGGCGCGTGAAAACCACGCGGCCCGCATGGACCGAATACACGTTCGTGTGAATCCCCCCTTAATCATTGAATTCAGGTGTTTCAGTCAGTCCCATTACCACAGGTGTATAAAATCCAGCACCTAGCCATCCAGTCGTCTTTACAAACATTTGTGAAATAATGGGTTGTTCCAAAGAGCTCACTGAATTTGAGCGTGGAACTGTAATAGGATGCCACCACTGCAACAAGTCAGTTTGTGAAATTTCTTCCCTCCCAGATATTCCACAATCAACTGTAAATGGTATTATTGCAAAGTGGAATCGTTTAGGAACCACATCAACTCGTAAATACTATGTAAAGTTACAAAGCGGGGTCACCGAGTGCTTAGGCGCATAGAGCATAAAAGCTGCTAACATTCCGCTAACAAACCTCTTTTGGCATTAATATCAGCACAGAAACTGTGCGCTGGGAGCTTTATGGGTTTCCATGGCCGAGCAGCTGCATGAAAGCCTTACATCACCAAGCACAATGCCAAGCGTCAGATAGAGTGCTGTAAAGCACGCCACCACTGGACTCTGGAGCAGTGGAAATGTATTCTGTGGAGTGACGAATCACCCTTCTCTATCTGGCAGTCTGATGGACCATTATGGCGACTGTCAGGAAAATGTTACCTGCCTGACTGTGCTTCAGTGCACAAAGCAAGGACTATAAAGACATGGTTGACTGAGATTGGTGTGGAAGAACTTGACTGGCCCACACAGAGCCCTGACCTCAACCCCATCGTAAGATTTTGTTATGAACTAGAAAGGAGATTGCAAGCAAGATCCTCTCACCCAACATCAGTGTCTGATCTCACAAATTCTGTGCTGGATGAATGGGCAGAAATTCCCACAGACACTCCAAAATCTTGTGGAAAGTCTTCCCAGAAGAGTGGAAGCTGTTTTAGCAGCAAGGGGGGGGGACGACTATATAGTAATGCCTAAGGATTTAGAATAGGATGTCATAAAAGCTACTGTGGGTGTAATGTGTAGGTATCTTAATACTTTTGTCCATATAGTGCACTTCACGCTATTTTCCTTTATGTATGTGTGCCTTTAATGAAATAATTATAAATATTTATCATGTTAATTGTGTGGCTTTATTTTCATACACCCATCAGAACAAGAGCGAGGAAATTAGGAGCAGCAAATCTTTTCCGTGTGTATGCAAGCAATCTCCCTCACTGTTTCAATCTTCCTTAATATTTTGTCGGAGACAGGAAAAGCCATTTAATGCTGTTGGTAAATAATAGATGACAGCTATCATGAAGAGAATGCATTAGGCACTTTAAACCATTGAAATAAAACAAACAAATTGAATGGTGCAGGATTAAATGGGGTTAACTCATCAAACATGTCCTCCGCTGTTTAACAGGAAAGTGTAAATATGAACAACACCAGTTAAACAAAACAACAACTTTTTATTACAACTTTCTTCCTAATTTCAATATCCAGTTTTGCATTAGAAGTAATTTGTCAGAATTTGTCTAGATTGTCCTCAGAGTAATAAGTATTGCATATGTATTAAAAAAATTATCTCCTATATAGTCTTATTACTATTCTTATTACTATTACAGTACATATATACAGAGTACCAAACATTTTTATCTTTGAATAACAGCCTTCGAGAGATATTATTGAAGGTTCTAGAACCAAGGTTCTCAAGCCAGGTACATGCCAGACATACTTCATCCTCCTGTGCCAATCTCTACCACATGAGTAATGAATTTCCTCTGGTCAAAGACCACTAGTAAGTGCATCACCGTAGGTGTCTCCCTATATATTCTGTGACTGCCGAGTTATCAGAGGCTGTAGCTCAGCCTTCCTGCCGTCCACAGAGGCATGACTAGTGCTGACAGCAAGAATGTGCTTGCGGCTGTCCTTATCGCATACAGGTCTGGAATAACGCTGTGTGCAGAGTCATGGCCAGTGCTGTCAAGCCTGTACTGAGGGCCATCTCTGCTGTGTGTGCTTTGGGCTCGGGTCCCCTTCAATCTAATACCATAGACACAGGAGGTGCAGGGTGCAGATGGTGATAGTGTGGGACACAAAGGAAGCACACAGGAGCAGGGTAAACCTGGGAAAGGTAGTTTTACTGGGAAAGCTGGCGGTCACGTGGTGCCCAGTGCAGGACTGCCCATTCTGGCTCTTGTAGCCTGAAAATATGACTGAGCTACAGGGGTGCAGATCTCGGAAAAAAATGGCACATAGGAGGTGGATGAACTCACAGTTAGGCCCAGTGGTGTTGATTTTGGCGAGGAAACTATGTCAGAATCAGCGCCGAAAAACACCTCAAATCTCGCCATTGATTTCAACGGGAGGCAAAGTGGTTGGTTTTTTCGCCGTCTTTTTACCACTCGTGGAAAAAAAAAGGCACACTCTTTCTTGAAGCAGTTTCCGCCTCTGATTCTCCATTGAAATCCATGGAAGGCAGAAAAAAAATATGCAGCTCGTTTCAAGCCATGTTTGCTGCAATTTTGACCAAAAGCCACAGCGGTTTTTGCATTGGAATCATTTATTACAAAACCCCTAAAAAAAACAACACCACAAAAAGCACAGCAAAAAGAAAATGGCAAAACGCTGGCATTTTAAAATCTGCCTCAAGAATCCAAAAAGGGCTAACGAAAAAAAAATATGCATAATTATTCTTTTTCTCCTAATGTCTATAGCTGCATCTCCTGCCGAAATGTGCAGTTGGAAGCGTCAGATGTAGCATTGGACAAGGGGATACAGCTGCCCAGGCAACTACACTATTCCTGCAGGAGATGCAGCTACAGACATTATTCTAGTGACACTTTAAATCAACTATTCACATAGAAAGTCACTTTGGCGATAATGTCAGAGCTGAATAGCCACATTCAGCTCTGTCATCCATTCTTCTACAGGATCCCAATAATAGATGTCACCTTCCTCCTAAATGTTTCTGATTTATGCCACTTTCAGAATATTTACTTAGTTTCCTTTGGGCATGTCCATGGCTTATACCTTCTACTGCTCCGATCTGTCCTGCTGGATGTTTAGACAGGGGATTCAGACATGACCAGTTGAAACCCTATGCACAGAGCCCAATCTGATTCTCTGTATTTTTGCCCTGGTAAAAGGCTCTCTGCTGGAAGAGAGATCAGAGCAGCCAATGAGGAAAACTTTGGATATCGGACTTAGCAATGCACGATAAAGTACTTATTAGGGCATGACCACACGTGGCGGATTTCCTCCGCAACTGTCCGCATCAATGCCGCACAGAATCTGCGTCGCAGATTCTGCTGCGGATCTGCACAAAATGTGCAGAAAATTGATGCGGACTAGCTGCTGCGGACTGCGGGAAAAGTGCTTCCCTTCTCCCTATCAGTGCAGGATAGAGAGAAGGGACAGCACTTTCCCTAGTGAAAGTAAAAGAATTTCATACTTACCGCCCGTTGTCTTGGTGACGCATCCCTCTTTCGGCATCCAGCCCGACCTCCCTGGATGACGCGGCAGTCCATGTGACCGCTGCAGCCTGTGCTTGGCCTGTGATTGGCTGCAGCCGTCACTTACACTGAAACGTCATCCTGGGAGGCCGGACTGGAGACAGACGCAGGGAGTTCTCGGTAAGTATGAACTTATATGTTTTTTTACAGATACATGTATATTGAGATCGGTAGTCACTGTCCCGGGTGCAGAAACAGTTACTGCCGATCGCTTAACTCTTTCAGCACCCTGGACAGTGACTATTTACAGACGTCTCCTAGCAACGCTCCCGTCATTACGGGAGCCCCATTGACTTCCTCAGTCTGGCTGTAGACCTAGAAATACATAGGTCCAGCCAGAATGAAGAAATGTCATGGTAGTAAAACCAATATGCTCCGCAGCACACATAAGATCTGCGGACTTCATTGTGGAATTTTGACTCTCCATTGAAGTCAATGGAGAAATTCCGCCATGAGTCCGCCACTGCTCCGCAACAGACAGAGCATGCTGCGGACACCAAATTCCGCTCCGCAGCCTATGCTCCGCAGCGGAATTTTACGCCTCGTCTAAACGAACACTGCTAAATTAAAGTGTAAGTCAATGGACAAACGGCACCGCTGCGGATTAACGCTGCGGAGTGTCCGCAGCGGAATTTAAGTGAAATTCCGCCACGTGTGAACCCGCCCTTATTGCATAAAAAAATGATACTCCCATCAGGCCTCTGGATAGTGAGAGCTGGAATCTGATTGTTTATTATGGTAACTCCTCCACCTTTTCCTTCCACTAGTTTGATAAATTTCCCCCATTATGTACAGGCTAGATAATTGTTTTATTTATTGATATTCCCACATTGCAGCCTGCACGTTTCATTAAGGAATCCAATTATTTTCTACATTATTGATTTGAAACGTAATGTAGATGAGTTTCATTTATGAGTGAATAAAACTTGTAATTGTATTTATAAAGCTTCATGAATCAGTAATCTGAGTGAAAAGTTTAGATTCAAATTGTTTTACCAAATAAGATAAAAAGGCTACCTGACATATACAAATGTGCAGACTGTGCAAACCACATACTATCTTTAGTCTTTGTCAGTAAGGATTGATTTCACAATTTACAAAAAGCCTACAGGAAGAAGTAAAATTAATGATTCCTCAAGTAACAAATCAGCTCTCATTTAGGAATAGCTGGAAATAAAGGAAGAACGTACTGAGCCAAACAATAGTCTGGATTTAACTTCTCCAGCATCTTACTCTATAAAACCTCTGGTTTTAAATAATGATGAAAATAAATTCATTTTTAATTAACTTTTCATTTCATTTATAGTGCTGGTCCCACATGTATTGGGGCATATCTTCCTTTGTCCCAATTTTTGTATTAGAGATTTCAGGATGTATTTTGTATAAAGTGTAGGCTTCTTTTAACAGTATTATTTAAATTATATCTCTAGCTTTATTTAAAGGGAAGGTGTCATTTAATTATCTTTTCATTAATTAGATGGAAGTCTGTAAAATAGAAATAATGTGTTTGTCTTTTTTTTTTTAAATGTTGTAGCTATTTATTTTGTATTTTTAAAATCTTTACTGTGGAACTTAGATGTGATCGACATTTGATCGTTATAAGCTGGATGTGTGTTGTTCAAGGGTAAAAATGCAAAATTATAGAACAGTCCAGCAGTTGTTTTCTAGACAGTTTTTTTAAAACTATTGATGTAGACACAAAAAGGGTCTTAAAACACATAATAAATTTAGTGTATGCCATGTACTCAACTTTTTGGACACAATGTGACAGCATTCTAGTGCCTTTTGCTACTTAAATTTCCTCCAATTATCATATGACAAATTAGGAATAAGGGAGTGAAACGTTTTCTGTATCGTTACTGTGCAGTCAAGGGTCAGTTACAAAATATTTTTGGTAGTTCTCCCTAAAAATAGAGGATAGAGTAAAACCAATGTTTACTGATGAGCAGCTGATTCATCAAATTTATCATTTTTTAGGATGTAAACTTTTCAAACCTTTGGTAGAATAAAAAAACAAAAAACAGCTGCTTCCTTTTTCATTCTGATCAATGTTCTTGAATAATAGACCTGAACAATAAATAAATATCCCTGTATGAGTCATTTACTCCACTAAGCAGCTGCCTATTCATTAAGCAAATGTTGTTAATTTGAAATCATGCAGTTAAATGAACACCCTGCACCAGGCAAAATAACAAGGTATAGATGATTTCCAGCAGAGAAAATATACCATTCACAGGTCCAAGGGATTTATGTTCTGTTCAGATACAGATATAATATTAAGTTTCTTCCGTGTCCGTTTCAGCTCTTTTCCAAAGCTTTTATATCTCACAGGGTTCAGAACATCAAGCTGAGCTATACATGACATGAAACAAGGTATTCCAATAATTGTAGATTTTAATTGTATTATTCATAAACAATTTCTGGTTGTACTTTTTTTCTTATACATCCCAAAAAGAAAAAACTAATAATAATTGAAAGAATTAGATTGTAGTCATTTATTAAATTACAGTAAGCTGTTTTTCACTTATGTATACTTTATACGTGTATTCCTATAAGTAACAGTGAGTTTGTTACTGCACTGACAGCATAGAGCAGCATTTTGGGGGTTAATATTTATTTGGGCCCCCTTCTCCAGCTATAAGTCTCCACTCTACTGGGAAGACTTTCCACAAGAGTTTGTAGTTTGTCTGGGAATTTATACCCATCCAGCCAAAAGGGCATTTGTGAGATCAGACACTGATGTTGGATGGAAAGGTCTGGCTCACAATCGGCGTTCCAATTCATCACAAAGGTGTTCGCTGTGGTTAAGATCAGGGCTCTGTGGAGGCCACTTGAGTTTCTTCACAACAAACTCATCAAACCTTGTCTTTATAGACCTTACTTTGTGCACAGGGCGCAGTCATTCTTGAACGGAAAAGAGCCGAACCCAAACTGTTCACACAAGGTTGGAAGCATATAATTATCTAAAATTTCTCTATATGCAGTAGCATTAACATACCCTTCACTGGAAATAAGGGACCTAGCCCAAACCCTAAAAAACAGCCCCAGACCATTATCCCTCCTCCCCCAAATGTTACAGTAGGCACCATGCATTCCAGTAGGTAGTGTTCTCCTATCATCTGCCAAGCCCAGATTCGTGCATCTGACTGCAAGCTATTAAAATGTGATTCATCACGCCAGAGAACACGTTTCCAGTGCTCCAGAGTACAGTGGCAAAGTGCTTTACACCACACCAGCCAGTGCTTGGCATTGTGGATGGTGATCTTAGATTTGTGTCCAGCTGTTCAACCATGTTCTTGAGCAGTTGTCCCTTCCAGAGGCAGTTTGGAGCTCTGTAGTGAGTGATGCAACCGAGGATAGGTGATTTATATGCACCACATGCTTCAGCTCTTTGCGTTTTCATGGTCTACCGCTTTATGGTTGACCTGCTGTTACTTCAAGATGCTACCACTTCACATTAATAGCACTTACAGTTGACCTTGGAAGATTCAGCACATCAAAATTTTATGAACTGACTTCTGGCAAAGATAGCATACTATAACAGTACCACGTTTAAAGTCACTGAGAGAGTCCGAGTCTCTTTCAGCAGGATAATGCACCTTGCCACACTGTTTGAGGAACAGTACAAAGAGTTCAATGTGTTGACTTGGCCTCAAAATCTATCAGATATTAATCCAATCGAGCATCTGTGGAATGTGCAGGAAAAACAAGTCCAATCCATGGAGGTCCCATCTCGTAACCTACAGGATTTAAAGGATCTAATGCTAACGTTATGGTGCTAGATACTGCAGGACAATTGCAGAGGGCTTGTGGAGTCCCTGCCTCAATGGGTCAGAGCTGCTTTGATAGCCCAATCTGTATATTCTCAATGGAGACCATCTCTCTCTATTTCTTTGGCTAGGCTTGCCCTGACTGAGCTGCTTCAAAGGAATCAGTTTTTCTGTAAGGGTTACTTAAAATTGCTCTTATGTGGGAGGAGGGGATATTTATATATCCATTTATTTAATATTACTCTTTTTGCAGCTGATAAGACCAAATGGAGGCTGTTTTCTATTTGCCTAAGGAATATCCTAAAGTCTTCCCTTTCATCATGAAGTAGCACATGCTGCTTTTTACTTTTCCGATGTACCTTTCTATTAGGCGGAAAACTTCATCCTAGAATTGCCTAATACTTTTACATTCCCACATCGCATGTACTAAATTTCGTTTATTATCTCCCCACTCAGGATAGATCTAGATATTTATTGGATTATTTCCTTCCTTTCAAAAATTAAATACTATATAACCTCTACATATAATTTACTTTCAAATCTCAGGTTTAATTACATGGTTGATTTAAACCAACCCCGGAGGATCTTATCAGACAACCCATGAGGCAAACCCTGCCATGTAAAGTCTCTATTCCAAGCAACCAAAGCCTTTTTCTCAAAAGCTTTATACTGATTATTACACATAATTGTGCATACGTAGTTCCTTTATCTTTGCGTAATTCCCTGAGTCAAACATCTTGTCCAGCTATAAAATATGCACAGCCCTTGGTAGATAAGCTTTAATATAAGAAATATTCGGCTGATATGTCATATATTATTTTAACACTATCAAATTATTATATTTGGCACCTATTTTGTTCCCAAACATCGGGAAGTACTTATAATGTGGTGACAAAGCCTCTTTAAGTGCCCTATCTCCTACATAATGTGATCGGCTCTGTAATGTAGATAACAACACTATTTTTTATTTTGAAAAACAATAATTTTTTAGGAAGTTATGAGCAATTTTAGATTTATGCCAATTACTTTCTTATTGCCCAACTGGGCGTTTTTTTAAACTTTTGACCAAGTGGGCGTTGTAAAGAGGAGTGTATGACGCTGACCAATCAGCGTCATACACTTTTCTCCATTCATACTCAGCACAGCGTGATCTAGCGAGATCATGCTGTGCTGTCACATACACCCACATTAACTTTACTGAAGTGTCTTGACAGTGAAAAGACATTGCCTCCAGCCAGGACGCGATGTCTATTCACAATCCCGACACTTCGGTAAAGTTTGTGTGGGACTTAATCGCTGCACAACTTGATCTCACAAGATCACGCTATGAATGACAGCAGTAGCGTGATCTTGTGCAGCAAGATCACGCTGTGCTGAGTATGAATGGAGAGAAGTGTATGACGCTGATTGGTCTGCGTCATAGACTTCTCTTTACAACACCCACTTGGTCAAAAGTTAAAAAACGCCCAGTTGGGCATTAAGAAAGAAATTAGCATAAATCTAAATTTGTTCATAACTTGCTAAAAAATGATAATTTTTCAAAATAAAAAGCACTGTTGTTATCTATATTACAGCACCGATCACATTATGTAGGAGATAGGGCACTTGTAATCTGGTGACAAAGCCTCTTTAATACCAATTCCAGAACAGAAGTTGTTTTTATGTTCAACTTCTTAGATCTTGGGGTGTTCTGTTAATGGGGGAAATCTTAATATAAATTATACCCAACCAAACTTCTTCTCATGACTCTCGATGTGCTAAGTGTATCTTGGAACATCCTGAGACCCGCTCTAGCAAATCCGATATTACAGAGTGCAACATCCTCACCAGTGACATTGGCAAGCAGGTGGTTTCAATGTTATGGCTAATCATTGTATAGATAGATGGATAGATGTTAGACGATTGTTTTATAGTTTTGAAGTTCAAGAAAACTATTTTTTACATAGAGAGTAAAGTGAAGTGAGAAGTGCATTCTGCTGGCTCAGTTATTGGATTTATTTATCCTTATTGCCTTAATTTTATTTTATTACTCCCCATGTGAACACTGCAGAAACAACACACAGGTTTACTCTGGAAATGCCCATTAAGAATATTCTCCAGGGTCAAGCATTGTCTGTGTTTCATCCTTGTCTGTATTTTTATGAGCTTATGATTAAATAACAAAGTCTTCCGTTCATCCATCACCCTGCTCACTTACATCAAGACCCGGTATTCGTACAGAATTTATATATTGTTCTTCATATCTTTTTAGTACTGATGTAAACAGAAAGTAAAATAAAACATGACAAGTGCCCTAACAAAGAATAATCACTTATATAAATTAAATGGCTTCTAGGACGTAGGAGATGTAGAACACAAAGTCTTCCTTGGAATGCTTTATGTTTTCATTTCTATAAACTTCTGGAGATTATGGAGTATGTTTATGTGGTGTACCTTTTCCTGTGTTAGATTACATCATTTTGTATTGCTGTCCTATAAAGATTAATCTCAGCAAAGTGGCTCATTACCTGAGGAGCTGATTTATTAAATATATTGCAAGGTGTGAAATTTACCATAAAATAACACTCTGCTACAAATATAAAGTAACATAGATTATTATTGGAGAATTATATCACTTTGCAAAGTTGTTTAAAAAAAATCAAATAAATTCCTCAAGCTCTAAATTTGTTTTATTTTTTTTCAAGTTAGTGTTTGAAGTTACATATTGCCAATGAAAAGAGATTCTGTGCCTATGCCCCAATGACAAAACTTCTGGTCATGTGCCCCAGCAATTTACCTTAGCAATAAGGACAGTGCATGGATCCAAATAGTAGCAGTTAGGATGTGGTTGCTCATGGGACCCAGTTGATTGCAATGAATATTATGGCCTACAATTACTGGTGGATGTTAGAGAGACATAAGGGGGTGCCCTGTTCTGAATTATTCGAAAGGACGGGGCTTATAATGATATTGTTGCATAGGGGAGGGGGGCACTGCTGTCTGTGTATGCCGATGTAATCAATGCCTAATGAATGGGGATCCAACTGCTAGGATCACAGTGACCCCCAAAAACTGGAAGTGCCTGTTACCCCATTCCCAGCTGAGAGGGGGCTGCACATGCATCCATTATATTGAATTAGAGAATGGAAACAATGATCGGACTCACTGCTTTTAGAAATATTTCCACTTAACTGAAAATTTGTTTTATATTGTTCAAAAAGCAGAACCAATCTGTATGCTACAAACTTTAATAACAAAACCAAATCTAAAAGTGATATGTCAAATATTTACAAGCAAAAAATTGATTTTCCAGTTTGAATATTTTAGTATCATATGTGATAAACAGACAAACCATTAGTTCATATTTGCTTGCTCTACAATGCATGAAAAAAACCTTGAAAGCAAAATATCTATGAGGTTGGGAGGCAGTTCACATCAAAACAGAAGCTCTGGGAGGCTATTCTGACATCCTGCAAAGATATTCAAGCAGAAACTGTCCAAATACTCAAAAATTCAATGGATGCAAGAATTGTGAAGGTGATATCAAAGAAGGGGTCCTATGTTAACATGTAACTTGGCCTGTTATGTTTTTTTTGATTGAAAGAGCTTTTGATTTCTATAAATATGACCTCCTGATGCTGCAAATTCAACAAATTACCATTTTAGTTCTCTTTACAACCTTTAAAATGTTTTGATCTCTGTTGTGCATAATAATGTGAAACAGTGCATTTTGAGTTTTTTACTTCTAAAAAAAAATCTGTTATCATTAGGAGATTTGTTCAATAAAATTCGCATTAAACGCCAACGGTTGATGGCTTGAAGATTATACTGACTGTCATTTGCATCGACTATTTAGGAAAATCAGCGATAAATAACATTTGCATAATAATTTGGAACGCGGTGTAAGCTTACCGTGTGGTAGGCTTATATACAGGGCCCATCAGACAGGATCACACATGGGTCCTGTATTTAAGCCTACCATGTGAGGTCCTGACGATATCCAGGGTCGGGATGTTGTGCACGGCGCACACAGCTGCACTCCGGAACCAGGCGGGTAAGTACTGTCAGTTACTATAGTAACAGGGGCCCGTGGCCCCAGTTACTATAGTAACTTTTCATATATGTGGTGCGGAGGGCGGCGGGTCCCCCTGGCTTCAGGGCCCGGTCACTATTGCGACCCCTATAGCTACGCCACTGTGTACAGTATACATTCACTTACAGTATTCTCCCTGAGCGGCGGTTTTGGACTGCTGGCATATATTTTTTTATAGCTATACTGGCTATGCAAGGGTAGCAGGTGAATTCCATAGTGGGCTAACTTCTAAAGAAATCTAGTATCAAAAAAATAAACGTAAGATCCCTTTTTACATGGCTGCAGTATTAGACCCATTTTATTCAGCTTTAGGGGGGATTCACACGAGCGTGATTTGGCAGCGTGTAGACCGCGTGGTTTTCGCGCGGCACGCAATGCCCTATAGAAGTCTATGGGGCAGTACACACAGTCCGTGTATTTTGCGCAGCGTTTGTTCGCTGCGCAAAATACGCGACAGGTTCAATAACTCTGCGTATTTCACGCATCACGCACCCATTGAAGTCAATGGGTGCGTGAAAACCAGGCAGGTCGCACGGAAGCTCTTCCGTGCGAACTGCGTGTTTGCGCAACAGCTGTCAAAAGGATGAATGGAAACAGAAAAGCACCACGTGCTTTTCTGTTTCCAAGCATCCAAACGGAGTGTCTTTGCGAGGAGCGAACCCCGACAACCGAAGCTAACTTCACCGGGTTCGGCCAAACTCGTTTTGGCTGAACCCGGCAAAAAAAATTCCGGGCCGCGACGTCGGAAGACATTCACTGTGCATGGTGCTGAAAGAGTTAAACTGTTTCAGCACCATGGACAGTGACTTGCGATCCCAAAATACATGAACCTGTAAAAAAAAAACGAAGTTCTAACTTACCGATTACTCCTGTCTCCTTCCTGCAGTCTGACCTCCCGGGATGACACTTCAGTTCAAGTGACAGCTCCAGCCAATCACAGGCCAAGCACAGGCTGCAGCCAATCACAGGCTGCAGCGGTCACTTGGACTGCCGCATCATCCAGGGAGGTGGGGCCCGATGTCAAGAGAGGCGCGTCACCAAGGACGCGTCACCAAGGACGCGTCACCAAGGCAACGGCCGGGAAGTTCTCGGTAAGTAGAAACTTTATCTTTTTTTTTTACAGGTTTTTCGCTGTTGTGTTCGGCATTCACTGTCGAGGGTGCTGAAAGATTTAGCTCTTTCAGCACCTTGGACAGTGACGGGCGTCGACAAGCCTCATCTCTATGATGCCGGCTGCGCGAAAATCACGCAGCCGCGCATCAGCCACGCATGACACACGCAGCTGTCAAATGGTTTTTGCGCTCGCAAAACGCCGCGTTGTTTGCGCGCGCAAAAACGCAACGCTCGTGTGAATCTGCCCTTAGGCTGAATTCACAAATTCCTTTTCACTCATTTTTTCCCCAAGAAAAATGCTACGTCAGATGTTACTTTAAAGCCTATGGTGAATTGTGAGAGAGACTACATACACAGAATTTTGGTTTGTGGCATTTTTGTAGTGTTTCTAGAGTCAGTGGCTTTATTTTCAAAACGCAACATGCTCCTGGGGTGCCTTTTTTTCTGCGATTTTTATACTTAGGCTTCTCTATAAAAAAAATCCAAAACCACCAGCAAAAACGCATGTACAAAATGACACTAAGTAACAAAGCCACCCAAAACGCATGTAAAAACGCCATAAAAAAACCATGTTGCGATGGTGTATTTACATGCGTATTTTCAGGCAGTTTAAAAAGCCAGACAAAAACTCTGTGTGATGGAAGCCTAATGGTTTGTTCACATGTGGCATATTTGTTGCAAAGATTTCTGTGACTGTTCTCTACACATGAATGGGGTTTGTAAATATACGGGCACATGCTGCAGAAACAACTCCCTTCAGATGAAAAGAACAGATTTTCAGTTGTAGAAAATGCTACAACAAATCTGCCACATGTGAACATGTATCCTTATTACAGCCACAACATCTGGTTTCACGTTTGTAGTGTACAGTTGATGTATACGCTAGGAAAATCTCCCGACATATATGCCAATGTGCCTATAGACCATAATGAGCAAAGTTCTTTTTGGCATTTGTTTGACTGGGATACTGCAACCACAACTGTATTGAAAAGCGTAGTCAGGGCCGGCCTTAGGAGTGTGCGACCTGTGCCATTGCACAGGTCGCATCACTCCAGCAGGTGGAAGGGGGCGCTGCACTGGCTCCCTTCCCTTGCTTGTTTCAGAAGAGCCCAGTTGAAAAGGCAGCTGCTGAGTCGTCTTCTCTCACTGACATCGCTACCGCTGTAGCAGCCATAACGACTGCTAGCGGCAAAACCACGCATGAGGGCGCCCGTGCTGCCCGTCAGGAGAGGCCCCCCCCATGGCTGGCAACGCCGATGCGGCTGCTACAGCGATAGCGACACCACATTCAATAGTATCTGCGTCCTTGGGCCGCAGATACTATTGAACACTATAGCAAGACAGGGAAGTATCTCCCTGCTCTGCTATCTACTAGCGCCACTGTAGCTCCCCGAAGGAGCGCTTGATGTCTCTGTCCATATATGGACAGTGACATCAGGGGCAACTCCTGAAGCGGAATCCCAGTCCACAGCGTTGCCGACGCTGTGACTGGGGATGCTACTCCAGGAGGAGCCCCTGACGTCACTGTCCATATATGGATGTTCCAACAGAGACATCAAGTGCTCCATCCAGGAGCGGAATCCCTGGCCGAAGGGGATTCCGCTCCTTCAGGAAGCTACAGTGGCGCTATCTACAGGAAGAGGGGGGGTGCTACCTACAATGGGGCCGAGTAGCGCTACCTACAATGGGGCTGAGTGGCACTACCTACAAGGGGCCCGTGTGGCACAACCTACAAGGGGCCTGTATGGCATTACCTACAAGGGGGCCCCTGTGGCACTACCTACAAGGGGGCCCATGTGGCACTACTTACAAGGGGGTCTGTGTGGCACTACCTACAAGGGGGCCCATGTGGCACTACCTACAAGGGGGCCCATGTGGCACTACCTACAAGGGGCCTGTGTGGCGCTACCTACAAGGGGCCCGTGTGGCACTACCTAAATCACTACCTACAGGGGGCTCTGTGGCACTACCTACAAGGGAACTGTGTGGCACTATCTACAGGGGGAATATGTGAGTGGCGGGCTGATGGTCATTTTACTATGAGTGCTGGGCTGATGGTAATTTTACTGCGAGTGGTGAGCTGATGATTATTTTACTGTGAGTGGGGGCTGATGGTCTTCAAGTGGTTTCCACCTCTGACATCCAATTAAAATTAATAGGAGGCAAAAAATACCTGCGGCGCTCGTTTGGCCTGCGTCTTTTGCATTAGCTTCAACGGCTTAAAAAAAAAAGGCAAATAACCCGCTGACAATTTCAAATCTGCCGCAAAATTCCTGAAGGAATTTTTAGGCAGATTTTTTTTGCCTTACAAAAAACGCTGTGTGAACATACCCTAAGAGTGTAGTGCTTGTTTTTATTTCAAAATAATTTTTGGTAGGGGTGTCCTGAGGAAATTTTATTATTCCAGGGGTGCCTAGAGTCCGAAAAGGTTGGGAAACTTTGTGCTAGGCTACAGGATCACTCTGGCCTATGCAAGGATCCCGTTGTGTAGCAGCTCTGTTCGTCGTGGGAACAGGGCAAGGTGAGTACAATTTTTTTTGTTTGGGGGCACTGTCTACACGGGGGGGGGGATGTATGGCACGATCTCAAAGGAGGAGGTGGGGGATTAAGGCACTGTCTACAAGGAGGAGGTGGGGGATTATGCCACTGTCTATAGGGAGGCTGTATGGCACAATCTACACGGTGGCACTATATACAAATGGGGGGGGCTGTGTGGCAGCCAGGGGAGGGGGGCATTATACTGTGTTGGGGCCACTAAGCTGACATACTGTGTAGGGGCACTACAGGGGGCAATATACTGTGTGTGGCACTTAGTGGGCATAATACTGTGTGGGCACATTTAGAGGACAAAATACTGTGTCCTTGAAGGGGTTATAATATATTATATTTTTAAATATTATTATTATTATTCTGTATGGGGGCACTAAAGGGGCATTATACTGTGTAGGGGGCACTATATAGGGCATTATACTGTGGGGGGCATTATATTTTATGGGGCATTTTTTTTATAATGTGGTGGGTCCCCGAAAGATAATTTCAAACGGGGCACCATGAATCCTAAGGCCAGCCCTGAGCGAAGTCGTCTGTGTGGTACACTTTTATTTAATACAACAGTCAATGGCCTATATAGGCAACTGAGTAGACATGCAGCTGCATATGCATTTGGCAGGACCTGCTAAACATAAATATTGGACGCGGAGTGAAACTTTTTAGAAGTTAAAAAGTATGAGTTACACTTTACAAGTAACTTTCTCACATATGTTGTCATCTTTGTCAAATTGTAAGATGTTGTTTCATATCTTTTTTGATTTACTACCGGATAAAAATTTATTGCAAAACAGCAAATGCCTCAATTTCAGTTTCTTATTTTATATGTTACTAAATGTAATCTTCCATTAGGTATTCATTAGCAATCAGTTTTCTGTCATCTATTATGAAACTTTTGCTACTACCCACAATTCCACTCTCTGTTCGTGGGTTTAACATAATAGACAATAAAATATCAATATTGACCTAAAAAACACCAAGTAACGTGTAGAGGATAACATGTAAGGAATCAGAACAGGAAATCCTGCCCCAAGAAGAAGCCATGCTAATGAGGAATTTTAGTTGGGTGTAGTGCGATTATACATGCGATGTTACTCCTCTCCACTACATATGTATAATCGTAGTTTAAAGAAACGTCATAGTGCACCATTGATCTCCTCTTTCATCATGGTTGTCTTCGACTTGAAAATATGACGCCTTATGAAGTAAGGATTCTGATGCGTGATATTCAAAAGTGTCTGAACTTTTTTAGAGTATAAACAGTGATCAAAAATTGGGACGACAGACTAGTATCTTTTTACCTTTGGACAATGTTTCATGTTTTTATCATAGAAACATATCTCTACATGTAAATGCAGAACAAAATTGGCACATCTACACCCAGCCTAGTTCACACAGTCTTTTTTAAAGCCAAAACCAAAAGTGAAAATAAACAAAGGAAAAGGCCAAAGCCTTAACCCCTTATAGACCAGGCCAACCTGAGTTTTTTTCATTTTAACTTTTTCCTCCCCGCCTTCCAAAAGCCGTCACTTTTCTATTTCTTTGTCGACATAGCCATATGAGGGCTTGTCTTTTGCCGGACTAGTTGTAGTTTTTCATGGCACCATTTATTGTACCACATAATGTACTGGGGATCTGAAAAAAAAATTGTGGGCTGAAATGGGTAAAAAAAAGCGATTACACCAATTTTTTGGAGGTTTTGTTTTTACGGCGTCCATCAGGCGGTAAAAACGACATATTCACCTTATTCTACAGGTTGATACGATTACGGCAATACGAAATTTATATGTTTTGTTTTATGTGCCATAACTTTTTTATATTTCCATCAATTTAGAGGTGTGAGGTCTTAAATTTTGTGGGGCAAGCTGGGGTATTCACCGATACCATTTTAGGGGACACACGACATTTTGATCACTTTTTATTCCTTTTTTTGGAGAGCTAAGGTGACCAAAAAACAGCAATTTGCATGTTTTATATATTTTTATATTTTTTTTCTTACGTCATTTACCGAGCGGGTTAAATAACGCTATATTGTGATAGCTCTGACTTTTATGGACGCGGCGATACCAATTATGTTAACTTTTATTTTTTTTTAACATTGCTTTAGGGAAAAAATAGGAAAAGGGTTTTTTTTTTACTTTTAATATTTTCATATTTTTTTGGAACATTATAAAAATCTTTATTTAACAGTTTTTTACTTTTCTTATTAGTCCCCCTAGGGGACTTGAACCAGCGATCGTTGAATCGTTTGCATGATATACTGTAATACTAATGTATTGCAGTATATCGGGATTCTGACAGTCTTCTTTGAAGCACTTCCAGAGGCAGAGTGTCAAAGGAGTAGAAAGATGGCAGACCTGGGGGCCTTCATTAGGCTCCCAGACTGCCATAACAATCTCATAATCCCTGGCTGATCCCGTTGTGGGGGGGGGGAGGGGCGCGATGCCATGTTCGAGGGGGTTTCCCCCCTGATTCCAACAATTTAAAAGGCGTGGTCGCGATTGACCGCAGCATTTAAGGTGTTAAACGAGCGATATCAAAGTGATCTTTGATTCCGCCTGTTGCAGTGAGGTGTTGGCTGTATAACACAGCCGTCACCCGCTGAGTATGGAGCGAGCTCAGCCCGTGAGCCCCTCTCCCGACTTCTCTTAATGGCTGATAGGCGTGGCCCGCCCATAACTTTCTGGTGCTTCGCTGGGTCTTTTAAGCGACCCATCGATGCAGCACTAGCAGCCAAGAATGTTGCTAGGGACCTAAAATATCAGGTGCAAAAACCCCAAGACGTGTTTATCCGTGTTTATCCCATACACTTTATTTATATTACATTTACAAACCAGAATATCCCTTTCACCTCCTGTCCATATGTCCTTTTAAGGTATATATATATACATCATAGAGAGCTAGGACAGAGAGACGATTTATAAGAGTTCTGGCGGACACGAGTCGTACATGCATTACATGGTGGACATTCATCTGAAAACATGATTACAGTACGGGACAGTTGTCGTGCAGAGAGGCAGGGACTCCTAGCATCGTATATAACTATGATGCTAGGAGCCCGGCTCCCTGCACTGTGTTCGGTCCGGTACTTGCGGCCGAAATACGTCCGTCAATTACGGACGTAATTGGTGTGTGTGCACATACCCTTAGGGTATGTTCACACGCAGTGTTTTCAGCCGTTTTTCGGGCTGTAAATGTCCCTAAAAACGGCTGAAAAATCGGAAGCAGAATGCCTCCAGACATCTGCCCATTGATTTCAATGGGAAAAACAACGTTCTGTTCCAAAGGGGCGTGTTTTACGCGGCCACTTTTCAAAACGGCCGCGTAAAAAAACTGCCATGAAAAAGAAGTGCAGGTCACTTCTTGGGATGTTTTTGGAGCCGTTTTTCATTGACTCTTTAGAAAACAGCTCCAAAAACGGCCGTAAAAAACGGCACGAAAATCACGAGTGGCTTAAAAAACATCTGAAAATCAGGAGCTGTTTTCCCTTGAAAAGAGCTCCGTATTTTCAGACGGTTTTGAGTTTGTGTGTGAACATACCTTCATACTGCATTTCTAGTACATAGAGCTAAAATGACATACTTGCAGAAGTGAATCCATTCAGTACTTTATTGTAGATAAATCGGCAGCGACCTGATTCACATGAGGATACCTCAACTCAGCTTTCCAGTCAATGGCCGTTTCATATGTCCCGATGCTTTCTCAAGGCCCCAAGACATTGAACAGGGCGAGTAATCTATGAACTGGATTCTTGAAAGACTGTCACTGCATTTTTTATTGAGCAAACTCAACAGACCCTACCACTTGAAAGCTTGGAGAAAGCATTAACCTACATGTAGTGCCTATCAATTATCTTCTATTGCCATTTGGAATGGTAATACTACCTGGCCACTGCAGGAGAAATGTCTGGCTGGCGGACCCTGGATCAATGGCGATCCACTGATTGCTGCACTCGTCCCCATATGAAAGTGGTTGTGTGTGATGAGACAATGCCCTTAATTAGGAGCAACTATTAGATTATGTACACAAAACATTACGTCTATTGCTCTCACTAAATGGCATTCCATTTGAAAAGAACGACACTGTCCCCAAAAATGCACCAAAAAAGGGCCATGAACCAAAACGCTGTGTCTCTCATATTGTATTATAGACAAAAAAAAAAAGCCTTGAAAAGCGCCACCAAAAGCTGTGTGTAAATTCAGCCTTAAAGATGAATGTGTGAATCCAGTCTAAGGGTATGTTCACACGCTAGCGTCCGTTACGGCTGAAATTACGGGGCTGTTTTCAGGAGAAAACAGCTCCGTAATTTCAGCCGTCATGGCATGTTGAGGCGCTTTTTCGCTGCGTCAATTACGGATGTAAATGGAGCTGTTTTTCCATGGAGTCAATGGAAAACGGCTCCATTTAACGTCTGAAGAAGTGACTGGCACTTCTTTGACGCGTGCGTCTATTTACGCCCCGCCTTTTGACAGCGGGGCGTAAAAAAAATGACCGTCGGAACAGAACATCGTAAGACCCATTCAAATGAATGGGCAGATGTTTGCCGACGCTATCGAGCCGCATTTTCGGACGTAAATCGCGGCGGAAATCGCCCGAATTACATCCGTAAATAAGCCGTGTGAACATACCCTTACACTTTAGCACTATACTGAGATATAATATTGATTAATGTTCCATACACCTCCACTACCATACTCCACTTGACTGTAGATTGCTACTAATGATGAGAACTATTTATTCATGCTAGCTTATACATAGTTGCACATTCACATTGAAACACATGAATAATAGCTGTTGTCCCAATGTATAATAGAGTCTGTTTAGACTTATACACAGCTGTTAGATTAATGCATTGATCCATTTAATTTTGCGAACACGCAATTATAAGACATATCTTCCATGCATAAATATAACAACAACAATGTGCATAAAAATATGGCTAATAGCAAATGTTGCTTTATTGAACTGTGTATTACCAGCTGTGGTATCAGGATGATTCCGGCGTAAAGATGTGTGCACTAAGAAAGGTTTACAGATTATATAAATTATATACATGTGCCATGTAAACATTAGTAAAAATGTAATTGTGTATTCATGTCAAAGATTCATATTACATTATATTCATAAGCACACACGCACACACACACACACACGCACACACACACACACACACACACGCACACACGTACGCACGAACGCACGCACACACGCACACACACACGCACACACACACACACACACACACACACACACACACACACGTACGCACACACACACGCACGCACACACACACACACGCACACACACGCACACACACACGCACACACACACGCACACACACACACACACGTATGCACACACACACACACGCACACACACACGCACACACACACGCACACACACACGCACACACACACACACACACGTACGCACGCACGCACGCACACACACACACACGCACGCACACACACACGCACACACACACGCACACACACACGCACACACACACACACGTACGCACGCACGCACACACACACACACGCACACACACGCACGCACACGCACACACGCACGCATGCACGCACGCACGCACACATCTCCCTTCCTGGCGCACGCACAGCAGTAGATGCAACAAATTTATTGAGTCGTTCCCACCCCTTAATAAATTAGCATCATCTTACTCTTGCGGGTTTTTTACTATGGGGTCGTCCAGACGTAGCGGAATTGCTGCGTTTTTTCCACCCGGAATTGCGAACGGAAAAAATACAGTAAATACATTTAACAAATCTCATCTACACGCAGCGTAGATATTCAGAGTAGAAATTGACCTGCGGTGCTTATTTTTCGGACCGCAGCATGTCGATCTCTGCTGCGGAAAGTGGACGGAATTGCTGCGTTTTTCATAGGAGACGTCACCATCTCCCAACATTGTGAAAAATGCAGCAAAATATGCACCGTTTTCTGTAGTTAAAAACGCAGGAAATGGTGTGGTTTTTCCCCAGCGGAAAGTCTGCTATTTACAACGGAATTTCTGCAGAAATTTTCTGCAGCAATTCCGTTACGTGTGGACAAGCCCTTAGGGTATGTTCACACGGCCTATTTTCAGCCATTTTTTGGGCTGTAAACGCCCCAAAAAAACTGCTGAAAATACCGGTGCTGAACGCAAAGATCTGCCCATTGATTTCAATGGGAAAACGGCATTTCATTCCCACAAGGCGTTTTTTACATGGCCGTTTTTAAAAACGGCGCATGAAAAAACGGCCCGTAAAAAAGAAGCGCATGTCACTTATTGAGACGTTTTTTGGAGCTGTTGTTCATTGGGTCAATTTAAAAACAGCTCCAAAAACTGCCATAAAAAAGGCAAAAAAAGCTGAAAATCAGAGGCTGTTTTCCCTTGAAAACAGCTCCGTATTTTATGGCCGTTTTTCATTTGCCGTGTGAACATACCCTTAGGGGCAGTGGTATTGCTCTCAGCATGGTGTTTTTTTTTCAATTTTTTTCCTTAGGCTACTCTATAGAAATTAAAAATGGCAGGAACAATGTCTGTACAAAATGTCACAAAATGATAAACGCCATAATAACCGCATGACGTTTTTTTAGATGCACTTTAGAACACAGAAAAGAAAGTGTAAGTGATCGCCTCCATTTACGCAACACATTAAAAAACTACACCAATAACGGCAGCACAGGTCAAATATACAGTTGCCGTTTTTGGTGCAGTTGCTTGTTAAAATTGAAGTGTAAGGATAAAAAATGCCCTCGATGGGGTTCAAGAATACCGGAAATGCTGGAATCACGCATGTAGGTTTTGGGTGACATTAAAGTCACATAAATGTCTCTACATATTTCCAGTCTCCTGGATTGTTAAAACAGCTGAATGTCAATAGGTGTCAGCCACTAGAAGGTGCTGAGATATTATAAATGGGATCTATTCTCAGTAGGCCTCCTTCACGCACACTTTTTTTTCAGCGTTTTAAAATGTGTGTAAAAAAGATGGCAAGCGTTTTTGTAATTTTTAATGCCATTTTTTACACATGTTTTTGGTGCCATTTTTTATTTCGCTTTATTTTGTACAATAATTTTTTGCCATCGGAAACCGCGGCAAAAATCTCGCCTTCCATTCATTTCAATGGGAAGCAGATTCGTTTTTTCCCGCGAGAGGAAAAAAACGCTCACGGGAAAAACCAACATGCCCTTTCTTCAGGCGTTTCCATTTCTGACACCCCATTGACATCAATGGGAGGCAGAGAAAGCGTTTTTCGCTGCGTTTTTTGCCCGCAGTGCCCAATGGTCGCAATCGAAAAACTCCACGAAAAACGTGGCAAACGGCCTGCAGGCAGGTCAAAATTTGAGGCAGATTTTTCTGCCTGCAAAAAACTGTGTGAACAAGGCCTGAGGTTTCATTCACACATTGCAGATTTGGTCAGAATTAGAGGGGTTTTACTATCAGGGACATTTATGACATATGCGGGTCTACCTTCTGGGATCTGAACCTATCTCTAGAATGGAGACCCCTAAACCTTGTTCTACCACGCTGTGTTCCCGCTGAAGCATGTGATTTCCGACCATGTTAGATGAAAACAGCATAGCTCGCTGAGCTACGCTGTTTACATAACACCCATAGTAGTGAACGGCAGTTACGGAAACAGTGAAGCTGGCATGCTACGCTGTTTCCGTAACTGCCATTTACTACTGCGGTACTTACGGAAACAGTGTAGCTCAGCGTCAGAAATCACACGCTTCAGCGGGAACACAGAGTGGTAGAACAAGGTTTAGGGGTCTCCGTTCTAGAGATAGGTGCGGGTCCTAAAGGTGAGACCTGCATCTATCCGACATATCCTGTGGATATGTCATAAATGTACCTGATAGTATAACCCCTTTAAGCAAAAGTATAAGGGTATGTGCACACACACTAATTACGTCCGTAATTGACGGACGTATTTCGGCCGCAAGTCCCGGACCGAACACAGTGCAGGGAGCCGGGCTCCTAGCGTCATACTTATGTACGATGCTAGGAGTCCCTGCCTCGCTGCAGGACAACTGTCCCGTACTGTAATCATGTTTTCAGTACGAGACAGTTGTCTTGCAGCGAGGCAGGGACTCCTAGCATCGTACATAACTATGATGCTAGGAGCCCGGCTCCCTGCACTGTGTTCGGTCCGGGACTTGCGGCCGAAATACGTCCGTCAATTACGGACGTAATTAGTGTGTGTGCACATACCCTAAATCTTTCCAGTTTACTGATGGAAAATACTGACCAAATTTGCAATGTATGAATGAGGCCTAAAGGTGTAAACAGTGATCTATGGCTGTGTCGTGACCTGCCACCGTCGCTGTGTAGTAACTAGTAGTATTCACTCGGGTCTTAGCAATGAAAGCAGGAAATTCCTGATCGAGAAGACAAAAATAAAGAAAAAAAACACGGCTAGTGGGTGCAGAAAATGTAGGATGGAGGCTTCAAAAAGTAAGGGAATTTCACTATAGATATGAACATGGAATTTCATATCAGCGTGTAACTGGGAACTGAATTGTTTAAGATTCTATACATATTCTTTGACATTTTATGCAAATCTATGAAATATTTGTTGTTGATGAATGGGATGGTGTGGGGTAATGATGTTTTGTCTGCAATAATTTAGCACTAGAAGCTTGACCTGTTTTACGACCCCTATAAGAAATGACAGCCAAGCCACATATGTCAAGTTTCATCTCCTTTACTCTAGTACATATAGATTTCTCCTGACAGTGCTGAGGTGTAAAATGCTGGGTGACGCTTGGAAGAAGTTTGATAATATCTCACATGATAAAGTGGATGCCGCATAACTACTTATACTCCTTAAAGGAGAAACCAACGTATGTGCATATGTAGAAGTGAGATTGGCAACAATTTTAATAAGGTCACTTTCACACGAGTGTATATTTTTTATCACGATTCTGTCAGTTTTATTTTTGTCCATAATGGAGAGCCATTGTAATCTATAAGGCTATTTATTTACATGGGCGTATAAAATATGCACGTATTTTAAAAATGCAGCATTCACTACTTTTATCTGTTTTTTGGAAGTAAAACACTCATTGAAGTTTATGGAGAGTGTTCAATATACAGCATATGTATATCCGTATTATATCAGTATTGCATATGTTTTTCAAAAGCACTGTCTCCCTAGAAGACAGTCCATCAGTACAAGGCGTAAAACGCCTGAATTACGCCTGAAAAGACGGCTCCATTACGTCTGCAAACATCTGCCCATTGCTTGTAATGGGTTTTACGATGTTCTGTTCAGACAAGGTGTAATTTTACGCGTCGCTGTCAAAAGACGGCGCATAAAAATACGCCCGCGTCAAAGAAGTGCAGGACACTTCTTTGGACGTTTTTGGAGCCGTTTTTCATTGACTCCATTGCAAAACAGCTCCAATTACGTCCGTAATGGACGCCGCAAAAAACGCGAGTACTTGCAAAAACTTCTGAAATTCAGGAGCTGTTTTCGCCTAAAAACAGCTCCGTAATTTCAGATGTATTTTCCCACTGCGTGTGAACATACCCTTACAGATACTGATGCAATATTAATGACATAATGATGCAATATGATATGCAATACTTCTGTTCTGTGGATCCATATTACACATATTTACAAATACACTTTCATACGTCCATATTTTGTGTCTTTTTGAAGCCAAAACTAAGAGTAGGCTAAAAACAAAGAAGAGGTACAAATCTTTGCATTATACTTTTCTCTGTGAAGGCTCCAGTCCTGGTTAAGGCCCCATGCACATGGCCGTGCCCGTAATCACAGCCCGCCGCCAACTGCCGCCCGCATTTTTGTGGGGTGCTCCCATACAAAGTATGGAATCACGGCCCGCAAAATGCAAAAGAACTGACTTTTTCCATAATTTTCGGAACATTTTTACGGTACGGACACCCATCCGTAGCAATATTGAAAGGTGGCCACGTTCAATGGAAGTGAAATAACGGAGGTTTATTACGTTTATGTGCATGGGGCCTTAGGCTTCCAAATACTGATGCAAAATACTGACCAAAATACTGATGTGTGAAAGTGGCTTAAGTGTAAACAGTCATCTCGAAAGCTATGTTCACATTACATCAGTACAGTGCACCAATAAGGTACCCACAAGTAAATTAGGGAAACATATGCCAAATGGCGTTACAGTAAATGTCTGGGTAGACGCATAGTTGTCCAAAATGGTGTGAACAGAGCCTACAATGTACCTCCTGTTTGGAGGTGTGCAGGTTAAGGAGGAAGGGTGCTTAAGAAAATGGGTCTGGATTCTTTATCCAGAGGAGTGAATTTGATAATTAGGGTATGTTCACACGCAGTGACCAAAAACGTCTGAAAATATGGAGCTGTTTTTAAGCGAAAACAGCTCCTGATTTTCAGACGTTTTTGTAGCAACTCAAGTTTTTTGCGGCGTATTTTACGGCCGTTATTGGAGCTGTTTTTCAATGGAGTCAATGAAAAATGGCTCCAAATACGTCCCAAGAAGTGACATGCACTTCTTTTTCGCGGGTGTCTTTTTACGCGCCGTATTTTGACAGCGACGCGTAAAATTACACCTCGTGGGAACAGAACACCGTAAAACCCATTGCAAGCAATGGGCAGATGTTTGTAGGTGTATTAGGGGCGTTTTTTTCAGGCGTAATTGGAGGCGTAAAACACCCGAATTACGTCTGAAAGCACTGCGTGTGAACATACCCTAACACTACAGTATTTGGAGAATTGCTGTTTAAAAAATTCCTAATATATTAATTGTAGGTTCATTTTGTATTCTGAATTCTGATCACTTTTAAACTTCATAACAAATTGAACACAGTAAATTTTATAGGACAATTTATAAAACTATCATACCAGGGTTTTGGTATTACAATTTGCATCATTAATGTCTGCATGGAATTCTTACAGAATGAATCATTTTTGTATGAGGAAAGGAGAAGGAATTAAAGAGGCTCTGTCACCAGATTTTGCAACCCCTATCTGCTATTGCAGCAGATCGGCGCTGCAATGTAGATTACAGTAACGTTTTTATTTTTAAAAAATGAGCATTTTTGGCCAAGTTATGACCATTTTTGTATTTATGCAAATGAGGCTTGCAAAAGTACAACTGGGCGTGTATTATGTGCGTACATCGGGGCGTTTTTACTACTTTTACTAGCTGGCCGTTCTGACGAGAAGTATCATCCACTTCTCTTCAGAACGCCCAGCTTCTGCCAGATCACGCTGTGACGTCACTTCCACAGGTCCTGCATCGTGTCAGACGAGCGAGGACACATCGGCACCAGAGGCTACAGTTGATTCTGCAGCAGCATCAGCGTTTGCAGGTAAGTAGCTACATCGACTTATCTGCAAACGCTGATGCTGCTGCAGAATCAACTGTAGCCTCTGGTGCCGATGTGTCCTCGCTCGTCTGACACGATGCAGGACCTGTGAGTGACGTCACAGCGTGATCTGGCAGAAGCTGGGCGTTCTGAAGAGAAGTGGATGATACTTCTCGTCAGAACGGCCAGCTAGTTAAAGTAGTAAAAACGCCCCGATGTACGCACATAATACAAGCCCACTTGGACTTTTACTTTTCAACACGCCCAGTTGTACTTTTGCAAGCCTCATTTGCATAAATACAAAAATGGTCATAACTTGGCCAAAAATGCAAATTTTTTAAAAATAAAAACGTTACTGTAATCTACATTGCAGCGGCTATCTGCTGCAATAGCAGATAGGGGTTGCAAAATCTGGTGACAGAGCCTCTTTAAATCTAAATTTCTATATATTTACATCACACAGAAACGTAATTGTTTCTAAATGTATCATTAAGTAAAGGTGGCTATACAAATAAGATAAAAGTTGGCTGAACCCGCTGAGTTTGGCGGGATCATCAGGCCATCTAATGTGTATAGGGGCCCATTGACTCTCTCCCAACAGCAAATGTTGGAGGAAAGAGGGATCGGGTATCTTGGATTCAACATGCCCGTTCCTTTTTCCCGCACAGATAAGCGGCTGCCAGCGGTGATTCTGGCTAATTAGTTTCACATCTTTAATTATTGGTTTTAATGAAGATCTTGTTCTTGCTAGCCTAAGAATATTGTATGAATTCCTGTTTTGTTCTGTCTGTAATTCAAGGCTAGTTAAATAGACATTTATTATAATTGCTTCCATCTAATTAAGATACATTTTGTTACCTTTTTTGTCAAAAGATAAAATACACATGACAAGTCGGTAAACAAGATGCAGTTTATTAGGGACGCAGGCAACAATGATAACAAGAGAAGCACTTTTGACTAAATTTAGTAAGTGTGACAGTTTTTAGAAGCAAATGTACAATTATCCAGTATTATCCCTGTGCTGTGTTAGTCACTTGTAAAATTAGTAATCTCCAGCATTACAACGTGCCTAAATGAGCACAGTAATTTGGCGCTATGGCAACCGTGCTCCTAAATTTTTCCTGCCATCACAACTGAGCTGTGCACACAGTATAAAGGGAGATGAATTATTCGTTTCCATTTTGTTTTTAGGCACAAGGCCTGGCAGTGAATAAATCCTCATATTACGCGTTAAAAACCCCTCATAAATATTGATTAGCAATAGCAATTATTTGCAGAAGCAATTTCTAGGGCTGAGCCATATAGACACTATTTACTTATGAAAACAACCGATAAATTAAAGGACACTTACACACTGCATACAAGCAGGGTGGGTGGGTGGGGGGCATTGCGGTAAAAAAGGCCACATTAAACAAGTCTGGTTAGTAATTCCATAATAAATATACAACATACAGAAATGTACGATGCTTAGATGTCAACAAACACTGGTTATAGTGTATTTGCATAAAGTTCTATTTTCAGGAGCATATTGTAAGTCATATAGATGTATATAGCTATAGATAGAAAGTTATTCTAATAAAATTACACTGGGTACTCTCTGGGTGTCTAGGGACACAGGACAAGCTCTGGCAGGCTTGAGGATTGATTGGAGTTAGAGAAAAAATGATAATTGGAAAAAAATTATCATAGTTTGCTGCTGCACTATATAAAATACTATAATAAAATACATTTAAAGGTAATGTATCGCTATTTTTTGTAATTAAACAGATTTATTAAAACATATTGGGGTATATTTACTAAGAAATCTAAGATTTAGACAACGTAAACTTAGACTGGCAGTTTGCAGATGCGCAAAATTTTTCACAGTGGGGCACGCTGTATGATTAATTTGGCACATCTTGCTAGACATGCTAGACATTTTTGTCTTCCTTAATACTAACTCTTGGTTGGCTTAGATTTTGCTTGGTGTACTTTGGCACATTTTAAGCCATGCCCCTTTCCCACTAAGCCACTCCCCTCATTTAGACACTTTTAAATGTATCTAGTTAGGCGCAAACATCTGTTCTTAAATTAGTCCAAAAGGAAATGTGTAAATTTTTTTTTCACACATTCTAGTTGTAGACACAGTAGTAAATCTGCCCCAATATTTGAAAGAGTTTGTAAGTAAAAACATCTTGATTTATATGGGAGAGTGTTGTAAATACTCTCTGACACATACAGAGGATAAAGTGCAGGGTGGGGGAGGACTGGTGTCAGTGAAATGTAATTCTAGGTTGGCTGCCTACAGCTTTAGGCTGGAATCATACATGAAGTTTTTGCTGCAGTTTTTTAAACCAAACCCAGTCGTGGATCCAAAAAGAAGGAAAAGTATAAAGAAAAGACTGATATACTATATAAACAATAGTATTGGGACACAGGTCTTAATCATGGAATTCAGGTGTTTCATTCTGTACCATTACCACTCGTAAAATTAAAAGTCCAGCACTGAATGGGTAGTTCTAATGAGATCACTGAATTTCAGCATGGTACTGGATGTCACCATTGTAACAAGTTCATGAAATGTCTTCCCTCCTAGATATTCCTCGATGTGCTGTGAGTGGTATTATTGCAAAGCAGAAGCGTTTAGGAACCACAGCAACTCAGCCATGAAGTGGCAAACCACATAAATTTACAGAGCTGGGTCACTGAGTGCTGAAGCGCATGGTGCATAAGAGTCGCCAACGCTCTGCTGACCCAATAACTTCAGAGTTCCAAACCTCCTCTGGCATTAACATCCAAACAAAAACTGTGTGGCGGCTTCATGGCATGGGTCTCCATGGCTGAGCAGCTGCAAGCCTTACATCACCAAGCACAATACCATTCAACAAATACAGTGAAGGAAATAAGTATTTGATCCCTTGCTGATTTTGTAAGTTTGCCCACTGTCAAAGACATGACCAGTCTAGAATTTTTAGGCTAGGTTAATTTTACCAGTGATAGATTATATTTAAAAAAAAAACAGAAAATCACATAGTCAAAATGATATCTATTTATTTGCATTGTGCACAGAGAAATAAGTATTTGATCCCCTACCAACCATTAAGAGTTCAGCCTCCTCCAGACCAGTTACACGCTCCAAATCAACTTGGTGCCTGCATTAAAGACAGCTGTCTTACATGGTCACCTGTATAAAAGACTCCTGTCCACAGACTCAATTAATCAGTCTGACCCTAACCTCTACAACATGGGCAAGACCAAAGAGCTTTGTAAGGATGTCAGGGACAAGATCATAGACCTGCACAAGGCTGGAATGGACTACAAAACCATAAGTAAGACGCTGGGTGAGGAGGAGACAACTGTTGGTGCAATAGTAAGAAAATGGAAGACATACAAAATGACTGTCAATCGACATCGATCTGGGGCTCCATGCAAAATCTCACCTCGTGGGGTATCCTTGATCCTGAGGAAGGTGAGAGCTCAGCCGAAAACTACATGGGGGGAACTTGTTAATGATCTCAAGGCAGCTGGGACCACAGTCACCAAGAAAACCATTGGTAACACATTACGCCGTAATGGATTAAAATCCTGCAGTGCCAGCAAGGTCCCCCTGCTCTAGAAGGCACATGTACAGGCCCGTCTGAAGTTTGCAAATGAACATCTGGATGATTCTGAGAGTGATTGGGAGAAGGTGCTGTGGTCAGATGAGACTAAAATTTAGCTCTTTGTCATTAACTCAACTCGCCGTGTTTGGAGGAAGAGAAATTATGCCTATGACCCAAAGAACACCGTCCCCACAGTCAAGCATGGAGGTGGAAACATTATGTTTTGGGGGTGTTTCTCTGCTAAGGGCACAGGACTACTTCACCTCATCAATTGGAGAATGGATGGAGCCATGTACCGTCAAATCCTGAGTGACAACCTCCTTCCCTCCACCAGGACATTAAAAATAGCTCGTGGCTGGGTCTTCCAGCACGACAATGACCCGAAACATACAGCCAAGGCAACAAAGGAGTGGCTCAAAAAGAAGCACATTAAGGTCATGGAGTGGCCTAGCCAGTCTCCAGACCTTAATCCCATCGAAAACTTATGGAGGGAGCTGAAGATCCGAGTTGCCAAGCGACAGCCTCGAAATCTTAATGATTTACAGATGATCTGCAAAGAGGAGTGGGCCAAAATTCCATCTAACATGTGTGCAAACCTCATCAACTACAAAAAAAGTCTGACTGCTGTGCTTGCCAACAAGGGTTTTGCCACCAAGTATTAAGTCTTGTTTGCCAAAGGGATCAAATACTTATTTCTCTGTGCACAATGCCAATAAATATATATAATTGTGACAATGTGATTTTCTGTTTTTTTTTTAAATATAATCTATCTCTCACTGGTAAAATTAACCTAGCCTAAAAATTCTAGACTGTTCATGTCTTTGACAGTGGGCAAACTTACAAAATCAGCAAGGGATCAAATACTTATTTCCTCAGCTGTATGTTGTACAGCACGCCACCAATGTACTCTGGAGCTGTGGAAAAGTGTTATGTGGAGTGATGAATCATTCTTCTCTATCCGGCAGCCTGGCGGTTGAGTTTGGGTTTAGCAAACTGGATATGAGCGCATTTCTGACTGGCATTGTAAAGGGGCATAGCTAGGAGGGCAGGCGGGGCATGTGCCCCTGGCGCAACTCTGATGTAGGGAAGGGGGGGTCGCCGCAGAGCAGCTGTATCAAAACAGCTGATCGATGCTGACAGGCGCCCTGCATGCTGGAATGCTGCGGCAGCGTTCAGCGTTAGTAGGTGGCAGGAGGTCTTGCAGTGGCGTTCTGACTGGGGTCGGTGCCGGCCCGGGATTGGACTAGTCCAGTCACCTGACCTCACTTCAGTGACATGAGGTCAGATGAATCAGGTTAGGTGACTAGACTGGTCCATTCACGGGCCGGCACCGACCCCTGTCAAAACGCTGCCGCAAGACCTCCTGCCGCCTCCTAATGGTGAGTCACGTCAGGCAGAGCGGACAGTGGAAGCGGTAGGCTACTGCTACCGCTCCCCACTTTGGCGGCAGTGTGACACTAAGTACAAGGGGGAGGGCAGTTCAGTGGCACTAAGTACAAGGGGGAGGGGGGCTCAGTGGCACTAAGTACAAGGGGGAGGGGGGCTCAGTGGCACTAAGTACAAGGGGGAAGAGGGGTTGTGTGGCACTAACTACAAGGGGGGAAGGGGGGTTGTGTGGCATGAAGTACAAGGGGGGGTTGAGTGGCACTAAGTACAAGGGAGTGTTGTGTGGCACTATGTACAAGGGGGAGGGGGGTTGTGTGGCCCTAAGTACAAAGGGGGTTAGTCTGGCACTCAGTTACGAGGGGGGCAGTGTGGCACTAAGTATGAGGGGGCAGTGTGGCGCTAAGTACGAGGGGGCTGTATGCAACATCTACAAGCAGGGGCTTTGTGTGGCGCAATCTACAAGTGGAGGCTGCGTGTGGCCCTATCTAAAGGGGGCTGTTTATGGCGCTATCTACACGGGGTGTGTGTGGAGCTATCTACAGGGGGCTATGTGTGGAGCTATCTACAGGGGGCTGTGTGTGGCACTATCTACAGGGGGCTGTGTGTGGAGCCATCTACAGGGGGCTGTGTGGCGTTATATAGATGAGAGGGTCTGTGTGTGGCGCTATCTACAAGGGGGGCTGTGTGTGGCGCTATCTACAAGGGGGGCTGTGTGTGGCACTATCTACAAGGGGGGCTGTGTGGCACTATCTACAAGGGGGGCTGTGTGTGGAGCTATCTACAGGGGGCTGTTTGGCATTATATACAAGAGAGGGGCTGTGTGTGGCGCTATCTACTAGGGGACTGTGTGTGGCGCTATCTTCAAGTGGGGCTGTGCGTGGTGCTATCTACAAGGGGGTCTGTGTGTGGCGCTATCTACAAGGGGGCTGTGTGTGGCGCTATCTACAGGGGGGCTGTGTGTGGCGCTATCTACATGGGGGCTGTGTGTGGCCTCTTTCATTTATTTTCTTTTAACTTATTGTTACATTAAACTACCTTATGGAACTATATGACTTGTAAAATGTAGAAATGCTTTTATGCTCGAGTTACATAAAAATAATTGTGAAAAAAAATTACACCTCATTGATTGGTAGAGAAAGCAAACATGTCGTGCTGAAGGAGATGTCAGGAAAGAAGTTGGGGGGAGCCAATCCGAATCTTTGCCCAGGTTGCTGGAGAACCTAGCTACACCTCTGCATTGTATGAAGGGTACTGTGGCTTAAACAATTCAGAGGCATCTGTGGCTGGAACTGTATGGAATTATTTCTCTCTGCCACTGCATGAAGGCTATTGTGGATGGCACAATATCTGGGTATCTATGGCTGGAACTGTATAAATGCATTTCTGACAGGCACTGTATAAAGGGCATTGTGTCTGGCACTTTTTATGAGCACTGTGGATGGCACTTTAATGTGAGAACTGTGAAATCCACTATAATACACACTTTAACTGCTACCGGGCTTCATTTTGAAGAGGACGTTCATATTATTTAATCAGATTGGCATGACACTCCAGCTTCATCTTCGAAATTACGTCATGTACTGTAGCTGTTGTATTTTAAGGAATAAGGCATCCCCTACTATAATGTTTTTTCTGAACTTTTTTAAGATCACTCATTGACTTCTAATATTCTTATAGTTTACAGTAGGGGTACATTATCCCATAAATAAACAAGAATGATAATAATATAATAAATACTGATATTAATAATAATAATAATAATTTTAATGCTATAAGGTTTAAGTAAAACAAGATAAGAGTTAGTGCCACGTGTGTTAATTAACCAAATCTTCTGGCTTACAGTTTCTTGATCACATCTTTAAATAGGACACATCTGACGACTTGCTTCCAAATGTTCTACTAATCTCCAGTATTGCATTTTGTTGCATAGTGACACATTTTCCACACACGTCTTCCTAGATTATCTTCACACTAGTTGCATTTTCGGCTTTTGCTATGCTTTTAATAAGATTATCAATAGCTATCACAGTTTGCAATTTAAACTACTCTGAGAAGTTCTTCAACATTTAACTGTGGCTTAACCTTCCTAATTCTGACTGAATAAACAAGGAATGCAGATTATAGTATTAATAATAAATTGTCAGGGTCTGTGGGACATACAATAATATGATATTGTTATATAAAGTCAAGTCTTACTTTGATGCTACATTATGCATTATATCTGGGAAAATCATATGTAGCATAACTATCTTTTTTGGGGAGTTGGAGGTAAAAGCCTATATGGTCGTCATTACTGCTCCCAATGATGTTGTTACCTAAACTTTTCATATTTCTGAATTGAAAATCTGCTAATGCGCTAAAACTATATAGAAACAAAGTATGTATGTATGTATGTATGTATGTATGTATGTATGTATGTATGTATTGAATAACTTCATATTTGCCAATGGGAAAGCTAGGAAACCTGGTTAAATATATGTAATGGCAGGAAGGGGGTGAAGGGAAAGTGAGCCCTAATCTACCCACCGCCCTGTCCCTGCCTACTTGCAACGACCCGCCCTAGGCGACGGGGTACAACTGGGCGGCGGTCCCTACGCTGTCTAAGTGCACGGGAGAACAAACAGGGAACACGCAAGGGAAGAGGCAGTAGCCCACGGAACGCCGCAAGGAAACGGAGCGGTGAACGAATAGTCAGGACCAGGATGAAGTGGAGTATACCAACGTGAGTACGGAGAAGGAAGCAAGCCAGGGGCAAAGCGAAGCAGGTAAGGCGGAACTGCAGCAAGGCAGAAGCACGGCAGAAGCAGGCTGGAGCAAGCAGCAGAGGGGCCAGGAATCCAGAAGAATTACAAGCACTGAAGAAGAGAACACGGCAGGTAATAAAGGACAGGGGGCGGAGCTAACTCCGACCGACCAGGCCGCGATAGGCTCTCCCACTCCTGAGCCTGCCACCCTGGTTGGTGGGAGACGGTGTCAGTCTAACAGGTCTGGCCTCAGGTGTGGATTGATTAATCCCAGGAGTATACCTAGACGTAGTACCTGGCAGATCCCTAACAGTACTCCCCCTTTTATGAGGGGCCACCGGACCCTTACTAAGAGGACCCGGTTTAGTAGGGAAGAGAAGGTGGAACCTCCTGATCAATACCCCAGCGTGAACATCACGGGCAGGTACCCAAGTCCTCTCCTCCGGCCCGTATCCTCTCCAATAGACCAGGTACTGGAGGGAGCCCTGGACCATCCTACTGTCCATAATCTTGGCCACCTCGAATTCCACCCCCTCAGGGGTGAGAACGGGAACAGGAGGTTTCCTCGAGGGGGACCAGGACGGGGAGCAGCGTTTGAGGAGGGAGGCATGGAAGACGTCATGTATGCGAAAGGATGGGGGCAGCTCCAGACGGAAGGATACAGGGTTGAGGACTTCAATGATCTTATAAGGTCCAATAAATCGGGGAGCAAACTTCCTGGACGGGACCTTAAGGCGCAAGTTCCTGGACGACAACCAGACCAAATCCCCGACGACAAACCGGGGGTTAGCAGAACGTCTACTATCAGCCTGAATCTTTTGTGCGCTCTGGGACGCCTCTAGGTTCTTCTGAACCTGGGCCCAGACTGTGCACAGTTCCCGATGAACATCCTCTACCTCAGGATTATTGGAACAACCAGGGGAAACGGAGCAGAACCTTGGGTTAAACCCGAAATTACAGAAAAACGGGGAGACCCCTGACGAGTTACTGACCCGGTTATTCAGGGAAAATTCAGCAAGGGGAAGGAATGAGACCCAATCGAATTGACAGTCAGAGATGAAACACCTTAAATATTGTTCCAGGGATTGGTTAGTCCTTTCCGTTTGGCCATTAGTTTCGGGATGGAAGGCGGAGGAGAAGGACAGATCAATCTCCAACTTTTTACAAAAAGCTCTCCAAAATAAAGAAACAAATTGTACCCCTCTGTCAGAAACGATATTGACTGGGGCCCCATGGAGACACAGGATGTGTTTCACAAACAAAGAAGCTAACGTCTTGGCGTTAGGTAGCTTCTTAAGGGGCACAAAGTGGCACATCTTGCTGAAGCGGTCTACTACCACCCACACCACCGACTTGCCCTGAGATGGAGGCAAATCGGTGATAAAATCCATGGAGATATGGGTCCAAGGTCTCTGGGGAATGGGCAAGGAACGTAGTAGGCCCGCAGGTTGGGACCTAGGGGTTTTGGACCTAGCGCAAACCTCACAAGCGGCGACGTAAGCCCTAACGTCTTTAGGCAACCCAGGCCACCAATAGTTTCTGGTAATGAGGTGTTTGGTGCCCAAGATGCCAGGATGACCAGATAGAGCGGAGTCATGGTTTTCCCTGAGTACCCTTAGCCGGTATTGCAGGGGAACAAACAGTTTGTCCCCAGGGACGTTCCCGGGAGCTGAACCCTGATCAGCCGCAATATCAGAAGCTAAGTCAGAATCCGTGGCAGAAACGATTATACCAGGGGGTAAAATACAAGCAGGATCCTTCTCGGAAGGAGGATTGGCCATGAAACTACGTGACAGAGCATCAGCCTTAATATTCTTGGACCCAGCCCTATAGGTAACCAAGAAATTAAATCTGGTAAAGAATAGTGCCCACCGAGCTTGTCTAGGATTAAGCCTCCGGGCCGATTCTAGGAAAACCAGATTCTTGTGATCCGTAAGGACCGTTACCTGGTGTCTGGCCCCCTCCAGGAAGTGCCGCCACTCTTCAAAAGCCCATTTAATGGCTAGAAGTTCGCGGTTGCCAATATCATAGTTACTCTCCGTGGGCGAAAACTTCCTAGAGAAGTAAGCACAGGGGCGGAGATGGGTGAGGGAGCTGGTACCCTGGGACAAGACGGCCCCCACTCCCACCTCGGATGCGTCAACCTCCACAATAAATGGCTCCTCTTGGTTGGGCTGAATCAGCACGGGGGCCGAGATAAAGCACTTCTTGAGGGTCTCAAAGGCCTGGACGGCCTCAGGGGGCCAATGGAGGACATCAGCACCCTTGCGAGTAAGGTCCGTAAGAGGCTTAGCGACGACCGAGAAGTTGGCAATAAATCTCCTGTAATAGTTGGCGAACCCTAAAAAACACTGTAACGCCTTAAGGGAGGCAGGTTGGACCCATTCCGCCACAGCCTGAACCTTGGCAGGGTCCATGCGGAATTCATGAGGAGTGAGGATTTGCCCTAAAAATGGTATCTCCTGTACCCCAAAGACACATTTTTCAGTCTTAGCAAACAGATTATTCTCCCGAAGGACCTGGAGCACCTTTCTGACATGCTCCACGTGGGAGGACCAGTCCTTGGAAAACACCAGTATGTCATCAAGGTACACAACAAGAAAATTACCCAGGTAATCTCTCAGGATTTCATTAATACAATTCTGGAAGACAGCAGGGGCATTACACAACCCAAAGGGCATGACCAGGTATTCGAAATGACCCTCGGGTGTGTTGAACGCCGTTTTCCACTCATCCCCCTCTTTGATGCGGATAAGGTTATATGCCCCCCGTAGATCGAACTTAGAAAACCATTGGGCTCCCTGAACCTGATTAAAAAGATCCGGAATCAAAGGAAGTGGGTACTGGTTCCTTACGGTGACCTTATTCAGGTTACGATAATCAATGCACGGCCTAAGACCACCATCCTTCTTCCCCACGAAGAAGAAGCCAGCAACTACAGGAGAAGTCGAGAGGCGAATGAAACCCTTGGCCAGGCATTCTTGGATATACACCCTCATAGCTTCACGTTCAGGACATGAAAGGTTAAATATCCTACCCTTAGGAAGCTTGGCACCAGGCACCAAATCGATGGCGCAATCGTAATCTCTATGGGGGGGCAACACCTCGGAGGCCTCCTTAGAAAACACATCGGCGAAGTCCTGAACAAACTCAGGAAGCGTGTTTACCTCCTCCCGGGGAGAAATAGAGTTAACAGAAAGACATGACATACGACATTCATTACCCCATTTGGTAAGCTCCCCAGTATTCCAATCAAACGTGGGATTATGCAACTGCAACCAGGGAAGACCTAATACCAGATCAGACGATAATCCCTGCATCACCAGTACAGAGCACTGCTCCAAATGCATGGAGCCAACCAGGAGTTCAAAAACAGGAGTATGCTGAGTAAAATAACCATTAGCAAGGGGAGTTGAGTCGATACCTACTACAGGGATAGGATAAGGTAAATCAATAAAAGGCATCTTTAGAGACATAGCAAATTCCACAGACATGATATTAGCAGATGAGCCAGAATCCACGAAAGCACTGCCCGTGGCAGACAGGCCAGCAAACGAGACCTGAAAGGGAAGCAAAATTTTATTGCGTTTCACATTAACGGGAAATACCTGTGCGCCCAAGTGACCTCCCCGATGATCACTTAGGCACGGAAGTTTTCCGGCTTTTTATTCTTGCGCCTGGGACAGGTGTTCAGTAGATGCTTGTCGTCCCCACAGTAGAAGCAGAGACCATTCATTCTGCGAAACTCCCTACGTTGTCGAGGGGACATGGAGGCCCCGAGTTGCATAGGTACCTCCGAGTCCTCCGTGGAGGGGCGAGGGGACGGGACCTCGGGGGGGATCGCAGAAAAGTCAGAGGGGAGCACATTGAAACGTTCAAGCTGACGTTCCCTGAGACGTCGGTCAAGTCGTACTGCTAGGGCCATAACCTTGTCAAGGGAGTCAGAAGAGGGGTAGCTAACCAGCAGATCCTTCAGGGCGTCAGATAATCCTAACCTAAACTGGCACCTTAGGGCCGGATCGTTCCACTGAGAAGCTACGCACCACTTCCTAAAATCAGAACAGTATTCCTCAACCGGTCTCCTACCCTGACGTAAGGTCACCAGCTGACTCTCGGCTAAGGCAGTCCTGTCAGTCTCGTCGTAAATGAGTCCGAGGGCAGAGAAAAAACGATCAACAGAGGAAAGTTCAGGGGCGTCAGGAGCCAAGGAGAAGGCCCACTCTTGGGGCCCTTCCTGGAGTCGGGATATGATGATACCCACCCGCTGGTTCTCGGAACCTGAGGAGTGGGGCTTTAGGCGGAAATACAGTCTGCAACTCTCCCGGAAGGAGAGAAACGTCTTACGGTCCCCTGAGAACCGGTCAGGTAACTTGAGGTCGGGTTCTAGAGGTGAGGTGAGGGGTACTACTAAGGCAGCGTCACCCTGGTTGACCCTCTGGGCCAGGGCCTGGACCTGTAGGGAGAGGCCCTGCATCTGCTGGGTCAGGGTCTGGAGGGGGTCCATGATAGCGTCAGCGTAGGAGAATGGTAGACTAGGTATGGGCTTGTAATTATGTAATGGCAGGAAGGGGGTGAAGGGAAAGTGAGCCCTAATCTACCCACTGCCCTGTCCCTGCCTACCTGCAACGACCCGCCCTAGGCGACGGGGTACAACTGGGCGGCAGTCCCTACGCTGTCTAAGTGCACGGGAGAACAAACAGGGAACACGCAAGGGAAGAGGCAGTAGCCCACGGAACGCCGCGAGGAAACGGAGCGGTGAACGAATAGTCAGGACCAGGATGAAGTGGAGTATACCAACGTGAGTACGGAGAAGGAAGCAAGCCAGGGGCAAAGCGAAGCAGGTAAGGCGGAACTGCAGCAAGGCAGAAGCACGGCAGAAGCAGGCTGGAGCAAGCAGCAGAGGGGCCAGGAATCCAGAAGAATTACAAGCACTGAAGAAGAGAACACGGCAGGTAATAAAGGACAGGGGGCGGAGCTAACTCCAACTGACCAGGCCGCGATAGGCTCTCCCACTCCTGAGCCTGCCACCCTGGTTGGTGGGAGACGGTGTCAGTCTAACAGGTCTGGCCTCAGGTGTGGATTGATTAATCCCAGGAGTATACCTAGACGTAGTACCTGGCAGATCCCTAACAATATACCACTAGAATTGTATTGGCAGCCATATTGGTTGTTATCAATATTTCCCAGACTCCCGCATGTGAAATCTGATTTGTAGTGCAGCTATATAGAAACAAAGTATGTTTAAAGGCCATGTACACTTTTATGAGCATTTTGTCTTACTTTAATCTATGTTTTAGGTGCTTAAAAACATTTCTTGAATTAACTTCTATAAAAAATGTTTTCTTATTTTTCTATACAGCTTCTAAGTATCCTTTATACATAGAAATTGTATCGTTCGCTACCAGCCGAATGCGTCAGTGAAGTGAAGTGATGACTTGGCTGAGAGCGGATCCTGGGTATCTCGAACACACAGGATCACCATAATATAGATCATATCTAAGTTGAACTTAGATGTGATCTTAATTAGTCTGGTCCTTTGGTGGTTCCCAAGAAACAGATGATATTAAGAAACAGCTAAATAGATTAATAACCCCTTAACAAACCCTTCACGGCAGCACTTTAGAAGTTGTTTCCCGCGAATCGGACGCTCTGCTCCTGAAGCCAAAGCTGCTGCTAACAGCCTCGGGATTCAGGGCAACGATCAGAGACCAATAGCAGTGGTCTCTAGTCATGTGATCCTGCCCGTTTAACCCCTTAGATGCGGCGGTCAATAGCGACTGCCGAATCTCAGTGGTTTTATAGGGAGGGGCATCTCTCTCTCACTCCATCACCACACCCACGATGCGATCGCTTGTGTGTCAATGGTTTTTATCGCAGCAATGGCCCCAGGTCTGCCTTAGGTGAATGCCTGTTGAGCCATGCCAGAGGCATGGCCTAACAGATGCTTGTCAGTTTTACACTGACAGGCAATAATACTATGAGATAGATGGATAGATAGATAGATAGATAGATAGATAGATAGATAGATAGATAGATAGATAGATAGATAGATAGATAGATAGATAGATAGATAGATAGATAGATAGATAGATAGATAGATAGATAGATATAGATATGTGAGTGATATGACAGATAGAATATAAATATGTGACGGAGATGATAGATAGTGTGATGGTCTCTATCCAATATAGCGTACGGGATTTCTGGTGTCTAGACTGGGGAGCAGATTTTCACCCTGCAACCCTTGTATAGGGTCATGTTCTTCAGGGCGTGGAATCCCCTGATTGCTGAACCCCCGAAATAGTCTCCCGATACAACAGGCGATAAATAACCAATGGAATAGAAGTGTCAAATGGCGCACTTACTATTTAGGTGTATAGTCTCGGATTCGTAGCGGTAGTTGTACCGAAGAATAGTACGGGTCACGTTCCGGGGTCGGTAGGTAGGGGGCAAACAAGAATAAACGATGATACAGTCCAATAGATCAATAAGAGCAAACATAGAACCAGACTTTAAGAGGGAGCATCCTTATTGCTCTAGCAAAGTCAAACTGAGAGTGAGAGCTTTATATAGGAAAGCAACAGGTGCTGAAGATGACCAATTAGTGCATGCTGCTACTCCAGAGCCAAGGACAGCAGGTGCAGAGAGTTAAGTAACTAGTAGTGTGAGCTGTCCTCAGTAGTACCAGGAACAGTAGATGTAGCTGGACTGGCACTGTGTGGACGGAGGTCAAACCGCAGCCTGGAGTGAATGCAGCAGTACCGTGAAGAGGTGAGTATGAGTGGAGGAGAGAGATGTGCCGTCGTGGCTGCTACAGATAGATGATAGATAGATAGATAGATAGATAGATAGATAGATAGATAGATAGATAGATAGATAGATAGATAGATAGATAGATAGATAGACCCATACATACAAACACAAATACATAAGACTATTAATAAACTGTGTACAGCTGTTCACACATGCAAATCTTTACGACTTCCATCAGTCCATTTTTCTAGCATTTTGTTGTAAAGAATATTACTGAGATACATAGATGATGACACTTTGCCCGTTGGGTGCAACTTCAACATTAAACTAAATGAGTACATGGGAAGGACTTGAAACTGCCTCTGGCTTACAACCAACATCCTTGAACCATAGCAGAAATAATGAAGAAAAAAAAAATCACACAAAATAAATATCCTCCCCTTCCCCACAGAATGTTTTACAATGCTATATTTTATATTAACTGAATTAATTATTTCTTTTACTGGCTAGATTTTTGTTATTATTTTTAATTTTTCAGAAAAGATTAAAGATTGCTTGGGGTCTGATTATCTTCGATGTGTTCATGTACATCATTACCAAAGTTATTTAGATGCCAATTACAAAATTGAAATATCAAGGTTTAGTGCGTGTCATGGCTCCCAGTTTCGTTGAAGTGTAATCAGGCTGAAGTCCTCATTTATTAATATATTAATACATATTTTAGCTTTATCATAGCAACAGCCAGAGACGTAGAGATTTTTGATGTATGTGTAATTTACATATGCAATGATTAAGATTGAGCGGAATGAAGCTATTAAACACTGAGAACGAATGTGGCAGTTTATTCATAGTCAATTTATGGACTGTTACTATTGATACTTTGGGAACATCACTTTAAGTTTTGTTTAAATGACAAATGAAATACAAACTGTTCACATATATTCACACATAGGCCATCACTCAACCTGCTGGCTTTCGCCTTCAGCAAATGTGACCAAAAAGTATACATAGTCTCAAATTCGCTAAGCTGTGTATAAAGCTGTCAGTCTTATTTGGATTTTTATAGTAGACAACGAAGTTCTATTTTATACGATATACTGCAGCACACAGCAGCGGTTTGTACATTGTGGGTTATATGTATATCTCCAAATTTCTCTAAACCTCTTTGTGTGTCCTATAGTTGTCATATATGATATATTTCTTTTTTGTATGTAATGACAGTGCACTGTACTTAATAGTGGATTTTTTCAGTTTCAGCAAATATGTTATTTTTGTGTAATGAACATATATGCAATTTTACCGTATACTTTCTGTATCAATTCTTCATGTCTTTTTTTATGATCTCTGCCGTGCACCTTTGTGATGCCCTGAAGTTAAAGAATGAAGGTTCCTATTGAATGACGGCATGAATTGATTCAGAAAGTATATTGGAAATTTTACCTAAATAATTTAATTTAAGTTTTCATTATACAAAAAACAAAAAACATTTATTTGTTGAAACTGGAATACCCTTTTAAATTAAAAATAATTATTTTGACAACCCCTTTTTGCAGTTGCACATAAGCCCTGGTGTCTGAGGATGTCCAAAAGCCCCTCTGCCACATAAGAAAACTCTAGTATTATAAATAGCACATGGCAGGTGGGGGGCCTCTGGTACAACTTTGAATTTGGGCCAATGGGGCAGCAATGCCTCTGGCCCTTTTTATAAGGAAAGCTAGCCCCTCTTCAGTCTGCTCCAGCTGAAGAAAGGCCTTTTTCATGCCTTTTTGTGACTTTAGAATAAGCTTTGTTGTCATCTGCCTTGCCTGTAAAAATTGATAATTTTTCTGTATTTCAATTGAATGTCTCATGTGTTTAATTCAAGTTTCATTAATTGGATTTCAATATGTAGAAAATAAATAATGTTTTATTATTTATCTGATTTTTTATGTTGTAGATATTGATTTTTATTTTTATATCCTATGGCGGCCATATTGGAGAAACACATTTTATTTGCAGCAGAGTTTGTGCTTTATGGCAGCCGCAAAGAATCGGAGTTAATTGACAGAGAAGTATCAATAGACTGTTAGTCTCCAGGAAGTGATGGAGTACAGACCTCTTCCCCAGAGACCAAGAGTGTTATAGTAGATGCATACAGATCCTTATCTGTGTGTTTAGTGTACAATGCTGCTATGATGCCTTATCTAGGCTCCCAGCAGTAAAAATAGAGTTGTCATAAATTCCCCCGCCCTATACTGACCCTATCTTAACCGAAATTGCAAAGCTGACACGTGTGCTACAGAACACAGGAAATATCAGCCTACTATGTGGCCAGTTGAAAACTTCAAGATTTTTTTATATACAATATATGGATAGTCACATCAAAAATAAATAAGAACACCACCAAAATTTTGAAAAAAATATGGTTATAATAAAATCCTGCTATAAATAATATGCAACGTGATTGTGGAGTGCCATTGGTTGTTATGGCAGCCTGTGTGCCTAATAAAGGCCCCAAGTCTGCCATCTCTGTGCTCCTATTAAGTCCTGCCAGGGCTTAGTAGGAGATTTTAAAAATCACGAAATACTACACTTCATTAGTATTGCAGTATATCGTGCAAGCGATGCAAGATCGCTGGTTCAGGTCTCCTTGGGGACCAATAGAAAAAGTTAAATACAGTTGAAAAAAGTTTTTTATTTATATATATATATATATATATATATATATATATATATATATATATATACTGGGTTTTTAAAAAAAAATATTAAAAGCTAAAAAAACAAAAACCTTTTCCCATTGCCCTCAAAAGCTATGAAAAATGTCTTATAGGTTGGCATTCCAGAGAGGAGAAGACGAGGTGGCCGCGCATGTGTCTGGTTCTCTCCATTGTAATTTAAGGGAGTTGTGAAACGCTCAGATATTCCGTAATTTCCATCAACTACCAGGGGCACACCAAGAGTGTGCATGGCCCCATTGTGCTCCCTACTAGACGCAGCCCTGCGTCAGGACCTTGTATGCGCCGAGACACAGGCCTTGTATGCCATTGCCTGATGTGGCAGCCTGAGGGGATCCGGAGCGGGCCTCCTGCGAACATGATCGTTATGCCACTGTCAACTACACTGGAGACAGTTGCGTGCATCTGTGACCATCTTGTTTCCTCCTAGAAGCTGTTGATAGGTGGGTCCCAGAAGTGGAACTACCACCGATTAGAAGTAAGTGGTTTGATTATTTAGACCACTGGCAATAACTAAAAGGTTCAGAATAAGATAATGTTCTATGTTGGATGGTCATACCATAAAGAATTAGTTTCCAACCTGCTTGTTGGAAAATGTTAAATTTCCTGCTGCCAAGCTTCATGCTATAAACAAGAATTTAAGTGTAAAATGTGAATCTCTTAAAATATTATGATGCTAATATAGCATACCAAATTCTAATTCCAGAAAGAAAATTACATTTTCCATTAGGCTGTTGTTATTAACCACAATAATCCCACACAAAATGATGTAAAATAACTAGGATAGCCAAGCTAGACATCTTGTAAAATACTGAATTTGTTTTCCTCAATCCCCCAGAAGTAAAATTAAAGTCCTATGAGCCCAAAATAGAGCCCCTCTCCTTTAATCAGATATCTTGTTTTTAATCTCTACGATGGGTCCTGTTATATGAATTTCAGAAGGAAACATATTTTATCACCATGACTGTTATGCCTCGACTACGCTATTGCTTCGGGCAAAATTACGGTTCCAGTGCACAACAGACACAAACGGAAACCATGGGCACCGGATCCGTCACCATTGAAATCAATGGTGATGGAAACGAAAACCTCTGGTTTCCGTTCGTGTTAGTTTGTGTCTGTTCAGGGTCCCGTTCTGACGGAAACCTCAGTCGGAACGTCAGAACCGGACCCCAACGCAGATGTGAACGAAGCCTAAGATATAAGAAATAATTTGGCTATTTAATTTTTTCCAGCTGTACTATGGATAATATAGTGATTATATATTTTTGTATACCTTATATTACAGTGCACTGAAAAATTCTGCATAGTATTTTGTATTGTGTTTGTAATAATATTGGTGCTGTTTTTACCTCTCTGGCATCGACTCTTTTGGGGAATTCACATCAGGTGCTTGGTTAAAACTACTCTCTTATTATAATTTTGCTTCTCCTCAAGACCTTGAAAAAACTAGCTTTCCAGTGCCTAGGTCATCTATTCCTAGGGTTTATCTGAGTTGCTCAGAAATACCTTTGTCTTTGTGATTTTTTTTTGCGTCTGGTCCGTATTTTGCTCCTCATCACTATATGATGAGCCCTACCCTCACCCCATTCCCAGTAGTCTTGTTGTTGATATGTGTTTTCTGAGACAGCAGGAACATTTTGTTTTTTCTTGTCTCTTGATACTCTGTTAGCCTCTGTTCACATGCAATTGCAAAAAACTGATCCTGCTACTACATTTGTGGCTCCTGGTCCCAGGTCCCTTATTCTGTGTTTCTCTTCCAAGTTTTTAAACCTGCATTTCTGTTCTGTGTTTCTAGGTCCTAGTTTCTGCTTCCAAGTTTCAATGTCGCTATTTCCTGTTCCTGGAATAATTTGTGACAACTAGATATGTAGCCATCTTAATCTTGACTTTTAATGGGGTTATGTGAGAACCTAAAAATATTAGCAGTGTACTCATTGCAGTATGTGACAACACTTGCTAATATACATTCCGGTCCCCCGATGCGCTGATTATGATAGTTTAACAGATTTTTATATGCTGGCGGGGGCCCGAAGTCTAGTGGCACAGTCTTTCTTCATGACTAAATGACTCTTCATCATGTGACCGACCCCGCTGTACTCTATGTAATCGCTGCAGCAGTAGTACAGCTGGGCCGGTCACATGAAGAAGAGTCATGTCGACATGAAGAAAGACTGTGCCCCTAGGCTTCCGGTACCCCGCCAGCGCAATACAAATCTATTGAAATCTCATAATCAGCGAGTAGGGGGACTAGAAGGTATATTAGCAAGTGAACTCACATACTGCAGTCAGTATACTGCTAATACTTTTCGGTCCCCACATAACTCCTTTAACGCATTAAATACACAGTGTCAAGAAAGTTTAACTTGACTTTTTCAATGGCTGTTGTTGTGTGATATCACGCTGCAGCAAGTTATCACAGTCAAGGTAAACTTGGCTACATCTGTACCTTGTGAATCCTAGTTATTCTTTGTCTTTTATATTTTTAAAAAATTGTCTTAGGTTATCAACCTTTCCTGACTTTGATATCACCTTCTGGTTGATACTGTGCTTGGCATTTCCCATTTACAAGCCAGCCTGATAACTATGTTCATCCATTTCTACTGGATGCAACTATCTCCTTTGATTGACACAGACTGTAGTGTGATTCTCCCTCGTTCCTTTGGAGGTTTACCAGTAGTCTGTATAATGGCGCAAGACTTTCCATACATGATCATGGGCACTTGACCCAGCATAATTATACACAAGTGAGATTCATTGGTTGTTTCATTATTTTCTCTATTTGACTATTCTATGGCATGTGAAGCATCAAATATAGTAAAGGTTTCACCATCTAACACAACTTCCCAACTCTCCTTCTACAGCATCTGGCTGCAGCCAGGAGCACATGTAGAAATGGCTATCAAAGCTAAAGCCATATATCCTTTTAAAAAATATGGCCTCCCAATAACATTTATTTCTTCAAAACAGTCAATAACCTCCTTTCTTGCATATCATATGGACAAATGGCACTGTTTCTAGAAAAAGGAATCTCCGACAATTGCTTTAAGGTTGAAGTTTCAAAATTATATACAAGGTTTGTTGGGATTTTCTTTTTCTTCATGCATTAGCCATAGAACACCCTTCAACATGCATATATGAGAAAACAAGAAAACTAGGGAATGTATTTTCCTTTATAGTAATGGCACTCAGATATCTCTTGTTTAACCGTCATTTTAAGGGCGGGTTCACACATGGCGGAATTGCACTTAAATTCCGCTGCGGACACTCCGCAGCGTTAATCCGCAGCGGAGCCGTTTCTACATTGACTTTCACTTTAATTTAGCAGTGTTCGTTTACACGATGCGTACAATTCCGCTGCGGAGCATAGGCTGCGGAGCGGAATTTGGTGTCCGCAGCATGCTCTGTCTGTTGCGGAGCAGTGGCGGACTCATGGCGGAATTTCTCCATTGACTTCAATGGAGATTCAAAGTTCCGCAATGAAGTCCGCAGCTGTCATGCACATGTTATGTGTGCTGCGGATGCGTCTTGCTTTTTTTACTTGACATTTCTTCATTCTGGCTGGACCTATGTATTTCTAGGTCTACAGCCAGACTGAGGAAGTCAATGGGGCTCCCGTAATGACGGGAGCGTTGCTAGGAGACGTCAGTAAATAGTCACTGTCCAGGGTGCTGAAAGAGTTAAGCGATCGGCAGTAACTGTTTCTGCACCCGGGACAGTGACTACCGATCTCAATATACATGTATCTGTAAAAAAACATATAAGTTCATACTTACCGAGAACTCCCTGTTTCTGTCTCCAGTCCGGCCTCCCAGGATGACGTTTCAGTGTAAGTGACGGCTGCAGCCAATCACAGGCCAAGCACAGGCTGCAGCGGTCACATGGACTGGCGCGTCATCCAGGGAGGTCGGGCTGGATGCCGAAGGAGGGACGCGTCATAAAGACAACGGGCGGTAAGTATGAATTTCTTTTACTTTCACTAGGGAAAGTGCTGTCCCTTCTCTCTATCCTGCACTGATAGGGAGAAGGGAAGCACTTTTCCCGCAGTCCGCAGCAGCTAGTCCGCATCAATTTTCTGCACATTTTGTGCAGATCCGCAGCCGTAATCCGCAACCCGGATTAGGTGCGGCATTGATGCGGACAGTTGCGGAGGAATTCCGCCATGTGTGGTCATGCCCTAAAGGCTATGTATGACCTTTCAAATCGTTGTTTTATTTATATATATATATATATATATATATATATATATATATATATATATATATATATATATAAACTTGTGCATCAGTTTGATTGGTGCAACTTCCTAAATACATTTTAGGAATGTTCTTACTTTTTCAGATACAGCTGCTTTGTATTCCATCGTATTGGTAACCATGCAAAATGGAAGTAACTTGCTACATAATGTACCTTTCGGGATCTCAATGCCTCCAGTTTTTCAGGAGCCATATAAGACAACTTTTAGTTTTAGAGTACAGATTTAATAAGATTTTTATCTACATAGGTTTTGTAGACTTAAACTTTTGTAGGCTATTGGTCATAAATTGAGGTAATAAAAAAAAAAAGCATACATTTAAACATACTTCACTCTGCCCAAAACTTCTCAATGTACTTAGCTTTAGAACGCTTTACCGTTACCTCATCTCCACAGGTTAGGTCTCCCACTGCATCTGTTTATCTGCATGACGACTGTCACATGAGCAGTCTGGCCAATCACAGGTCACTGCAGGGATATGTTATCCTTAGTGACATAACAATGAGGGTTCCGTGACTGATCGGCCCACTCATGTAATGTGTCATTCCTATGTACAACATGTCATCATGCAGACATGTAAATAGAGATGTGGTAAGGAACTCGTACAGAGGCAGCAAAGGAACACTCAGGAATTCTAACGGTTACTTAAGTAAATTTTTTAAAATATTTATAATTCTTTAAGTAATTTTTTAATTCTTATTTAAGTAAATTTATTATTTTAGCATTTTGGGCAGAGGCAAATGTTTTGGTTATCCCTGAAAAACACCTTTAAGGCTGAATTTTTCTCCCATAATGCAATATTTGGTGTTTAATTGCTCTTTAACGTTTTTTGCCTTTTCATGGCAAAATACAGATCATTACAAATTTGTATGAAATTTGAGGGGTCTATTGATATAATTTATAATCAACATTATAATCAATTAGGGAGTTTTAAGTAAATTACATTTTCACATTCAAACTGTTTGTTGTATTAAAATGCGCAAATAAAATTATTTATCAGTTAACATTTTATATCATGTACAGTGCGATATGCTGTTAAATCTTCTAAAAAGGCAATAGGCAATAGTCATTTAGGATTTATCACAAACTTGAGGTCATGACGTTTTACGGCTTATCAGCTCTATCCTGAAGTAAACCAAAGCTGTAACCTAATGAAGTTGTAAATATGTAAAATATATTTTTAATGAAATGTGTTGCGCAAAGTGTAAGTCATTTGAAACATTTGTATTTTGTTAAACATTCTCAAAACGTAATTCTGTTGTTTCTGTGATTACAAGTATTTGATGTTTGGTTTAATGCAGGGGTGCACAACCTTAGGCCCGGGAGCCACATGTGGCCCACGATGCCATTCTGTGCCACTCCCAGGCATCTCCCCATATTTGGGGACTCCTCTCTGTTCAGAGAGGAAAAGATGAGGTAGAGAGGTGGCTATGTATGTTTGTATGTATGTATGTATGTATGTATGTATGTATGTATGTATGTATGTATGTATGTAAGAATGTATGAATGCAGCTCAGTCCATTGTAGTTTTTTGGAGTAACTCCTATATTCAACATTGGAGAGAACTGTGCTTAAGCATTCCCACCTTGAGTCTTCCTCTGGAGTCGCAAGCGGGGGAGTAGGGGAACCCATTCTCCCAATAAGTAAAAATCCCAGAAGTGGAACCTTACTTACCTATCAGACATTTATGGAATATACAGTCAATATGTCTCAGATAGGAACACCCCTATAAGTGGAATTGCAGACCTTAGGAGTAGTACAATCTGACAATGTGGCCCTCGAACCAAAAAAGGTTGTGCTCCCCTGGTTTAATGGGATTTAGAAAAGCATACTCACATACGTAGATGTAGTTGCACCACAATTTGTCTCCTTTGAATATCATTTTATGTATTGCATATGTAATTAATCTACATAAAAAGTTAAGTAAGGCCTCACGCTTGCAAATTGTGGTCAGTATTTCAGTATTCAGTCTACCAGGAGAATAAGTGCTACACTACCTCCGCCACACAGGTATGGTCTACCAATAACTGCTACACTTCCTCAGCCAAACCGTCTACCATTACTCTCCTGCATCCCTTGTTCAGTCTACCAGGAAAACAACTGTTAGTTACTAAGCGTTCATAGCCGGTGTTTGGAGTGTTTAAGTGTGTAGCACATTTTACCCATCATTGTAGCACATTTTACCAATCATTGTATCACATTTTACGCTCCATAATGCTGTTGAAAGATTTCCATAGAAGTTTTATCATGACAGAAGAAACTGTAGTTGCATTTTTACGTAAAAACAATCTTATTAATGCACCAAAAGATGCAGATCCTTGTCATCGATGTGGAAGTGTCATGGCAGAAAAATGAAAAGGGTAAAGGGTGCTAAACTACACGCTTTGTTCAGAAAGTAAAACACATTCTTCCATTATAGGGACATCAACAACAAATTGCACTGTGTATCTGAGTTTGTGCGAAATTTTAGACCTGGTGTTCTTTTTGTACTGGAAATACCCATGAACACAGCAGTGGCTCTAACAGGAAAGTGTTTCCATGCTATAACTGACTGGTATAATATGTGCCAAGAGGTGTGTGGAGCCATCAGTTCTCATGGTGCATGAGGTAAAATGATTGGCATGGACATTGCACGGCTTAAGTCTTGGTGTTGAGGAGAAGGCTTTGGGTTCCTAGAGCACTGGGCTGACTTTTCATTGGGGTACAAACTGTATTCTGCAGATGATTTGCACCTAAATGAAACGGGGTCCGCTGTGCTGGGGGAGAGAATTCTAGCTGGGGTGGTGGAGTATTTAAACTAAGGCTGAGGAGGGAGGTCAATGTAGAAAATAAAGGCGTATTTAGGTTAGAGATGGGTCAGACTAAATTGGTGGGGGGAGAAATAGACTACGGGGAGAGGACGAGACAACAGGATAAAGAGATCCTTTTGTTACAAAACAGCAATGAAAATAAGAATGCACAAATAATGTCAAATAATCACATTTCTGATACCGAACGTGACAATTTGAAATGCAAGTTGAAGTATATGTTCACAAATGCCAGAAGTCTAGCAAGCAAAATGGGAGAGCTTGAGGCCTTGATACTGGAGGAACATATAGATATAGTAGGTGTTGCTGAAACATGGCTAGACTCTTGACATGACTGGGCCCTAAATCTACAGGGTTTTTGCACTGTTTTGGAGAGAAAGGCGGTGGTGTATGTCTGTATGTAAGAAGTGATATTAAGGATATGATGTGAAAGAGACAATATTGGGTGAAGATTGTAAGGAGGTTGAAACCTTGTGGGCAGCATTACAAAGGGAGGTAATCACTGAAAAAATGACTTTTGGTGTAATCTATAGACCCCCCAATATAACTGAGGTGATGGAAGTTCAGCTATATAAACAGGTGGAGTGGGCTGCACAGGCGGGTACTGTAGTGATAATGGGAGATTTAAATTACCGGGATATTAATTGGTGTCATGGTTCGGCTTCAACTGCGAAGGGGAGAAATTTCCTCAACCTGTTGCAGGAAAATTTTATGGGCCAGTTTGTGGAAGACCCGACTAGAGGTGAAGCTCTGTTGGATGTGGTCATTTCTAATAATGCAGAGCTTGTTGGGAATGTCAATGTTCGTGAAAACCTCGGTAACAGTGATCACAATATAGTTACATTTTACCTAAACTGTAAAAAACAAACACAGGCAAAAACACTTAATTTTAAGAAGGCCAATTTCCCCTGGATGAGGGCTGCAATTCAGGACATAGACTCGGAAGAACTAATGTCAAATAATTGGACAAATAATAAATGGGAGATCTTAAAATCTACTTTGTATAATTATAGTGCAAAACGTATTCCTATAGGTAACAAGTATAAACGACTAAAATGAATCCCCACATGGCTTACACCTTCTCTAAAAAGGGCAATATATGACAAAAAAAGGGCATTTGAAAAATAAAAATCTGAGGGTACAGCTGTAGCCTTTGTAAATTATAAACAGCTTAATAAAATCTGCAAAAAAGTAATAAAATCAGCAAAAATACAAAATGAAAGGCAGGTGGCCAAGGATAATAAAACAAATCCCCAAAAATTCTTCAAGCATGTAAATTCAAAAAATCCAAGGTCTGAACATGTAGGACCCCTAATAGTGGTAATGGGGAGTTGGTCACAGGGGATCAAGAGAAGGCAGAGTTACTAAATGGGTTCTTTAGCTCTGTATATACAACAGAAGAAAGAGCAGCTGATGTAGCCGGTGCCAGTGCTGTTAATACATCAATTAATATACTGAATTGGCTGAATGTAGATATGGTCCAAGCTAAGTTAAATAAAACAAACGTGCACAAGTTCCCGGGACCAGATGGGTTACACCCTAGAGTTCTTAAAGAGTTTAGTTCAGTTATTTCTGTTCCACTCTTCATAATATTTAAAGATTCTCTAGTGACTGGTATAGTGCCAACGGACTGGCGCAGGACAAATGTGGGGCCTATTTTCAAAAAGGGATCTACGTCTTCCCTGGGTAATTACAGAACAGTTAGCTTAACATCAATCGTGGGAAAAATGTTTGAGGGGCTATTGAGGGACTATATGCAGGATTATGTGACAAAAAATAGTATTATAAGTGACAGCCAGCACGGTTTTACTAAGGACAGAAGTTGTCAGACCAACCTGATTTGTTTTTATGAAGAGGTGAGCAGAAGCCTAGACAGAGGTGCCGCTGTGGATATAATCTTTTTGGACTTTGCAAAGGCATTTGACACTGCCCCTCATAAACGTCTAATGGGTAAACTAAGGAGTCGGACTATAGGTTTTGAAAGTATCGTTTGTAATTGGATTGAGAATTGGCTCAAGGACTGTATCCAGAGAGTTGGGGTAAATGATTCCTACTCTGAATGGTCCCCGGTTATAAGTAGTGTACCCCAGGGTTCAGTGCTGGGACCACTATTATTCAACTTATTTATTAATTATATAGAGGATGGGATTAATAGCACTATTTCTATTTTTGCAGATGACACCAAGCTATGTAGTATTGTTCAGTCTATAGAAGATGTTTGTAAATTGCAAGCTGATTTAGACACACTAAGTGTTGGGGCGTCCACTTAGCAAATGAGGTTTAATGTAGATAAATGTAAAGTTATGCATCTGGGTACCAACAACCTGCATGCATCATATGTCCTAGGGGGAGCTACACTGGGGGATTCACTTGTTGAGAAGGATCTGGGTGTACTTGTAGATCATAAATTAAATAACAGCATGCAATGTCAATCAGCTGCTTCATAGGCATGTATTAAAAGAGGCATGGACTCGCAGGACAGGGATATAATATTACCACTTTACAAAGCATTAGTGAGGCCTCATCTAGAATATGCAGCTCAGTTCTGGGCTCCAGTTCATAGAAAGGATGCCCTGGAGTTGGAAAAAGTACAAAGAAGAGCAACGAAGCTATTAAGTGGCATGGAGAATCTAAGTTATGAGGAAAGATTAAAAGAATTAAACCTATTTAGCCTTGAAAAGAGACGACTAAGGGGGGACATGATTAACTTATATAAGTATATGAATGTCACACAAAAAAAATATGGTGAAATCCTGTTCCATGTAAAACCCCCTCAAAAAACAAGGGGGCACTCCCTCTGTCGGGAAAAAAAAAGGTTCAACCTGCAGAGGCGACGAGCCTTCTTTACTGTGAGAACTGTGAATCTGTGGAATAGCCTACCGCAGGAGCTGGTCACAGCAGGGACAGTAGATGGCTTTAAAAAAGGCTTAGATAATTTCCTAGAATGAAAAAATATCAGCTCCTATGTCAATGTGTAGAATTTTTTCCCTTCCCTTTTACCATCCCTTGGTTGAAATTGATGGACATGTGTCTTTTTTCAACCGTACTAACTATGTAACCCCATCCAAATTGACAAGACAGGACTTGCTGGTCGACTGAAATATAATCGTGGGTGAATACTAAATGATCATAACGCTCCTCTCCAAAAATAGTGGTGCAGATGTAAAAAGCAACGAGAATTATAGACAAAGAATTGATGGACCTTGGATTTTTGGTCTCAAACAAGACTCTGATTGTCAATATTTTTATGTGCAATCAGGTTTAGTGATTCATTTGGATGAATAGCCTGCATATGAAAACTTTCCTGTGAACCATAAATAAAATTATGTGTACAGAGGGAAAAGCGCAAACACACATAGCGATTGAATAATCATGGTTGATGTAAAAACTTGCATTTTAAAGAAAATGAGATGCGTTAGACCATGTGCAGGTGAATTCAGCGGGGAAAAAAACTACAGTAACTACCCCACAATGTTATAGGAGCCCAGCTATGATGTTAGGGACGTGTCTAACAACAAGCATGTTGACTATCTCCAATGGCGATAAACAGAATTGTAAATGCAGTTTTGGATTGTAACAAATGCCGTAACTCAGGATTTATGCAAAATAAGTAAAGCAATGTATTTACAAAGTTATCCAACTTTCCTTGTAACACACACATATATATATATATATATATATATATATATATATATATATGGTAGAAAAAAGCAACACTTCAAATGAACAGAGTATATGGTGCTATGCGTACTTAACCATAATCCACACGGTCCTTTAGATACTGAATGAAGGGGCCACGTTGCCGAAAGCTGCCGACTCTTTACAGTTTACCAGGCATGGCGCTGTACTCTTCTGTAGTGGCTTTGCCTGGGATTACGGTTCTGGTCCTATTCAAGTGAATGGGACCAGGCTGCGGAGAACTGCAATCCAAGGCGCAACCATTGCGGAAGTGTATGGGGTTGTGCCACTGTTGATGTTACAAAAATCCTTTTCACCTCTGTGGTAAAACGAAGGAGATAAAACTGATTTTTAGAACACGATCATTTTTATGATTAGTAAGAAGTAAGTAACATTGAGGTGTAGTACTGTTCTGCAATTAAAATATAGAAAATAAGTTTCTATTTGTATCTGTAGTGTAACCAACAATAGCAGGAATCCGAATTACTAAGATATGTATTCTCCATTATTTTAATGACCTCCCTAAATATAGTTCTGCTCCAGTCTCAAAGAAATGTGTTATTTTTATGTGTTTATTGTGTGGTCTTCATACATCCATGGCTAGCGGGTTGGCTGAACGCCCAGACATAAAATGCAACTGTTTGTCGTTATCGCAACAAAATCCCTCTTGGGAAAGAATAGTTAACACCACTCCATTGTATGTTTGTCTCCAGGTGTTACCTGATGTCAGCATTTTAATGAAGAATTCTAATTATTTATTAGAAATATTCTTATGGTCTGCTATTAGCTGAATAAGAAATATTGTCACATTGCCTCTGATTGGTTAACCTCAAGCCTACACTCCTTTTGAATATTACTGTAATTGAGTTTGGCAACAAACCCCCAGAGGAGTATGTTAAGCATACCAGCAGCGTCTGTGTGTTATTTCTCCTCTCTCGATATATATCGGTATGACATCTCCTGATTAGGATACTGGATAAAGTTTCTGGCGTGAGTGTTTGTTGGAATACTCGTCTAAATTTCAGCCTAACATATTTTGAGCCATTGACTTCCACAACAAATGCATATGGAATACGAGAGAGCCAAATGAGTCTGAGATCAGTGTGATTGACAGATCTTTTCTAAGATCCTTTATGACACAGTATTGTACTGGGGGATCAATGCATACAGACTGCAGCACTGTCATCATCACCACCGCTACCAAATAACTCACTGCTTTCATTTTCCAAAGGACCTCTAAAAAATTAGAGCTAAAATCTGATTGGTTGCTAAGAGCAACTCCACATTTGCTTTCAACCAATTTTAATCAGTTTCTCCCAATAAACAAGAAAATCTTATTGGTTTCGATGAAACATTATTTACAAGACAACCCATTTAACCTTCTTACTATACCTATGCTATATATCTCGATTTAAAGGGGTTTCCCCACCAGACACATTTATCCACAGGATAGGTGATAAATGTTTGATCACTAGGAGTCCCACACCTGGATTTCTGCTGTATTTAAACTTATTCTTACTACAATTGAGTGAAGAGTAATGGCAGACTTGGAACCCCCATGAACAGTGGGACGTCCTATAGGTCAAACATTAATCTCCTATAAATATATTTCTTGGAAAAAACCCTTTTAATGTGAAACTATGTCCTGTGTTCTTTATCATGATCACTATGTGATACAAATTCATCTTATTCCAATCCTTTTCGACAAGTAGTTTCCTAATACAATCCTAATGCACAAGATTGCTTGACATGAATACTACTACCAATAGTCAATTAAAATGGCATTTATTATAGAGGATAATTTGATCTTGCTTTACTTAATGAAAAGTGCTGACAACCCATGTCTTTGCTGTGCTCTATCTACATGAATGTCAAAGTGTTTTTCTTTCGTAGCAAATATAATCAAGGCGGCCAATTAAAATTCTGCAGCCATTATATCCAGATCATTGATTGGCTGGAGATGTTATGTGAATTGTGATTCTTATCCTACATGTGGAGGGAAAATACTCCAAAGGCCACATGTTCAATTCTAGCAGCGACATATAATCAATAGGAAAGGACCATTTCAGAGGAGACTTTTATTGGACAAGCTGAGAGATTTTAATTGTTTATTTTAATAACACGGATTTTAGTACAATTGTTTACAAGCTGGCTAAGTAATGATTCTCAAAACTGGTTTTCGTCTCTTCAAAATTGGTAATTGATTATATCTTCAAATGAAACCGATTAATTATCTACTATTATCGCTGCATTTACGAAAAATGAATGACAAATATGTAAAATAAAGATGATACTTACTGATAGGAATTTCAGATGCTGACATTTGACAATGACTAATATTGTACATCTTTTGAAACAGAAATATCTATTGTATTGGGGCAATCTTTCAATGCTAAGTTACCATAGAAACTTGTTATTTCACTTACTATTTCAAGCCTGCATAGATGTATACCTTAAACATGTTCAAATATTCATTACATAATTAGAAAATGTTGCAAATATTCACAATGCATATTATTTGTGATTTGCAACACATTAATCTATTCACATATTACTACTAAAAATAAAGCAGGAAAAAAGCCACACAAATGTAAGGAACTATTAAGTAAATATGGATGTTAAGAAATTATGTAACATGCATTTCTAAAATGTTAACCGATGTAGCAGATTGCCCTAAAAAGTGACCAGGGGAAACATTTTACTATCTTGTAACTTTTTACAGACTTGCGGTCATACACTGTTGTTTTCCTACACTAACCTCAATAATAACAGTCACAACCCATAAGTAGTAGCACGTTTTAAAATTACCTTCTTGACCTAGAATTTATAGCTATAGCCCTTCACATAAATTGCACAGATCAAAAGATTGAAGGGGTTATCCAATGAATCATTTTTATACCAAAAGTCCTGAAATGCTTTTTATTGCTGTTTTAAAGTTATTTGCAATGTTTCTAGCATAGGAAAACACCCTTCACATCATTTTCTGCGGCTCTATATCCTTCTTGGTGTTGTTGCTAATCTATGCTGCTGGGTTAGAGGCACTGAGCAGATTCAGTTTCCTTCCCCATATGGCAGCTGACATATAGTTCCTTCTTACTTCTCCAGCAAAATAAGTCTTCTCAGTATACTGCCATGATACTGCAAAGGCTCTGCTCCTTCCCTGACAAGCAGGAAAGAAAGCTCTCCAACTGTTTTATTCCCAATTTCCAGCAAGTCTTCCCAATTATATCAATCTTAAACATTCCAATAATGAAAAATAAAAGCGGAGTTCATAATTTGTATATAATCCATTACTTCTGAGTTTATTTCAATCAGAAGCATTGATAAAGGAGTTTCATAGTTCACAAGTCTGACCAGGCCACCAGGCTCTGCTGCATCCAGGAACAGTGGATAGACAGGAATCAGGGTAGTTTACATGTCCATTCTGCACAATGCAACTAAACTAGGCTCTCAATAATACTATGAACTTCAATATATCATCCTTTTGTGGAACTGATGGATAATCGGTAACAGTAAAGAATGGGGCTGCACTGTATTGCTAAATACTAAATTGGGAAATCTAAATATGATGGTTGACCAACTTTGCATCTGATGATTATAATCATTCTGTCTTTTTATGGACACAAGTTAGTTATAATGAAGGCCTTGTTCAATTGCTGAAGCAAAGGTGCAAGTACATTTCCATAATTTCAGATTCCTCATGGTCATTAGTGTAAAAAAAAATCCGATTTTAATGGTCCATCATGGCTGCATTTTAGATGCATGATGCACAATGTGTATGTGTCAGAAGAAAGTGCATGCAGGAGTCTGTGAAAGGAAAAATTAATAAGTAATATGATAAGTTTATTAATTTATCTTTTCTGCAATCTTAGCCTTGCTATCTAGAAAATTATTTTGCTCTAGAAAACCTATTTCGCATACAGCAGGCACCAAAGTTGCCATGCCACTCACCACCAGGGACTGTGCTCTTGAGGGATGGAGATTATGCTGTAGGGTAATCTGACACTAAAATGAATATAGATTCTTACTACATAAGAATACTGTACATGGGGAATTAAAGCGACCATCCGGTCTCAGGACAAAATTATAAATGTGATGGGGTATATGGAGTAATATTACCTGGTGCCCTCCAGTTGCCCCCCTATGCCATCTATCCGCCATTTTAGGGTCCCCTCTGTGTTATCTCGGGTGATAGTAAAATATTGGTATTTATTGCTATGCAACGCGTTTCAACGCCGAACTGGCGTTTTCGTCAGGCATGGGGAACACAGAAAAAAAGGGGACATGTATATATACACACAGAAGGGGTCATCTGATTGGAGCCCATTCAGACTGGGCAAAAAAACCGCCAAAAACTCAAGAAGGTCAGAGTTCAAACGGTGCAATCAATTCTAATGACATTTCATAGTAATTACACAGTAAAACACATTAAGAACCATAGGAAAGGTAAAAGGTGAGTTGTCACTGTAGGGAACTCTCAGTTTATTCATAAATAAAAGATGTGTGTAAAATATCGGGTGATAAAAACATTATATGTGAGGGACGGCAATGTTTTGTTATTGCATGGTAAACTGATAAAATCAGAAGGGAAATAAATGGTGAGCAAGTACTGCATGTTTTGTTTTAGGTGGTTTGTTTATTTATTTATTTCTTTTATTTCAATCGTGGGACGTTTGTATAACTAGGATATGAGAAGTTACGTGTGCGGATTGGGTTTGTTACCGGTTGTCAAGGAGACCACCTACGCTACGGTGGCCGGTGCGGTCCAAAGCGAGATGGAACGCACGGTGAACCGCAAAACGCCAGAGAAAGCCGGTCTATGCAGCAAGAACAGTAGGACAGGAGAGGAGAATGTGTTGCCGTGAAGGGATAGGTAGATAATGAAACATAATGTGAGTAAAGAAATCTAATGCTTTCAATGACACAGTATAACGGTAGTTTGTTTCAATGTTTGTTTTAATCATTAGAATTGGTTTACGTCTCTTGGGACAAATGGAAGGTTAGGGGGGGGTGTGAATTTGGCATAGATGAGTGTTATTGGGGGCAATGTCTAAAAGGGTGGTTTCTTGCCTGGATGGACAATGCATAACGTATATATTGTATTAATATTAATATTAACTCTTATGGTTGCTGCGAGGAAGCCCTAATAGCAAAAATTGGGACATTGCGGTTTAGGACATGAAAACGCAAATGCAAATGGGGGGGGGGGGGGAAGGTGGGGGGAAAAAAGTGGGGGTGGTGGCTGTTGGTGGGAAATACGGCAACAAATTGTGTCAGCCGGGTCTCGTAGTTACATATTTGGATCGTTGTACTGTACTGTATTTTTGGAGAGATCCATAGGTATCCCGAGGTTTGTCTGAGGGATGTTTGAGAATTAGTCTAAAGATGACTCTGTGATGTCGTTTAGACCAAATGGGTGTAGTGTGTTCATTTTAAAAATCCAGAAATTTTCTCTTTGTTTTAATTTGTTAAATCTGTTTGGGACGTCGGGGTGAATGTGTTCAATGGGTGTTACTGTAATTTTATTGGCCTTGCATTCGTGTGTCTGAGAAAAATGACGAGATACACTATGTTTGGGGTACCCAGTGTTAATATTGAAACGGTGATTATTGACTCGGGTTCTTAGGCATTGGGTGGTTCTACCAATATACTGTAGTTGGCACGGGCATTCTAAGAGGTAAATGACATATGAGCTGCCGCAGTTAAGGAGTGTTTGAATTTTGAATGTCTCGTTGGTGACAGTGGAAGTGTAGTTGTATTTTTTGTGGCTTATGGAGTTACAGCAAAGGCAGCGTGAATGTCCACATTTGAAGGAGCCTTTGAGGTTAGAAAGAAAGTTTGTATGTGTTGTCAGATGTTTCTTTGTTCTGCTTGGAGCAAGTATATTTTTGAGGGTTAGGGAGCGTCTGAATGTAATATTAGGTTTGTCTGATAGTGTGTCTTTTAAGTGCGGGTCATTTTTTAGGATGTGCCAATGTTTGGAGAGAATGTTTCTGATCATTTTGTTGCCTCTATTGTAGGTGGTGATGAAGTTGATTTTGGAGTTACTAGGGCCAGACTTGGGTTTCACCGTAGGGGGATTTAGACAGGAATTTTGTGTGAGTTCAGAGGCTTTGGATTTAGCACCTTTTATAAGATTTATTGGAAAATATTTGTCTTTGAATCTTTTTTCTAAGATTGCGCATTCTTTGTTGAAATCCGTATCTGTGCTGCAGTTCTTCCTAATTCTCCTAAATTGGCCAAAAGGGATGTTTTTGAGCCAGGGGCGGTGGTGGGCGCTTCTGAAATCGATATAACTATTGACGTCTACTAGTTTAAAGTGTGTACTTGTCGTGAATTTGTTGATGTCATTGTCGTACTTGATGGTGAGATCCAGAAAATCTATGGAGGTGGGGGAAAAGATGTGAGTGAATGATAGGTCGTAGTTATTATTGTTTAGGGTTCCCATGAAGCGAGCGGCTTCCTCTTCAGTACCTTTCCATACTATAAACAGGTCGTCAATGTACCGTTTGTAAAGCAATATGTTGTTTTTATAGGGGTGTTCACCGTTTATGTGTATTTTTTCGAAGGATCCCATGTAGAGATTGGCATAGGAGGGTGCAAAACGGGTGCCCATAGCACAGCCTTTGATCTGGTGGTAAAAATTATTATTAAAGCTGAAGATGTTGTGTTTGAGGATGAAATCGATGCAGTTGGTTAGAAAATCTAACTGGGATTCGGGGATTGTGTTGGTGGATGAGAGGAAAGAAAGGGCTACTTCAATGCCTTTATTATGAGGAATGTTACTATACAATGTGGTAACGTCTGCTGTTAAAAAACTGATTGGGGATGTTGAACGGTCAAAATTTAGGTCATTTAAATCTCTAATTAGTTGTGTGGAATCTCTGAGGTAGGATGGTAAGGTTAGGACAAATGGTTGGAGATGAAGATCAATGAAGTGTGAAAGGTTGCTTGTGAAGGAGTCTATTCCCGAGATGATGGGGCGTCCGGGCGGATCGATTAATGATTTGTGGATTTTAGGAAGGTGGTAAATGAAGGGCATGTTCGGGAATGGGACAGTTAGAAAACGTTTCTCTTTTTTATTTATCAGTCCTGATTTGGCAGCTGACTCAATAAGGTCTTTATATTCTTGTGTATAAAGGGATAGTGGGTTGGTGGTGAGTTTTCTGTAGAACGTGATGTCGCTTAGGATTCTTGTGGTCTCTTCAAAATACTTGTGTCGGTCCTGGATAACTATGCCCCCCCCTTTGTCAGCTGGGCGAATTATGACTTCTTGGTTTTTTTGGAGATTTTTCATGGCTCTTCTCTCGTGGTTAGTTAGATTGTCAATATACTGAGATGGAAGTTCTAGTGTTCTAAATTCGTTACTGACCAGGGACGAGAATGTTTCAATCATTGGGCCCTGGTGGTGGGTCGGGTAAAAGTTGGATTTGGGGTGGACTTCCACTGGGATGGCTGAGGGTGTAGGAGAATCTATAGGTAATTCAATTGTTGGGCCTGGTTTAGTGGTGTATTTGGTCATAGCGAAATGTCTGGTGAGTGTAAGTTTTCTTACGAACCTGTTGAGGTCCATAAAAAGTTCAAAGCTGTCAATTGGTGCCGTGGGGCAGAACGAGAGGCCCCTATTCAAAAGGCTGTGTTCAGAACTGTTTAGAATGTGTAGTGATAAGTTGAACAATTTTATTGTTGGACCAGATTCCTCTTTTTGTTGAGTGATGGATGTTGTTTTGGTCTGTTTTCTGCCTCCTCTCCGTCCTCTAGGTCTATGTCTAATTTTCTTTTGGTTGAAATTTTTTGTATTCTTGGGAAAAAGTGAGTGATGGTTTGGGCTTTGGGACTTGTGATGTATGGAATCAGAATGTCTTTGCTCACTACGGTGGGAGTTAGTGGCGGTCTGACCAACTGGGAGGGGAGTCCTAAAAAAGACGTTGTTGCGTATGTAAAATCAAGAGCAGATGTGGCCAGGTCTAAATTGGGGTTTGTAAACCCCTGGGTTGTGTTATGGTCCTCTGGTGGACTGCGGAAGTGGTCCTCAGGTGAAGTCGGATTGGTGAAAAAGGGGGTGTTGTGTACTGATAGTTGGAGTAGGGATGAGAGACTGTTGCCGTCGTCCTCATCTATGTTGTCTATGGAGTCATTGGTCAAGGATAGGGGGGACTGGACGGTGGAGGGTGGGGGGACTTCCATAGGTTCAGAAGTAGAGGGTAGTCTAGATAAATGTATAGCTAGGTCAGAGGATTTAAAGGCATTCATAGGTACCTTAGGGCTGAAAGGTCTATGTGAGGAAGGGTGAGAGGGTAATTGGGTGGGGTTCAGGGTGGGGACTGGAGTTGTGTGGTGACAAAAGGACTTGGGGACTTGGGGAGTCTCTGAAAGATTCCCTTGTTTGTTATGTGGTGCTGTCTCGTTTGTTTGGTTGATGGGTCTGGATTTGGAGTTGTTCCTGAAGGACCTACTATAGGTCATGACTCTATTCTGTGGGGTTGCAGGATTTGATTTGCCCAAATAGTTCCTATTTTGGGTATGAGTATGGTCGGGTACAATGGCATCTTTGTAAGGGATAGGTATGGTGCTGGATTTCCAGTCACCTGCAGGATTGAGGGCATAATCAGCCTGATCTCTTTTTAATTTTTTCACTTTTTTTGAAATGAGATCTCTTTCATAAGTGATGAGTCTCCTGCTGGTGGATTCCTCTAACTTGGAGAAATCACAATGATCACTGAATTGTGATAGTTGCTCCTTGATCATAAGGATATCAGAAAGGAGGGCATTACTAAGCATGGTGCGTTTAGCGTGCAACCTTTCTAGGAAACCTAGATGGCATTTATCTATAAAAGACTTCCAGTCAGTACTGAAAGTGAGGTCTGTGGGGTAAGGGTTAGTGATAAGTAACCTTAGACCTCTAGGGGTGATGTTACCAGAAATATACAATGATAAAAACTGACAATCGATGTTCTGCAGGGCCTCCTTTTTTAAGAGGTCTTCCAACGATAGGTATAAGTCAGTCATCCTTTGAGTTTCTTCAAGTGATAAATTGTTACTCACTATGTGAGAGTGTCCTGGCAGGGTGTCAATCCCAATGGTTTCACGGATGAGTCGTTCGCGAAGTAAGTTCCTTTCGTTGGTAAAATCCAGCATCGTGGTTTGTAGATTCCAGACGCTTGTATGGTGTTCCAAGGAGTTGATTTGAGATGTGGTAGATCCAAAGTAGCGGCTGCCAGTGCAGGAGTCGACTTTCCAACCAAAGAACTCCGGTGGAGAACACCAGGAATTGGTGGTGGGATGCTCCTGGTATCGGAGTATCGGCTTGGCAAAGCGGATAAAATCCGATCTGAAGTAGATAAAAAGGCAAAAAACCACGGCGCCACTTGGTGTGGATCAAAGAAGGTGGAGGTGAGAAAAAAGGAGGATAATAAATGCTCACCGTGAGGTTATGAGAGTTGAATTTGAAGGGGTCCACAAGATAGCTGCTGCCAGATCCTGGCCGGTTACCGAGGTGACCGCTTGGGTATACTGAATGTACGGAGGAAAATATGGATCTGTATTGGCGCTGCTGAGTGGTGAAGACAGGATGAATCCAGAAGTCGGGTGATAGTAAAATATTGGTATTTATTGCTATGCAACGCGTTTCAACGCCGAACTGGCGTTTTCGTCAGGCATGGGGAACACAGAAAAAAAGGGGACATGTATATATACACACAGAAGGGGTCATCTGATTGGAGCCCATTCAGACTGGGCAAAAAAACCGCCAAAAACTCAAGAAGGTCAGAGTTCAAACGGTGCAATCAATTCTAATGACATTTCATAGTAATTACACAGTAAAACACATTAAGAACCATAGGAAAGGTAAAAGGTGAGTTGTCACTGTAGGGAACTCTCAGTTTATTCATAAATAAAAGATGTGTGTAAAATATCGGGTGATAAAAACATTATATGTGAGGGACGGCAATGTTTTGTTATTGCATGGTAAACTGATAAAATCAGAAGGGAAATAAATGGTGAGCAAGTACTGCATGTTTTGTTTTAGGTGGTTTGTTTATTTCTTTTATTTCAATCGTGGGACGTTTGTATAACTAGGATATGAGAAGTTACGTGTGCGGATTGGGTTTGTTACCGGTTGTCAAGGAGACCACCTACGCTACGGTGGCCGGTGCGGTCCAAAGCGAGATGGAACGCACGGTGAACCGCAAAACGCCAGAGAAAGCCGGTCTATGCAGCAAGAACAGTAGGACAGGAGAGGAGAATGTGTTGCCGTGAAGGGATAGGTAGATAATGAAACATAATGTGAGTAAAGAAATCTAATGCTTTCAATGACACAGTATAACGGTAGTTTGTTTCAATGTTTGTTTTAATCATTAGAATTGGTTTACGTCTCTTGGGACAAATGGAAGGTTAGGGGGGGTGTGAAGTTGGCATAGATGAGTGTTATTGGGGGCAATGTCTAAAAGGGTGGTTTCTTGCCTGGATGGACAATGCATAACGTATATATTGTATTAATATTAATATTAACTCTTATGGTTTCTGCGAGGAAGCCCTAATAGCAAAAATTGGGACATTGCGGTTTAGGACATGAAAACGCAAATGCAAATGGGGGGGGGAAGGTGGGGGGAAAAAAGTGGGGGTGGTGGCTGTTGGTGGGAAATACGGCAACAAATTGTGTCAGCCGGGTCTCGTAGTTACATATTTGGATCGTTGTACTGTACTGTATTTTTGGAGAGATCCATAGGTATCCCGAGGTTTGTCTGAGGGATGTTTGAGAATTAGTCTAAAGATGACTCTGTGATGTCGTTTAGACCAAATGGGTGTAGTGTGTTCATTTTAAAAATCCAGAAATTTTCTCTTTGTTTTAATTTGTTAAATCTGTTTGGGACGTCGGGGTGAATGTGTTCAATGGGTGTTACTGTAATTTTATTGGCCTTGCATTCGTGTGTCTGAGAAAAATGACGAGATACACTATGTTTGGGGTACCCAGTGTTAATATTGAAACGGTGATTATTGACTCGGGTTCTTAGGCATTGGGTGGTTCTACCAATATACTGTAGTTGGCACGGGCATTCTAAGAGGTAAATGACATATGAGCTGCCGCAGTTAAGGAGTGTTTGAATTTTGAATGTCTCGTTGGTGACAGTGGAAGTGTAGTTGTATTTTTTGTGGCTTATGGAGTTACAGCAAAGGCAGCGTGAATGTCCACATTTGAAGGAGCCTTTGAGGTTAGAAAGAAAGTTTGTATGTGTTGTCAGATGTTTCTTTGTTCTGCTTGGAGCAAGTATATTTTTGAGGGTTAGGGAGCGTCTGAATGTAATATTAGGTTTGTCTGATAGTGTGTCTTTTAAGTGCGGGTCATTTTTTAGGATGTGCCAATGTTTGGAGAGAATGTTTCTGATCATTTTGTTGCCTCTATTGTAGGTGGTGATGAAGTTGATTTTGGAGTTACTAGGGCCAGACTTGGGTTTCACCGTAGGGGGATTTAGACAGGAATTTTGTGTGAGTTCAGAGGCTTTGGATTTAGCACCTTTTATAAGATTTATTGGAAAATATTTGTCTTTGAATCTTTTTTCTAAGATTGCGCATTCTTTGTTGAAATCCGTATCTGTGCTGCAGTTCTTCCTAATTCTCCTAAATTGGCCAAAAGGGATGTTTTTGAGCCAGGGGCGGTGGTGGGCGCTTCTGAAATCGATATAACTATTGACGTCTACTAGTTTAAAGTGTGTACTTGTCGTGAATTTGTTGATGTCATTGTCGTACTTGATGGTGAGATCCAGAAAATCTATGGAGGTGGGGGAAAAGATGTGAGTGAATGATAGGTCGTAGTTATTATTGTTTAGGGTTCCCATGAAGCGAGCGGCTTCCTCTTCAGTACCTTTCCATACTATAAACAGGTCGTCAATGTACCGTTTGTAAAGCAATATGTTGTTTTTATAGGGGTGTTCACCGTTTATGTGTATTTTTTCGAAGGATCCCATGTAGAGATTGGCGTAGGAGGGTGCAAAACGGGTGCCCATAGCACAGCCTTTGATCTGGTGGTAAAAATTATTATTAAAGCTGAAGATGTTGTGTTTGAGGATGAAATCGATGCAGTTGGTTAGAAAATCTAACTGGGATTCGGGGATTGTGTTGGTGGATGAGAGGAAAGAAAGGGCTACTTCAATGCCTTTATTATGAGGAATGTTACTATACAATGTGGTAACGTCTGCTGTTAAAAAACTGATTGGGGATGTTGAACGGTCAAAATTTAGGTCATTTAAATCTCTAATTAGTTGTGTGGAATCTCTGAGGTAGGATGGTAAGGTTAGGACAAATGGTTGGAGATGAAGATCAATGAAGTGTGAAAGGTTGCTTGTGAGGGAGTCTATTCCCGAGATGATGGGGCGTCCGGGCGGATCGATTAATGATTTGTGGATTTTAGGAAGGTGGTAAATGAAGGGCATGTTCGGGAATGGGACAGTTAGAAAACGTTTCTCTTTTTTATTTATCAGTCCTGATTTGGCAGCTGACTCAATAAGGTCTTTATATTCTTGTGTATAAAGGGATAGTGGGTTGGTGGTGAGTTTTCTGTAGAACATGATGTCGCTTAGGATTCTTGTGGTCTCTTCAAAATACTTGTGTCGGTCCTGGATAACTATGCCCCCCCCTTTGTCAGCTGGGCGAATTATGACATAATAAAGGCATTGAAGTAGCCCTTTCTTTCCTCTCATCCACCAACACAATCCCCGAATCCCAGTTAGATTTTCTAACCAACTGCATCGATTTCATCCTCAAACACAACATCTTCAGCTTTAATAATAATTTTTACCACCAGATCAAAGGCTGTGCTATGGGCACCCGTTTTGCACCCTCCTACGCCAATCTCTACATGGGATCCTTCGAAAAAATACACATAAACGGTGAACACCCCTATAAAAACAACATATTGCTTTACAAACGGTACATTGACGACCTGTTTATAGTATGGAAAGGTACTGAAGAGGAAGCCGCTCGCTTCATGGGAACCCTAAACAATAATAACTACGACCTATCATTCACTCACATCTTTTCCCCCACCTCCATAGATTTTCTGGATCTCACCATCAAGTACGACAATGACATCAACAAATTCACGACAAGTACACACTTTAAACTAGTAGACGTCAATAGTTATATCGATTTCAGAAGCGCCCACCACCGCCCCTGGCTCAAAAACATCCCTTTTGGCCAATTTAGGAGAATTAGGAAGAACTGCAGCACAGATACGGATTTCAACAAAGAATGCGCAATCTTAGAAAAAAGATTCAAAGACAAATATTTTCCAATAAATCTTATAAAAGGTGCTAAATCCAAAGCCTCTGAACTCACACAAAATTCCTGTCTAAATCCCCCTACGGTGAAACCCAAGTCTGGCCCTAGTAACTCCAAAATCAACTTCATCACCACCTACAATAGAGGCAACAAAATGATCAGAAACATTCTCTCCAAACATTGGCACATCCTAAAAAATGACCCGCACTTAAAAGACACACTATCAGACAAACCTAATATTACATTCAGACGCTCCCTAACCCTCAAAAATATACTTGCTCCAAGCAGAACAAAGAAACATCTGACAACACATACAAACTTTCTTTCTAACCTCAAAGGCTCCTTCAAATGTGGACATTCACGCTGCCTTTGCTGTAACTCCATAAGCCACAAAAAATACAACTACACTTCCACTGTCACCAACGAGACATTCAAAATTCAAACACTCCTTAACTGCGGCAGCTCATATGTCATTTACCTCTTAGAATGCCCGTGCCAACTACAGTATATTGGTAGAACCACCCAATGCCTAAGAACCCGAGTCAATAATCACCGTTTCAATATTAACACTGGGTACCCCAAACATAGTGTATCTCGTCATTTTTCTCAGACACACGAATGCAAGGCCAATAAAATTACAGTAACACCCATTAAACACATTCACCCCGACGTCCCAAACAGATTTAACAAATTAAAACAAAGAGAAAATTTCTGGATTTTTAAAATGAACACACTACACCCATTTGGTCTAAACGACATCACAGAGTCATCTTTAGACTAATTCTCAAACATCCCTCAGACAAACCTCGGGATACCTATGGATCTCTCCAAAAATACAGTACAGTACAACGATCCAAATATGTAACTACGAGACCCGGCTGACACAATTTGTTGCCGTATTCCCCACCAACAGCCACCACCCCCACTTTTTTCCCCCCACCTTCCCCCCCCCCCCATTTGCATTTGCGTTTTCATGTCCTAAACCGCAATGTCCCAATTTTTGCTATTAGGGCTTCCTCGCAGCAACCATAAGAGTTAATATTAATATTAATACAATATATACGTTATGCATTGTCCATCCAGGCAAGAAACCACCCTTTTAGACATTGCCCCCAATAACACTCATCTATGCCAACTTCACACCCCCCCCCCTAACCTTCCATTTGTCCCAAGAGACGTAAACCAATTCTAATGATTAAAACAAACATTGAAACAAACTACCGTTATACTGTGTCATTGAAAGCATTAGATTTCTTTACTCACATTATGTTTCATTATCTACCTATCCCTTCACGGCAACACATTCTCCTCTCCTGTCCTACTGTTCTTGCTGCATAGACCGGCTTTCTCTGGCGTTTTGCGGTTCACCGTGCGTTCCATCTCGCTTTGGACCGCACCGGCCACCGTAGCGTAGGTGGTCTCCTTGACAACCGGTAACAAACCCAATCCGCACACGTAACTTCTCATATCCTAGTTATACAAACGTCCCACGATTGAAATAAAAGAAATAAATAAATAAACAAACCACCTAAAACAAAACATGCAGTACTTGCTCACCATTTATTTCCCTTCTGATTTTATCAGTTTACCATGCAATAACAAAACATTGCCGTCCCTCACATATAATGTTTTTATCACCCGATATTTTACACACATCTTTTATTTATGAATAAACTGAGAGTTCCCTACAGTGACAACTCACCTTTTACCTTTCCTATGGTTCTTAATGTGTTTTACTGTGTAATTACTATGAAATGTCATTAGAATTGATTGCACCGTTTGAACTCTGACCTTCTTGAGTTTTTGGCGGTTTTTTTGCCCAGTCTGAATGGGCTCCAATCAGATGACCCCTTCTGTGTGTATATATACATGTCCCCTTTTTTTCTGTGTTCCCCATGCCTGACGAAAACGCCAGTTCGGCGTTGAAACGCGTTGCATAGCAATAAATACCAATATTTTACTATCACCCGACTTCTGGATTCATCCTGTCTTCACCACTCAGCAGCGCCAATACAGATCCATATTTTCCTCCGTACATTCAGTATACCCAAGCGGTCACCTCGGTAACCGGCCAGGATCTGGCAGCAGCTATCTTGTGGACCCCTTCAAATTCAACTCTCATAACCTCACGGTGAGCATTTATTATCCTCCTTTTTTCTCACCTCCACCTTCTTTGATCCACACCAAGTGGCGCCGTGGTTTTTTGCCTTTTTATCTACTTCAGATCGGATTTTATCCGCTTTGCCAAGCCGATACTCCGATACCAGGAGCATCCCACCACCAATTCCTGGTGTTCTCCACCGGAGTTCTTTGGTTGGAAAGTCGACTCCTGCACTGGCAGCCGCTACTTTGGATCTACCACATCTCAAATCAACTCCTTGGAACACCATACAAGCGTCTGGAATCTACAAACCACGATGCTGGATTTTACCAACGAAAGGAACTTACTTCGCGAACGACTCATCCGTGAAACCATTGGGATTGACACCCTGCCAGGACACTCTCACATAGTGAGTAACAATTTATCACTTGAAGAAACTCAAAGGATGACTGACTTATACCTATCGTTGGAAGACCTCTTAAAAAAGGAGGCCCTGCAGAACATCGATTGTCAGTTTTTATCATTGTATATTTCTGGTAACATCACCCCTAGAGGTCTAAGGTTACTTATCACTAACCCTTACCCCACAGACCTCACTTTCAGTACTGACTGGAAGTCTTTTATAGATAAATGCCATCTAGGTTTCCTAGAAAGGTTGCACGCTAAACGCACCATGCTTAGTAATGCCCTCCTTTCTGATATCCTTATGATCAAGGAGCAACTATCACAATTCAGTGATCATTGTGATTTCTCCAAGTTAGAGGAATCCACCAGCAGGAGACTCATCACTTATGAAAGAGATCTCATTTCAAAAAAAGTGAAAAAATTAAAAAGAGATCAGGCTGATTATGCCCTCAATCCTGCAGGTGACTGGAAATCCAGCACCATACCTATCCCTTACAAAGATGCCATTGTACCCGACCATACTCATACCCAAAATAGGAACTATTTGGGCAAATCAAATCCTGCAACCCCACAGAATAGAGTCATGACCTATAGTAGGTCCTTCAGGAACAACTCCAAATCCAGACCCATCAACCAAACAAACGAGACAGCACCACATAACAAACAAGGGAATCTTTCAGAGACTCCCCAAGTCCCCAAGTCCTTTTGTCACCACACAACTCCAGTCCCCACCCTGAACCCCACCCAATTACCCTCTCACCCTTCCTCACATAGACCTTTCAGCCCTAAGGTACCTATGAATGCCTTTAAATCCTCTGACCTAGCTATACATTTATCTAGACTACCCTCTACTTCTGAACCTATGGAAGTCCCCCCACCCTCCACCGTCCAGTCCCCCCTATCCTTGACCAATGACTCCATAGACAACATAGATGAGGACGACGGCAACAGTCTCTCATCCCTACTCCAACTATCAGTACACAACACCCCCTTTTTCACCAATCCGACTTCACCTGAGGACCACTTCCGCAGTCCACCAGAGGACCATAACACAACCCAGGGGTTTACAAACCCCAATTTAGACCTGGCCACATCTGCTCTTGATTTTACATACGCAACAACGTCTTTTTTAGGACTCCCCTCCCAGTTGGTCAGACAGCCACTAACTCCCACCGTAGTGAGCAAAGACATTCTGATTCCATACATCACAAGTCCCAAAGCCCAAACCATCACTCACTTTTTCCCAAGAATACAAAAAATTTCAACCAAAAGAAAATTAGACATAGACCTAGAGGACAGAGAGGAGGCAGAAAACAGACCAAAACAACATCCATCACTCAACAAAAAGAGGAATCTGGTCCAACAATAAAATTGTTCAACTTATCACTACACATTCTAAACAGTTCTGAACACAGCCTTTTGAATAGGGGCCTCTCGTTCTGCCCCACGGCACCAATTGACAGCTTTGAACTTTTTATGGACCTCAACAGGTTCGTAAGAAAACTTACACTCACCAGACATTTCGCTATGACCAAATACACCACTAAACCAGGCCCAACAATTGAATTACCTATAGATTCTCCTACACCCTCAGCCATCCCAGTGGAAGTCCACCCCAAATCCAACTTTTACCCGACCCACCACCAGGGCCCAATGATTGAAACATTCTCGTCCCTGGTCAGTAACGAATTTAGAACACTAGAACTTCCATCTCAGTATATTGACAATCTAACTAACCACGAGAGAAGAGCCATGAAAAATCTCCAAAAAAACCAAGAAGTCATAATTCGCCCAGCTGACAAAGGGGGGGGCATAGTTATCCAGGACCGACACAAGTATTTTGAAGAGACCACAAGAATCCTAAGCGACATCACGTTCTACAGAAAACTCACCACCAACCCACTATCCCTTTATACACAAGAATATAAAGACCTTATTGAGTCAGCTGCCAAATCAGGACTGATAAATAAAAAAGAGAAACGTTTTCTAACTGTCCCATTCCCGAACATGCCCTTCATTTACCACCTTCCTAAAATCCACAAATCATTAATCGATCCGCCCGGACGCCCCATCATCTCGGGAATAGACTCCCTCACAAGCAACCTTTCACACTTCATTGATCTTCATCTCCAACCATTTGTCCTAACCTTACCATCCTACCTCAGAGATTCCACACAACTAATTAGAGATTTAAATGACCTAAATTTTGACCGTTCAACATCCCCAATCAGTTTTTTAACAGCAGACGTTACCACATTGTATAGTAACATTCCTCATAATAAAGGCATTGAAGTAGCCCTTTCTTTCCTCTCATCCACCAACACAATCCCCGAATCCCAGTTAGATTTTCTAACCAACTGCATCGATTTCATCCTCAAACACAACATCTTCAGCTTTAATAATAATTTTTACCACCAGATCAAAGGCTGTGCTATGGGCACCCGTTTTGCACCCTCCTACGCCAATCTCTACATGGGATCCTTCGAAAAAATACACATAAACGGTGAACACCCCTATAAAAACAACATATTGCTTTACAAACGGTACATTGACGACCTGTTTATAGTATGGAAAGGTACTGAAGAGGAAGCCGCTCGCTTCATGGGAACCCTAAACAATAATAACTACGACCTATCATTCACTCACATCTTTTCCCCCACCTCCATAGATTTTCTGGATCTCACCATCAAGTACGACAATGACATCAACAAATTCACGACAAGTACACACTTTAAACTAGTAGACGTCAATAGTTATATCGATTTCAGAAGCGCCCACCACCGCCCCTGGCTCAAAAACATCCCTTTTGGCCAATTTAGGAGAATTAGGAAGAACTGCAGCACAGATACGGATTTCAACAAAGAATGCGCAATCTTAGAAAAAAGATTCAAAGACAAATATTTTCCAATAAATCTTATAAAAGGTGCTAAATCCAAAGCCTCTGAACTCACACAAAATTCCTGTCTAAATCCCCCTACGGTGAAACCCAAGTCTGGCCCTAGTAACTCCAAAATCAACTTCATCACCACCTACAATAGAGGCAACAAAATGATCAGAAACATTCTCTCCAAACATTGGCACATCCTAAAAAATGACCCGCACTTAAAAGACACACTATCAGACAAACCTAATATTACATTCAGACGCTCCCTAACCCTCAAAAATATACTTGCTCCAAGCAGAACAAAGAAACATCTGACAACACATACAAACTTTCTTTCTAACCTCAAAGGCTCCTTCAAATGTGGACATTCACGCTGCCTTTGCTGTAACTCCATAAGCCACAAAAAATACAACTACACTTCCACTGTCACCAACGAGACATTCAAAATTCAAACACTCCTTAACTGCGGCAGCTCATATGTCATTTACCTCTTAGAATGCCCGTGCCAACTACAGTATATTGGTAGAACCACCCAATGCCTAAGAACCCGAGTCAATAATCACCGTTTCAATATTAACACTGGGTACCCCAAACATAGTGTATCTCGTCATTTTTCTCAGACACACGAATGCAAGGCCAATAAAATTACAGTAACACCCATTGAACACATTCACCCCGACGTCCCAAACAGATTTAACAAATTAAAACAAAGAGAAAATTTCTGGATTTTTAAAATGAACACACTACACCCATTTGGTCTAAACGACATCACAGAGTCATCTTTAGACTAATTCTCAAACATCCCTCAGACAAACCTCGGGATACCTATGGATCTCTCCAAAAATACAGTACAGTACAACGATCCAAATATGTAACTACGAGACCCGGCTGACACAATTTGTTGCCGTATTTCCCACCAACAGCCACCACCCCCACTTTTTTCCCCCCACCCTCCCCCCCCCCCCCATTTGCATTTGCGTTTTCATGTCCTAAACCGCAATGTCCCAATTTTTGCTATTAGGGCTTCCTCGCAGCAACCATAAGAGTTAATATTAATATTAATACAATATATACGTTATGCATTGTCCATCCAGGCAAGAAACCACCCTTTTAGACATTGCCCCCAATAACACTCATCTATGCCAACTTCACACCCCCCCCTAACCTTCCATTTGTCCCAAGAGACGTAAACCAATTCTAATGATTAAAACAAACATTGAAACAAACTACCGTTATACTGTGTCATTGAAAGCATTAGATTTCTTTACTCACATTATGTTTCATTATCTACCTATCCCTTCACGGCAACACATTCTCCTCTCCTGTCCTACTGTTCTTGCTGCATAGACCAGCTTTCTCTGGCGTTTTGCGGTTCACCGTGCGTTCCATCTCGCTTTGGACCGCACCGGCCACCGTAGCGTAGGTGGTCTCCTTGACAACCGGTAACAAACCCAATCCGCACACGTAACTTCTCATATCCTAGTTATACAAACGTCCCACGATTGAAATAAAAGAAATAAATAAATAAACAAACCACCTAAAACAAAACATGCAGTACTTGCTCACCATTTATTTCCCTTCTGATTTTATCAGTTTACCATGCAATAACAAAACATTGCCGTCCCTCACATATAATGTTTTTATCACCCGATATTTTACACACATCTTTTATTTATGAATAAACTGAGAGTTCCCTACAGTGACAACTCACCTTTTACCTTTCCTATGGTTCTTAATGTGTTTTACTGTGTAATTACTATGAAATGTCATTAGAATTGATTGCACCGTTTGAACTCTGACCTTCTTGAGTTTTTGGCGGTTTTTTTGCCCAGTCTGAATGGGCTCCAATCAGATGACCCCTTCTGTGTGTATATATACATGTCCCCTTTTTTTCTGTGTTCCCCATGCCTGACGAAAACGCCAGTTCGGCGTTGAAACGCGTTGCATAGCAATAAATACCAATATTTTACTATCACCCGACTTCTGGATTCATCCTGTCTTCACCACTCAGCAGCGCCAATACAGATCCATATTTTCCTCCGTACATTCAGTATACCCAAGCGGTCACCTCGGTAACCGGCCAGGATCTGGCAGCAGCTATCTTGTGGACCCCTTCAAATTCAACTCTCATAACCTCACGGTGAGCATTTATTATCCTCCTTTTTTCTCACCTCCACCTTCTTTGATCCACACCAAGTGGCGCCGTGGTTTTTTGCCTTTTTATCTGTGTTATCTCAAAATGGTCACAGCGTTTCTCAGACTGAGTCTAAGACACTCCCTCTGTTCACGGGTTGAACAGAACTGCTCATGTGAGCAGCTCTGGCCAATACGAGAACAGTGGGGGTGACTCAGACTCGTAGTCTAAGAAGCGTTGTGGCCATTTTGGGACAGCACAAAGGGGACCCTAAAACGCCGGATCCATGGCAGAGGGGCATAACTGGAGGGCATCAGATATTATTACTCCATATACATCATCATATTTAAAAAGGTTATCCTCGGACCAGAGGGTTGCTTTAAGGGTAGGGTGGCTAGTTTAGCACTCTGTAGTGCTTCCAGTTAGGGATATTTATCAAATCCCAAAATCTTGTTAGATAACTCTAAACATAACAAACCTAATGGAAGGACACGTCTAACAGAATACACCCAAGGGCAAAGTAAGGCCCCATTTACATGTCGTTTTTTTCATACGTTTAACTCATTCGCCAGGAAAAGCTCCCAACGCATACTGTACATTATACGTAGGCTGTGATTGTAGATATTTGCCACTGTTAGGCATCTGTGAAAAGCATCCGTCGCCCATAGACTATTATTGTATTCCTTTAATACATACGTCATGAAAAGCTTTTGAAAAGCACATGACGTATAAGTTAAATTGATGCCTGTGTTGTATGTCATAAAGTGACATAAGTTACCCCTAGGCTCCCATGGTATAAAATGCAGTATACGTTATTTTTGCTGAGTCCTGCCCTATGCAATAGCGTAGTCAACTATGCTATTCCACACATACAAAAAAATGTATACCAAGGTATACCAGCCTGACGGATTCCAAAGGGACACTGTTTTGACCTCTGTTGGGCTAATGGAGCCCTATAGATGTGTCCAGTGTGTACGTCTGGAGCTTTCTAGACCTCGATGAAAAGCAATATGTGAATAGGGACTAAAATGATACCTCCTAGGCTGAAATTTAGTAATTCTATTCAGTGTAAGGAGAGGTTTAATACTCTTTTGATAACATTCAATGGGAAACTGTTTTCTTTCTTTGTTTGAAATCAAAGTTTTATATAAGGGACATAATTGCAAACCCAAATATAATAATGTGTCCTCAAAGATCCAATACTTACTGTATATATTCCACTCTATTTATGTTAAAATGTTTCTATGGTCTCTGGTTACAGTTTAAGTAATGAAATAAATACAAAGACAATGGTTAGAAAGTACATAAATGTGCCAAGCTGAGTGGAAACACATTAGGCTTTCACAAATGGATAGAAAATCCAAACCTTGTCCATGTTACTGTTTAGAGCTTTTATGTGCTCTCCTGTGCTTTTCTGTGTTTCTAAATCATTGAAACCAAAATGATTGTAGATGAATAGCAAAATGTCCCTGTTATGTCAGATTTTATTATTTCAGGAGATTGAAGTAATTTGTCCTGCTACAGCCTAACCCAGTCTAATGAAACTCATGTCATAGTCAATCAAACATAACAGACATGTAAAAAGGAACTTCATCTAAAGTGGGTTACTTTATGTTTGAGTTTAACAGCAAGATCTGCTAAGTGTAGTGTTATGAGGTATCATGGCTATCTGGAATATAAAAGTACAGTTATACAACAAAACCAGCGTTGGCAATGCTTTAGATGACCCAGAAAATGTCATATGGATGTAGATGTCACAATAATATGTTATTACGGATGAAATTGTGGACCCATTCATTTCTATTGGCCACAGACTCCTTTCCGTATATTTACGTATGCATGTCCATGCCGTAGAAATGATATGCAAAATATAGAATATATCCTATTTTTGTTCGGAATTCCGGCAGGAGAGTCTATGGGTGCTTCCGCAATTGCGGACGAATACGGATGTGTATCCGTAGCTGTCAGATACGTATTTACTGCCAGTAAAAACCATTACGGTCGTGTGCATGAGGCCTAATAGAATGTTTATACATTTTAATGTATAATTGTCCTCACAGAGACGAACATAGACAGCAGAAAAAAGATCATGGCCCACCTTGCTGCCCCACAGCTGATTTTTCATCTTTAGCTAGGGAGATGTTGGACTAGCACACGGTAGAAAACATAACGTCTGGACTAACAACCGCCCCAAATATCCTACCCAGGTCCTCCCTAGCCACTCGAAGGTAGAAACACACAGGGCGAATATGCTGCCTAAAAGTACACAGTGTATCCGTCCTGGAAGCCGCAGGGAATTCCATCCGAAAAATCACACGAAATTGTGGTGCAGTTTTTCCGGCGGCATGTGCACTGCGAAAATGGTCTGCACCTGGAAGATCCTTTATTGACTGTATTAATTGTAAAACCCAGGGGATTGTATATCTAATTACATGTGGATGTCAATTACAATATATTGGCAAAACTAAAAGGGAATTTAGAATAAGGATTTGTGATCATGTAGGAGACATTAGAAGGAAAGATGACCCCCCGATGTCACGCCATGTATGGGAATGTCACAAGGGGGATGCTATGACCCTTAAGTTTCAAGGTGTTGAGCACATTAGACCGACAGTGAGAGGTGGTAACTTGGACAGGAAGATCCTACAAAAGGAAGCACAATAGATCTTCCGGGTGCAGTCCATTAATCCATCAGGTCTAAATGAACAGATCTCCTATTCCTGCTTCCTTTGAGGACATCGTTCTCTACAGGTGATTAAATGCACCAATTGTGTATTCCTAGTTCTGGCTGATCCTCTGTACTACATATCGCTATAGCTGTGGCTTGTAATCTGTTAAAATAGAACATGTTTTCTTCTTTTGGGGGACTATTACATCTAATATCGCTCCCCCTCCCCCCTTTGTAGAGCGATGTCAATCAACTTGGCTGCAGGGGATTAACTTCAAAATACGTACCTCATTAGATATCTGCGTTTGATATATCCAAATCAGAATGAATTGTGCTTTTCTTAAGTGTCCTTATTAACCTATGTCCTAATGGATTCATGATCTTTAGGTTTTTTAATCGTGGTTATATGGCTTTCTATGAGTTTCTGCAATACTTACCTACTGTATTTATCCTAAGATGTGTATATATCCGCTTTGGGATCCCCAGGGTTACTAGGAAAGCTTTGCCATCTGGCTGCCTCAGATTGGCTGGGAAAATGGAGGCTTGCCGCCATCCAGGACATCAGAAGTGACGTGTCGATTTCGGATTGGCGGCTGGCCGAGATGACGTCAACAGAGGAGGAGGGCTGAAGCCTTTGTATGGCCGGTGTCTCGCCGGCGCGTGTGCGGCCATTACATTAGTGTCGTGCACACGTCGGGAGGTTGAATTGGCACAAAAAAAGTGCTAACTGGCTTTAATACTTAATCCTTGATGATGCATCACTAAAATTTGTGATACTGAAACGCGTAGGAATATTCTGCAGCAAGTGGTTTCAGTGTATCTATTTTATAATTAAGGAGAGATCGTGGTCTATGAGTGGATTCCTATCACCCACAGACATTTCTCATTTCTCAGACCACTTGCTTGTGCCTGTATTTATTATATTTGGGCTTTTAGAGCCAGTTTTAGAATTTAATCAATAATAAAAATACTTTTAATCGTTCTTTTCAGGCGGTGACTTTAGAATTTAATGAATGGAATATACTATCAGTGTGTACAGTGACTTATTCTGAACATTTTAGACTGTCAAATTATTCCAGATTAAATTTTAGTTTAGGACCATTGTGGGCACTGGCTGAATTTTTGGAATCTCGGGTGCTAGGTACAGAGCTATTATTTAGATGTCTATAAAAGCTATGATCAGAGAGCAAAGCACAATAAATACTGTAGAAAATGTTCCACATAATGCTTTAATTTGAGAATAAATTCCATGACAGCTGAGTGCACTGAAGTCTTATGTAAGATGTTTACACAGAAGGAGGCCAGTGAAGCAAGGAATTTCCAATTTTATAAGACAAAAATTTTGTTCATAACATGTCTTCTGTGCGCTCCTTCCTAATTGGTATTGGATGAAAACTTCTACAATTTCATGCAAGTTTGCATAGCCTAAAACATTTTTGAGGGAATTTCTGTACTAGCATAGGTGACTATTCATGGAATATAAACACTGAATCTTAGAGATCAATGCATATCTTTATTAACTAATATATATTGGTAAATCAGCACAATGAATTGGCCATTGGCATCTATAGATATAACTGAATTTTTCAGCATAAATGTAATGACAGGGGGGTGGGGAAACAGACAGTGAGCCCTAATCTACCCACCACTCAGTCCCTGCCTACTTGCAACGACCCGCCCTAGGCGACGGGGTACAACTGGGCGACAGTCCCTACGCTCAGTAGGTGCACGACAGACAAACAGACAAGGGGACACAAGCAAAGGGAAATGGGGCAGTTGCCCACGGCAACACCGTGAGCAACAAGAGAGGTGAACGAGCCGAGTCAAACCAGGAGTGTACGAGGTACCAAACGCAGAGCAGGAGAGTAGTCAGTAAGCCAGGGTCAGTATGAAGCAAGGTCAAATAGCTAGAAGCTGCAGCAAGGCCAGGAAACCACACGAGAAGAATCACAAGCAAAGGAGGAACAGGAAAGGCAGGTATAAATAGACAGAGGGCGGGAGCTAGCTCCGTCTGGCCAGGCTGTGATAGGCTCTCCCACTCCTAAGCCTGCCATCCTGAGTGGTGGAAGATGGAGTCAGTCTCAGAGACATAGAACCATGTGCAGACTGATTACCCATGGGCGTATACACAGAAGTTGTGCCTGGCAGATCCTTTACAATAAAAGCATATAATTTGAGTAAAAAATAAAATATGACTGCCTCTTAATTCAATATGGGGATGCGCACAAATTTACACAGCAACATATATAGCAACATATTATATAAAAGCTATTATTTTAGTAGTAATGAAACAAATATTTTTGCACACTAACCCGACCACTTTCTGCACTATAGACGTTTTGGTAGCACATATTACTGGCCTGTCTTAGAGCTTGCCTGTGTTTGGCAGAAGAAGATGGGTAAAAGTCACTAACATTTAACTATTTAATTGAAAAAATGACTTTCGACACAAACATACCGTCTTTTTCGGACTATAAGACGCACCTGACCATAAGACGCACCCAGGTTTTAGACAACAGAAAATAGGAAAAAAATTATTTCTTAAAAAATAATTTATTCTGTTTCACCACATTCTGGGAGCCAAAACTTTTTTTATATTTTTTTCATCGATTGAGCGGTGTGAGGGATTATTTTTTGTGGGACGAGCTGTAGTTTTATTGGCACCATTTTTTTATTTTTTAAGCGCTAAGTTGACCAAAAAACTATTTTGATGGTTTCAATTTTTAAACTCACCGTGCGAGTTAAATAATTGTATATTGTAATAGATGGGACTTTTATGGATGCAGCGATACCAAATTATTTTATTTTTTACATTGTGCTTGGGGAAAAAGTTTTTTTTTTTTTTTCACTTTTAATATATATATATATATATTTTTTTTACACTCCTGAAAATGTATCTACTATTTTTTTTCTTTTTTTACACATCTTACTAGTTCCCCTAGGGGACCTGAACCAGCAGCCACTTGGTTACATGTGGAGTTACTGAAACAGCGTAACTCGCTGAGCTACGCTGTTTCCCTAACACCCATAGTAGTGAATGGCAGTTACGGAAGCAGCGTAGCATGCGAGCTACGCTGTTTCCGTAACTACTGTTCAGTTCTATAGGAGTTACGGCAACAATGTAGCTCAGCGAGTTACACTGTTTCATGAACTCCACGTGCAATCAAGTGGCCGTGAGAGCACAGAAAGCTAGAACGGGGTTTAGGGGGCACCGTTCTAGAGATAGGTGCGGGTCCCAGAGGTGAGACCTGCATCTATCTGACATTTATGACATTTCCTGTGGATATGTCATAAATGTCCTTCATAGAAAAACCCCTATAAACGCCGCGGTCGCTATTGACCGCGGCATTTAACTAGTTAAAGGGGTCTGCCATAAAACACATGTAGCCCCTATCCACAGGATAGGGGCTATATGTGAGATCTCTGGGGGTCCGACCGCTGTGACCCCCAGCGATAAGGAGAACAGGGGACCGAAAGTCACCCAAAGCGCTACATGAGAAGCCTGGACATCTGGGTTCTGTGTCCGGCTTATCTGTTCCACAGCTCCAGAGAGATCAATGGAGAGCCGCTCGCGCATGCGCAGAAGAATCCCATTGATCTCTATGAAGCTGCCAGACACAGGACGCGGAAGTCACAGCTTCTCATGCAGCGCTCTTGGTAACTTTGGGTCCCCGTTCTCCTTATCGATCACACATGTATACCCTATCCTGTGGATAGGGGATACATGTGTTTTATGGCACAACCCCTTTAAACTGCCAGGAACAGCGAAATTGCTGTTCCTGGCCGTTAGAGCAGCGTGTCAGAAGCTGACACCTGCAGTGTATGGAGCGGGCTCAGCGCGTTCGCCCGCTCCATACATCAACCCCACCCCGCTCCATGATGTGCCGGCACATCATGGGTCAGGAAAAGGTTAAGTAATGAAGCGGTCATGAGGCCCGGCGATGCCGGGTCCCTTGACTGCGGACTATTAGACGCAGGGACTTTTTAACAAGATTTATTCTTGCTAAACACTGCATCTTATAGTCCGAAAAATACGGTATGTATGAAGGTTTCCCCCACAAGCCAAAAGGTGGGAAATGAGCTACTAATTTATTAAACAGTCTCCATTTTTCTAAAGTGGTGGCGAACAAAAAATTTCAATTGTGTGCAATCTTAAAGCATCTTTAACACTTCCCAGTGAATGGTAAGGATGAAGTAGGTTCTCTAATGTATAATGAAGACGCTCATTATTTTAGGCCTTAAGGACCAAGCGATTTTTTTCAGTTTTTTCATCATCACATTAAAAAAAAAAACATAATTTTTTGTGTTTTACTACTTTTGCACAGTAAACAACCGATTTTTTTCTGAAGTATTTGTTTTCTTTCATCATATTATTTTTCCATTGACTAGCTGTATGAGGGCTTATTTTTAGAGGGATGACTTGTAGTTTTTACTGGTGCTATTTTGGGGGCACATACGACTTCTTGATCAATTATTATTGCGTTGTTTTGGAAGACAGGATGAAGAAAAAACAGCAATTCCGGAATTTTTTTTGCAGCATTCACTATGCGGGTTAAATAATGAGTTTTATAGTTCCGGTTGTAACGGACACAGTGCTACCAATTATGTGTAGGATTTTTTTCTGGTTTTCTTTTGTTTGTTTTTTTCATATTAAAGCATTTTGGAAGGGGAAAAAAGTTGTTTTTCATCTTTTTTTTGGGGGGATTTTCAAGTTTTTTGTAAAGCCTCCTATGGACCTCAGTATGCAGTCTTATTATAATACACTGCAATACTTCTCTATTGAAATGTTTTATACGTGTCATTGTTAAAATGACAGGCATCCTATTAGGCAGGACCTAAGAGGCATACATTGTCGGCAGACCTGGGGGCCTTTGTTAGACCCCTGGCTGCCATGAAAACCGTTGCCCCTGATCACAACGAAAGGGGGACAATGGAATTGTTAAGTAGGGTTCGTGGACCCACTGGGCCGTACCGCCTTTGCCGAATGGCAACTGGCCAACAGGGCGCAGGACAGAGTCTATAGTTCATATAGGGTACCTGTGGCAGCTCGGACAGTAGCAAGGCAGGCTTGGCAGGAACTAGGAAGCAGGTAGACGTCAGGCGTGGAGAAGCAGGACAGGCGTGGTATACAGCATGGCTAAAGCTCAGCACGGCACTAGAACAGGATACAGGTTACAGGATACAGGAACAGGGAACACTGGGAGCAGGAAACACTAGGGGACCATTTGCAAGACAGATTTGAAATACGACAACAACGCTCAGGCGTGGGGGATGGGGCTGGGACCTTCTTATAGCCCAGGGTACTCTGGAGCAATTTGCTCAATCTCCAACATGCGTGCGCTCTGGCTTCTTAAGTCTGGACTGAGCTCCTGAGCGCACCCTGATGGTCACTGAGGAGCAGGACGGTAGTATGTGCAGACATCTCTTGAGACAAGGGCGTCGACTGGATGAAAGGAGTTTGTGGTCAGCGACCACGGACGTTACAGGAATGACAGAGCGAGCGCCCTCCCTCTGAAATCACATAGATGCCGCAGTCGCTATTGAGGTAACTCTGATCCCGACCGTTAGAGCAGGAGCCTGGCTGTCATTACACAGTCCGGCCCCTGTGATGGATTTATAACACACTGTTGTGAAAAGGTGGCGCTATGGCATAAATACGCTTAATAGCCGCTGTTAAAAGGCGTATGGGGACTTCCGGTTCCGGCGCGCACATGAGTAGACGCGAGTAAGGAGAGCTCCGTTAACCCGACTCAAAAACCGGGGTCCCGAGGCTTTGATACCTGATCTGAGGCTGCTGGCAGACAACCCTACGTACAGGCTTCTCTCCGGCGTATGGAGAGATATCTGGTGAAAACCGGGACCCCAGGATTAAAATCACAGGCCCTGCAGACTGACGACATGCTGCCGCTGGGGAAAATGGCGCCTGAGCCGGCCAGGAACACGAGGAGTACGAGCTCGCGCTCGGCATCACAACCTCCTCTGGTGCAGCCAGATGGGGAAGAAGGTGAGCCTGAGACTATGTTTCACAATATGGACATTTCATGTCGAGTCTTGGCCAGGGAAGTAGCGAAACTTATAGCCCCAGATATCACAGCTTCTCTGGAGGCGACGGTGTCGAAATTATTGCACCAAATTCAGTCGGATGTTTCAGCTCAGGCGGAACGACTTAACGATTTGGAACAACGGTTCAGTTTATTGGAGGATGAGCTAGCGGGAACACAGGAGGAGGTGAAGAAGGTGATAGCTTGCAATCTACAGCTGGTTGATAAAGTGGATGACCTGGAGAATCGCTCGAGGAGGAGCAATTTACGTATTATTGGGCTCCCAGAGTCTATACCAGCAGGCCAGCTGCTAAAGTTGTGTGCGGTGGAGTTGCCTCAGGCGCTGGGGTTGCCAGCCCCGCTGAGAGCGGAGAGAGCTCAAAGAGTGGGACCGGTGCGAAGTGTGACCCAAGATGGCGCCCCAGCACGGCCGCGACCAGTCATTGTGAAGTACCTGGACTATGTGGATAAAACGAATGTGTTACAGGCCTACCGAAGGTCATCGGCACAAGTGAGAGTGCGAGGCAGCAGAATCTTAATGTTTGGAGATTACTCGGCTGAGGTTACACGTAAGCGGCGGGCTTTTAGCACGGTGTGCTCTCTACTGGTCCAGAAACGCATTCGGTTCTCTTTGATGTTTCCCGCCATTCTCAGGATCTTCGAACCCGGTGGTGGGGTGGAATCATTTTCTTCTCCAGGGGAGGCGGCTAAATTTGTGGAAAGCTTGTCCAAAGACAACAATGGTGATAGCCAGACACACAGGGACGGACTGCCTCGCAGGGGACGTTCCAGAAACAGGAGTATCAGGAGGGGTCTCACCTCTTCTTCCCCGGATTGAAGGGAGCTGCCCAGGCGGTGATGGAAGGAGACTCATGTTATTTTAAGTCCCACATTGTTTGAGACAAAATTGTTATACCTATCGGTGCATCGGAGGTTGAGGTTTACTGATGGTAATGGTAGGGGAGCTGAGTGAGGCTTGAGGAAATTTTTGCAAGGAGTCGGGTGGGAGTGTAAGGCGCTGTTGATACTTTCCGGGTATGCAGGGAGTTCATGGTATACCAAGGGGTTTCTAGTGGTGGAATGTACAGAGATTTCACGCTAAAATGTGCGAAAAAAGAGAAGTCTGAAATTAGTAATGATCTGTTGTTGGGGGTTCAATTCTGTTTTATGTTTAGGGAGGGGGAAGGAGGGGGGGAAACTGTCTCGGTGGATGAGGTTTGCTTTGCCATTACTGTGAGATGCCTAAGGTAATAACATGGAATGTGAAGGGGCTGCAGTCCCCACATAAACGCATGATGGTTCTTCGCCACCTGAAAAAGCTGAAAGCGGATATAGCGATTTTACAGGAAACCCATCTATTGGAACGTGATTTCCAGAGAATGAGTAAATTATGGGTGGGCACAGTAATGGGTTCTCCAGCAGTTAATGGCAAGGCGGGCGTCTTACTGCTCATACACAAAAGAATTGAATGTTCTGTGATTACTTATGAGCGGGATGAGAGGGGCAGATATTTGCATGTGATCTTAGAGGGCGCCATGGGGAGAGTGAGTTTGTACTGTATATATGCACCAAATGACAACAATCGGGTCTTTTTTAAATTTCTGGAAGGAAAACTTTTAGCGGATAAAGAACCTCAGATTCTGCTGGGAGGGGACCTTAACTCAGTCTTATGCACAACAGAGGATAGGAGAAGGGGAGATGGTAGGGTGTTGGTTGAAAGAACACACGATAAGGTCTTGGCCCCATTAATGTCTTCCACGGGCATGGTAGATGTATGGAGAACACAATTTCCATTAGGTAGAGAATTCACTCATTTTTCTCATGCGCATACCGCATGGTCGCGTATTGACTATTTTATGGCTTCTCCGGTGCTCCTCTCTAGGATCCTTAGTGCTCGAATAGAGGACTTGGTGATTTCAGATCATTCACCGGTTTCTCTGATCTTGGCAGATACATTTAAAAGGGGGTCGGATATATTGTGGAAGTTTCCGTCGTTTCTGGCAACTGATGAATCCTTTCAATCATGCTTGAAGGGGTGGTTAGGGGAATATAGTCAGGAAAATCAAGCTCATAGAGAGAACAGCCACTTGTTTTGGGACACAGCCAAGGCAGTGCTGAGGGGGAGGATCATTTCTTATGTGGCGTCGCTTAAACGAAAAACCAACAAGCATTACAACGAGTCTAGTAGGAATCTTCGCATGAAATACACAGCGTACTTGGCAAATTCGACACTAGCGCTTAGGGGGGACTGGCTCACGGCTAAGGCAGAGTTTGAAAGGTGGCTGGATAAAAAAGAAAGGTTCCAGAGAGAACAAACAACTGCGCATTTTTTCAGATATGGGAACAAATCAGGCTCCCTGCTGGCCAAAATGGCGAAAGGACAATTTCGCCCGACTCACATAGGGGGGTTGAGAGATGGGAACGGGGAAGTACAGAAAGATCCAAAGATCGTCAATGATATACTGGGAGATTATTACACTGCGCTATATGCACAGGACAATTCGGAGAGGACTGAGGGGAGGGAGTTTCTGGATTCCTTAACGTTACCGTCTCTCTCGGACTCTGATAGAGAAGCATTAAATGCATTGATCACGGAACAAGAGATCATATCGACCATTAAATCATTGACGAATAACAAAGCGCCAGGGCCAGATGGATTTTCTAGCGATTTTTACAAACTTATGAGGGAGGAAGTCACGCCCATTTTATTGCCGGTGTATAATCATATGCTGTTAAATAAGGAATTCTTGAAATCGGGCAATGTAGCTTATATCAAAGTCTTGTATAAGGAAGGGAAAGACCCGGCTAACCCGGGGTCTTATCGACCAATCTCTTTGATAAATCAGGATGTTAAAATATTGTCGAAGATACTGGCAGACAGGCTGGCTATGTTTCTCCCGAATTTGATTGGGCCACACCAGGTGGGGTTTGTCAAGGGGAGGTCGGCGGTCAAAAACATACGCACGGTTTTGGCGGTACAAGACGCAATGAGGACTTCTAACATGGAGGGACATGATTCGCCAGCACTTTTAACGCTAGATGCCGAAAAGGCCTTCGATAATGTCCACTGGGATTGGCTGAGGTTAGTTCTAGATAGATTTGGGGTACAAGGATTGTTCAGGAATTACCTGGAAGCATTATATTCAGAACCTCTAGCTAGGGTGTTCACTGCAGGTTTTCTGTCAGCACCGATACATTTACAGAAGGGAACAAGACAGGGATGCCCCCTGTCTCCATTGCTGTTCGACTTGGCCCTGGAACCGCTAGCGAGACATCTTTTGTCCTCTAGGGATTTTGAAGGGATTATGGTTGGCAGTCAGGAGATCAAACTAACATGCTTTGCTGACGATCTTCTGTTGTTTCTGAAATCGCCTGGGGATCATTTGGGGGGAGTGCTGGAGAAGCTAAAATACTTTGGGTCATTCTCAGGCTATAAAGTCAATGCGCAAAAGAGTCAATTTGTAATGGCAGGAAGGAGGTGAAGGGAAAGTGAGCCCTAATCTACCCACCGCCCTGTCCCTGCCTACTTGCAACGACCCGCCCTAGGCGACGAGGTACAACTGGGCGGCGGTCCCTACGCTGGCTAAGTGCACAGGAAGACAAACAGGGAACACGCAAGGGAAGGGGCAGTAGCCACGGAACGCCACGAGGAAACGGGGCGGCGAACGAACAGTCAGGACCAGGACGAAGTGAGTACACCCGAGCGGGCACGGAGACAGAAGCAAGCCAGGGGCAAAGCAAAGCAGGTCAAGCAGAACTGCAGCAAGGCAGAAGCACGGCAGAAGCAGGCTGGAGCAAGCAGCAGTGGGGCCAGGAATCCAAAAGAATTACAAGCACTGAGGGAGAGCACAGGGCAGGTCATAAAGGGCAGGGGGCGGAGCTAACTCCGACAGACCAGGCCGCGATAGGCTCTTCCACTCCTGAGCCTGCCACCCTGGTTGGTGGGAGATGGTGTCAGTCGAACAGGTCTGGCCTCAGGTGTGGATTGATTAATCCCAGGAGTATAGCAAGATGAAGTACCTGGCAGATCCCTAACAGTACTCCCCCTTTTATGAGGGGCCACCGGACCCTTACTAAGGGGACCCGGTTTAGTGGGGAAGAGGAGGTGGAACCTCCTGATCAATACCCCAGCGTGAACATCACGGGCAGGTACCCAAGTCCTCTCCTCCGGCCCGTATCCTCTCCAATGGACCAGGTACTGGAGGGAGCCCTGGACCATCCTACTGTCCATAATCTTGGCCACCTCGAATTCCACCCCCTCAGGGGTGAGAACGGGAACAGGAGGTATCCTCGAGGGGGACCAGGACGGGGAGCAGCGTTTAAGGAGGGAGGCATGGAAGACGTCATGTATGCGAAAGGATGGGGGGAGCTCCAGACGGAAGGATACAGGGTTGAGGACTTCAATGATCTTATAAGGTCCAATAAATCGGGGAGCAAACTTCCTGGACGGGACCTTAAGGCGCAAGTTCCTGGACGACAACCAGACCAAATCCCCTACGACAAACCGGGGGTTAGCAGAACGTCTACTATCCGCCTGAATCTTTTGTGCGCTCTGGGACGCCTCTAGGTTCTTCTGAACCTGGGCCCAGACAGTGCACAGTTCCCGATGAACCTCCTCTACCTCAGGATTATTGGAACAACCAGGGGAGACGGAGGAGAACCTTGGGTTAAACCCGAAATTACAGAAAAACGGGGAGACCCCTGACGAGTTACTGACCCGGTTATTCAGGGAAAATTCAGCAAGGGGAAGGAATGAGACCCAATCGAATTGACAGTCAGAGATGAAGCACCTTAAATATTGTTCCAGGGATTGGTTGGTCCTTTCCGTTTGGCCATTAGTTTCGGGATGGAAGGCGGAGGAGAAGGACAGATCAATCTCCAACTTTTTACAAAAAGCTCTCCAAAATAATGAAACAAATTGTACCCCTCTGTCAGAAACGATATTGACTGGGGCCCCATGGAGACGCAGGATGTGTTTCACAAACAAAGAAGCTAACGTCTTGGCGTTAGGTAGCTTCTTAAGGGGCACAAAGTGGCACATCTTGCTGAAGCGGTCTACTACCACCCACACCACCGACTTGCCCTGAGATGGAGGCAAATCGGTGATAAAATCCATGGAGATATGGGTCCAAGGTCTCTGGGGAATGGGCAAGGAACGTAGTAGGCCCGCAGGTCGGGACCTAGGGGTTTTGGACCTAGCGCAAACCTCACAAGCGGCGACGTAAGCCCTAACATCTTTAGGCAACCCAGGCCACCAATAGTTTCTGGTAATGAGGTGTTTGGTGCCCAAGATGCCAGGATGACCAGATAGAGCGGAGTCATGGTTTTCCCTGAGTACCCTCAGCCGGTATTGCAGGGGAACAAACAGTTTGTCCCCAGGGACGTTCCCGGGAGCTGCACCCTGATCAGCCGCGATATCAGAAGCTAAATCAGAATCCGTGGCAGAGACGATTATACCAGGGGGTAAAATACAAGCAGGATCCTTCTCGGAAGGAGGATTGGCCATGAAACTACGTGACAGAGCGTCAGCCTTAATATTCTTGGACCCAGCCCTATAGGTAACCAAGAAATTAAATCTGGTAAAGAATAGTGCCCACCGAGCTTGTCTAGGATTAAGCCTCCGGGCCGATTCTAGGAAAACCAGATTCTTGTGATCCGTAAGGACCGTTACCTGGTGTCTGGCCCCCTCCAGGAAGTGCCGCCACTCCTCAAAAGCCCATTTAATGGCTAGAAGTTCGCGGTTGCCAATATCATAGTTACTCTCCGTGGGCGAAAACTTCCTAGAGAAGTAAGCACAGGGGCGGAGATGGGTGAGGGAGCTGGTACCCTGGGACAAGACGGCCCCCACTCCCACCTCGGAAGCGTCAACCTCCACAATAAATGGCTCCTCTTGGTTGGGCTGAATCAGCACGGGGGCCGAGATAAAGCACTTCTTGAGAGTCTCAAAGGCCTGGACGGCCTCAGGGGGCCAATGGAGGACATCGGCACCCTTGCGGGTAAGGTCCGTAAGAGGCTTAGCGACGACCGAGAAGTTGGCAATAAATCTCCTGTAATAGTTGGCGAACCCTAAAAAACACTGTAACGCCTTAAGGGAGGCAGGTTGGACCCATTCCGCCACAGCTTGAACCTTGGCAGGGTCCATGCGGAATTCATGAGGAGTGAGGATTTGCCCTAAAAATGGTATCTCCTGTACCCCAAAGACACATTTTTCAGTCTTAGCAAACAGATTATTCTCCCGAAGGACCTGGAGCACCTTCCTGACATGCTCCACGTGGGAGGACCAGTCCTTGGAAAACACCAGTATGTCATCAAGGTACACAACAAGAAAATTACCCAGGTACTCTCTCAGGATTTCATTAATAAAATTCTGGAAGACAGCAGGGGCATTACACAACCCAAAGGGCATGACCAGGTATTCGAAATGACCCTCGGGTGTGTTGAACGCAGTTTTCCACTCATCCCCCTCTTTGATGCGGATAAGGTTATATGCCCCCCGTAGATCGAACTTAGAAAACCATTGGGCTCCCTGAACCTGATTAAAAAGATCCGGAATCAAAGGAAGTGGGTACTGGTTCCTTACGGTGACCTTATTCAGGTTACGATAATCAATGCACGGCCTAAGACCACCATCCTTCTTCCCCACGAAGAAGAAGCCAGCACCTACAGGAGAAGTCGAGGGGCGAATGAAACCCTTGGCCAGGCATTCTTGGATATACACCCTCATCGCTTCACGTTCAGGACATGAAAGATTAAATATCCTACCCTTAGGAAGCTTGGCACCAGGCACCAAATCGATAGCGCAATCGTAATCTCTATGGGGGGGCAACACCTCGGAGGCCTCCTTAGAAAACACATCGGCGAAGTCCTGAACAAACTCAGGAAGCGTGTTTACCTCCTCCCGGGGAGAAATAGAGTTAACGGAAAGACATGACATAAGACATTCATTACCCCATTTGGTGAGATCCCCAGTATTCCAATCAAATGTGGGATTATGCAATTGCAACCAGGGAAGGCCTAAAACCAGATCAGACGATAATCCCTGCATCACCAGTACAGAGCACTGCTCCAAATGCATGGAGCCAACCAGGAGTTCAAAAACAGGAGTATGCTGAGTAAAATAACCATTAGCAAGGGGGGTTGAGTCGATTCCTACTACAGGGATAGGATAAGGTAAATCAATACAAGGCATCTTTAGAGACATAGCAAATTCCACAGACATGATATTAGCAGATGAGCCAGAATCCACGAAAGCACTGCCCGTGGCAGACCGGCCAGCAAACGAGACCTGAAAGGGAAGCAAAATTTTATTGCGTTTCACATTAACGGGAAATACCTGTGCGCCCAAGTGACCTCCCCGATGATCACTTAGGCGCGGAAGTTTTCCGGCTTCTTATTCTTGCGCCTGGGACAGGTGTTTAGTAGATGCTTGTCGTCCCCACAGTAGAAGCAGAGACCATTCATTCTGCGAAACTCCCTACGTTGTCGAGGGGACATGGAGGCCCCGAGTTGCATAGGTACCTCCGAGTCCTCCGTGGAGGGGCGAGGAGACGGGACCTCGGGGGGGATCGCAGAAAAGTCAGAGGGGAGCACACTGAAGCGTTCTAGCTGACGTTCCCTGAGACGTCGGTCAAGTCGTACTGCTAGGGCCATAACCTGGTCAAGGGAGTCAGGCGAGGGGTAGCTAACCAGCAGATCCTTCAGGGCGTCAGATAATCCTAACCTAAACTGGCACCTTAGGGCCGGATCGTTCCACTGAGAAGCTACGCACCACTTCCTAAAATCAGAACAGTATTCCTCAACCGGTCTCCTACCCTGACGTAAGGTCACCAGCTGACTCTCGGCTAAAGCAGTCCTGTCAGTCTCGTCGTAAATGAGTCCGAGGGCAGAGAAAAAACGATCAACAGAGGAAAGTTCAGGGGCGTCAGGAGCCAAGGAGAAGGCCCACTCTTGGGGCCCTTCCTGGAGTCGGGATATGATGATACCCACCCGCTGGTTCTCGGAACCTGAGGAGTGGGGCTTTAGGCGGAAATACAGTCTGCAACTCTCCCGGAAGGAGAGAAACGTCTTACGGTCCCCTGAAAACCGGTCAGGTAACTTGAGGTCGGGTTCTAGAGGTGAGGTGAGGGGTACTACTAAAGCAGCGTCACCCTGATTGACCCTCTGGGCCAGGGCCTGGACCTGTAGGGAGAGGCCCTGCATCTGCTGGGTCAGGGTCTCAAGGGGGTCCATGACAGTGTCAGCGTAGGAGAAAAGGTAGACTAGGTAAGGGCTTGTAATTATGTAATGGCAGGAAGGAGGTGAAGGGAAAGTGAGCCCTAATCTACCCACCGCCCTGTCCCTGCCTACTTGCAACGACCCGCCCTAGGCGACGAGGTACAACTGGGCGGCGGTCCCTACGCTGGCTAAGTGCACAGGAAGACAAACAGGGAACACGCAAGGGAAGGGGCAGTAGCCACGGAACGCCACGAGGAAACGGGGCGGCGAACGAACAGTCAGGACCAGGACGAAGTGAGTACACCCGAGCGGGCACGGAGACAGAAGCAAGCCAGGGGCAAAGCAAAGCAGGTCAAGCAGAACTGCAGCAAGGCAGAAGCACGGCAGAAGCAGGCTGGAGCAAGCAGCAGTGGGGCCAGGAATCCAAAAGAATTACAAGCACTGAGGGAGAGCACAGGGCAGGTAATAAAGGGCAGGGGGCGGAGCTAACTCCGACAGACCAGGCCGCGATAGGCTCTTCCACTCCTGAGCCTGCCACCCTGGTTGGTGGGAGATGGTGTCAGTCGAACAGGTCTGGCCTCAGGTGTGGATTGATTAATCCCAGGAGTATAGCAAGATGAAGTACCTGGCAGATCCCTAACACAATTACTTTACTTGAAGGAATCAGGGGCAAGACCACCCTTGCAGGGTACGGTGGAAATAGCCAGATCTTATATCACATACCTGGGGATTAAAATAGGCAAATTTCCCTCTTCCCTCTATAAGCTAAATTATTCACCCTTGTTTGAAAAAATTCATAAGGAACTAAATCGATGGGCGTCATTGCCATTGTCATTGTTTGGGAGAGCTGCTCTTTTAAAAATTATAAGCTTTGCTCGTCTGCTATATCCAATGCAAACCATACCCATATTGATCAAGCATCTAGATAACCAGAAATTACAGACAGCATTTTTACAATTCTTGTGGCAAAAGAAGAGACCTAGGATTGCATATAAAAAATTGGCTCTACCCAAAGTGGATGGAGGCATTCAGTTGCCACTTATACGATATTACAATTTAGCGGCCATCTGCAGGCATATAGGGGATTGGATACATAACACTAATATGTACTCCAATGTTCAGCTGGAGCAGGATTTGGCGGGATCGGTTCCGCTGCAGGCCCTGCTACATCTGCCGTATGCTCAACTGCCTAATAATGTTAAGTCAAGTCTGTTGCTGAAAGATACAATCGGTGCCTGGAAGGCGGTGCGGAAGCTTTTTGGTCTTCCGTATGGTCTTTCTAAATTCTGGCCGTTGTGGGATAACCCCATGTTCCCACAGGGGAGTCAGAATAAATTGTTTTCGCAGTGGAGAGATGAAGGGATCAATGTCCTGGGCCAACTCATGAATGTTGAGGAGGGGAGATGGCTTACGTGGCAGGAGGTCTCTAGCAAATATAATTTGAGGGGAAACCAGTATTTGCAATATGCTCAAGTAACAGGGTTATGTAAAACCAAAGTCTGCAATATTGATGGAGTGGAGATACGGGGAGCATTTGATGGGTTGGTGCCGCAGGGTGGTACGGGGAGAAGTCTTGCAAGTTTATATGGTAAACTTCGGAATGCTCATCTTGATTCCTTTAGTACTTCTTGCTTTAGAACGTGGGAGGTGGAGCTGGAGGATCCAGAAATCTCCAGCAAAATTCGAGATGGATGGGAGAGGGTGAGGAAGGTCATGGTAAATGAACAGTGGCGTGAGATGCACTTCCGGCTTATGCACAGAGCGACATACGCCTTTAATTTATCCTATAGGGACGCTCCAGCACACTATCTGCGTAGTTGTCCTAAATGCGACTTACACAAAGCTAATTTACTTCATGGGATGTGGTTGTGCCCACAAATTCGCACGTTTTGGGATCGGGCTCTACAATTTATTAAAGACACCTGGGGGGAAGAGGTGCACGCAAACCCACAGGCAGTGTTGTTTCACTATATCCCTTTGGATCCAGGGGGGGAGGGACCACCTATAGTGGCCCGGAAAGGAGTACATATGGCATTATTGGCTATCAAGAAGTGCATCTTGCGCCACTGGTTACAGGCATCGGTACCGGAAATTGCGGAGGTCGTGACCACTCTCAAGACTTTATTGGGATATGATAAAACGGACCTAGAAAGACACAAAGAAAGGTCTACAGAACAATTTTTTAAAACTTGGCGTACATTCATCGAGCAACATTATCCCACAGCAGAGATAGGGGTGTTCATGCGCACATTTCGACACACATCATGGTATAGTTCACAGAGTATCCAGGGCACGCTAGGCATTCTGGTGGCTAGTTAAGAAAATGTTCACCGAGATGGGGTAGAAGTTGGGGGGAGGGAAGGGAATTGTTGGCTTTGTTTTGTATTATTAATTACTTTGTAACTTAATGATGACAAGGAAAATGGAAAATAATTTTGAAGCTGGGACACATTGCTATTTGATGTACGTATTATTGTATGTGTGACACACATTGCATACTTGTAACTGTTCTGGCTTTGAATAAAAAATATATTTGAAAAAAAAAAAGGCGTATGGGCAGTTATTAAGGGGTTAACTGTCACCTATGCAACTGAAAGTGGATCGGTAGAAATCTGAATCTAAATTTTTTTAACAGCTGACCCTACATGCTGGCACCATCAATTTATTGAAATAAAATAACGTTTTCTTTTACATTTCTCAGTAACCCCACTTAATATTTATTATGTGATAATAATAGGTAATATACTATTTAGCAATATTCTCCACCCAGTATTTCATATTCCTGGATACTAAAGCGAATGGTAGCTATAAACACTCACAATGTGAAGTCTTTCTATCTCCACAAGCTTGCTGCTTGTCATTTACAGTAACATGAGAACGGAAGTCAGCTGCATGTATGGAACAAGAAATGACTTCCTAGAAATCTGAAGCTGGCAGCACAAAGAACAGAACGAGTCATTAGTTAGTAGCATAAGGAGAAAACCAGGTTCAAAAACCTAAATTTACAATTTTTTTTCTACTCCTCAATCTCTAGATTCTATACATATTAATGAGGTGGCAAGGTAGGATTGTACCTGGTATGGACCTTCCATAAGTTCTCTGCCATAAGTTTAAGGCTAGGTTCCCATGTAGTGTAAACGCTGCAATATTTCCTCAATGGAATTCTGTGCGGAAATTCCGCAGCATTTACAGTAGCAGCAAAGTGAATGAGATTTAGAAAATCCCATGCCCACGCTGTGGAAAAAAAACGCAGAAACTTTTATGCGGTGCGACTTTCAATTCCGCAGGATGTCAATTTAGCAGCAGGTTCTATGCGGAGATGATGCGTGTTTGGCCCGTAGACTTCAATGGGGAGAATAAATTCCGCAACAGTGTATCCTGAGTGTGTGAACATACCCTAAAAGAGCTTGACTTGAGTCTAGGGTAAACATGGCACACTTGCACAGCATCACTGGTACATGGCGCGTCATGTTATCACAGAGGGGTTTCTTAGTATCTCTGACACTTGGAACCAGAGCCATAACTATATTATTACTAGCTATATAGGAACTATTTATTATTAGCAGCAGACACATTAGTCTAACTCACATATCACGTGATTTTAAGGTAAGGATATTATATAACAGGTGCTGGACATTGTAGAATGCATTGAACAAGTTAACTATATGTCTGCGCAATATCACTGTTATTTAACATTATTTCACACTGAAGATGTTTGGTTGGTTTACTTGTTCTTGTTTGAAATCAGTTGTTATTTAATGTAACATGTATTTGTAGAATTTTTATGGTATATCCATAGGATATGGAGCTTGTTTGATTGTTTTTTTGTTTTTTTTAAATCAATAAAAATTTTATTAAGATTTTCCAAACACATACAGAAAACAAATGCATCAAAAAGTCAGCACCCAAAGGTCTCCCAATAGGAGAAGGCCTAAAGAGTGTCATCAATAACATAACAGAAAACAAATCCTGTACATACTGTGTCTCCACAAATATACAGTCACGAATTACTTCAAATATTTTGATTCCTTCCATAAATTCCATTCTGCCACCTTAGTTTGAGGAGCACTAAAGTAATAAGATAAAGAAGTTTCATGGCTACAATCTATGTTTACTTGTCTAATGACCTCTGACAAGGAAGGTGATATAGGAGACTTCCACATTTTAGCTATTGACATTCTCACAGCTATAAGAATATGGTGAGATATTAATCTAACCATATGTGTAATTTCTTCCAGGCCGATATCTAATATAGCTAATTCTGGGGACCCCGTAAGAGGTATGCCTGAAATTTCAGAGATCAGTTGAAAAACTTCCTTCCATAGTAAACTAATAGTTGGACAGGCCCACCACATATGTAATTTGGAACCTTTATTCTCACATCCTCTCCAGCATGTATTGGAACGGCCCCCTCCAAAATGGGAAAATCTGGAAGGAGGTTAAGTACCACGTTAAATGTATTTTCTTTACTAGCTCAATCTAGAATGCTTGAAAATCCAGTTAGCAGCTGTAATCCACTGCTCTGAGGAAAATGAGTTACCCAACTCTCCTTCCCATTTTAACATATAAGAATCTGTTGTAGAACTCCCTCTATGCAGTAATAAGTCGTAACTAAAGGTGAGGCCTTTCTGAAAACACTGCCATTTAAACAAATATTTTCATAAATATTGGTTTGATTGTTTTTCTAACTTGAAAAGAGAGCCAGAGCCACACATATTTGGCTACCTCTCTATTCAACTTTGCGGCATCCACCACACCTTGCGTAATGGTGCTCAAAGGACATTTATTTTATACTTGTGGATATAACATAAATGTCTATGGCAGGAAAACCCAATTTAAATTGGTTGCTCGAGCAAGAAAATTCCTGTTTATATGCCCTATTAGGGCATATGAATGTCATGGAGGCGGATTTCCCGCTCCGGACCCCCTTTATAAGCCAGAGCAGAGAGCTAGTGACAAGCAGCGGCTCTCACTCTGGCGGACTTGAGCTATGTATATTTTACATGGACAGCCAATACATAGCCAGCCAGCCAACTTCCCATGGCAAAATCAGCTGTCTTTGGAGCTAAAGCCATGTCGACTTTCAGATGAAAGGAGTTTTCTGTGATGAGACCGCCCCTTACAGTAAAATCCTGCCAGTTAGCAGTTACACTGTGAAATACTGTATGGGAGTGGGGCACAGCAAAACACACTTGAAATCATTTTGGGTGCACCTCCTCATAACCTGTGTAGTTACTAAACATATATCAAAATATGAAGACAGCAATCCGTGAAATGTTCTGCATAGGTTTATTTTTCTTGTTTAGTACATCTTCGGGAGCGTTCATTGAATACAGCCTGATAAATGGCTGAGAGTAGCGCAGAATATTGCTGTTACTAACTGTGCACTACTGTAAGGGCATACATATACAACATATACAACATATTTTGATGTATGATTCGTTTTTTTTTTTTATCACTGGCTCACTCCCCCGTCAAGATTTTTTTTTCTAATGTCTTAAAGCTGTATAAATGAATGAGATAGGTTGCAGGATGACCTCATACCAGAAAGATTAGGGGACAGCACTATCTGTGCATATCACATTTATATAGAGAGATCGGAAGGTAGTACTACTGTATATGTTGTAAAAATGTTAGATATTTCTGCTGCACAGTGTTATACGGGGTATTCCAGTAAATACAGTTAGAAGACTGACTATCGTATTAAATAGGCTATTGACAGGGAAATCAGAACATCTCATTGAGCATTATAATACTCATCCGGTTAGAAGTCATGTACATTTATTGATTGTTCCCTTTCTCCATGATGCTGGTGATCAGTCATTTTTTCCCGTGTCGTGGGGTGGTTGGGCAATGACTGCTACGTTTCGCCATTTGCAGCTGTTTGTCCTTGCCGATTATGTAGCATTCATCGTACAATAGCTATATACAATGTAACGAGGTTTTAACAAAAACGGTGGCAGTAAATGCTACATATGCTTTCAATTTGAACATATTCAATTGAAAAAAGCACATCATGTTCTATATGTGCAGCACTGTATTACTGCTGTACCTATTTGATTGCCTTGGCTGGTAAATAGTAGCCTTTAAAATGCAAAGTAAACTTTCTGCCGGCTGCTTTGTCTGTGAACCCTATGAGGTATCTTCACCAGCAGGTAAAAATTCTTATGGCCAAATATAGCTGCTTTACAGAAGTGAAGGAAGCTGAGTAGGTGGAAGCACTGTGAGAAGAAAGTCATTATTTGATAGCTAATAATTCTGGCCTATTTAAATATATTATGTGCCCTTATGGTTTTTATTATAAATTTGTTTTGTGCAGTAAAACATTTTGCATCAACTATTGAAGACCCGCTGTTATCAGAAATATATGATCATTGTACGTGACTGGAGCATTTATGTCATGTTTCATGATAACTTTGTTTATTAAATTTCTGCAAAACTTAATGTATATTTATAAACCACTTTGGATTTATGAATATCGTTCAATTACACACAAAAAATGACCTAGATTCTGATGCTTTAGAATTCCATTACTGCTCCAGCATCTTTCTTAATAATTATATATATTGCGGGAGAGGTTGCAATAAATTTGAAATGTTATATGTTCTCAGAAATTATAAAGTACTCGGCTGAGTCAAAGATTAATTTAATTTAGATAATGAAAAAGCATCAATATAATCAATACCTTAAAAATTTTAATACAATCCTAAAATATATTTCCACATGGGCAAATTATAGCATGAAATATAGCACCTCAAAAATAATTACAGCATCAATAGCCTTGGGTATTAGAAACAGTGCTTATGTTTTTACTTCTATTTGACTTATTGTGGGAAAGGAATTTATGAGGGTGTATGACATCCCTATAAATATTAGGGTCATCTTCAGATAATAATTTCACTTTCTATAAAATAATGTTCTTTATTTTGGAGGAGCAGCTTAGAATCAGCACCACTCTTGTCTATGAGCAGTGTGTGATATTGCAGCTAAAAAAAATAAAATTCTAATCCTGGACAGCTCTTTTAACCTTCTTACTTAATATGCTTTAATATAATAAAATAAAAACTCACATATCTAATTTCTGATTACATGCATTTATAAAATATTAAGACCCCAGCATACTGATTGTACAGTGACTAAAAAATATAACTTGTATAGTAAATTCCAAAATACATATATATAATACATAAACTCCAAAATACACATATAATTCTAAGCAAGTGCCTATGGCAGCAAACGTTTAGGGACCAGTACAGGATAAAAAAAATTATTTTTATTATTTTTTACTGTTTGGTCTTATCAATCAATTTATTTACACAAAAATGTTATACAGTAGAGGTTTATAGGGAATCTGTCAGGGGGTTTGACCCCCATAAATTCTTAACACAGCTAAATAGGTTCTGGGGAAACAAGTTCAATCATCCAAATGTTTGCTATCATAAACTAAGTATACAGGAGAAAATTATATTTTCACACACCGTATGGTAATTAATCATTAAGTGTTTGTTTGGCGTTATTTAATTTTTGAAGTCTTTAGAATTATCGTTGGCAACTTCTCCTAAACCCCTCTGCTCTTGATTGACATCTTCTGGAAAGGACACCAGATTAGGCAGGAGACCTCAATCAAGAGCGCACAAGTTTGGGAGGCGTTTGCGGCCAATAAAGCAGGACACTACACAGATGAAAGAACTCCCAGCGAATACTTAATGATCCCCTAGCATATAGCGCTTGATAGAATAAAAGATAATTTTCTCCGGTATACTTGGTTTATGAAAGCAAACATGGTGATGTTTGAACTTGTTTCCCCAGCACCTTTTTAGCTGTGTTAATGGGGGTCAAATCTGATTCCCTTTAATCATGTAAAGAGCACTATACTAATGTAGTGAGCACACTTACTGTGACTAGAGGATCAACATCCTTAAATATAGCCAGATAAAACACAAAAATAAATTGGAAAATTTGCAGTAGATTTAATTATTACATAAAAAATAAAGAGCACGCATACCTCTTTTGTGTCAGATTTTCATTGTTGATGTGCAGATGTGAAGTGAAATGCGTTGGCAAGATCAGTGATGTTAGACTGTACTGTAATAAAAAGAAATAAAAATATTAATACTAATTAATTCATAAAATGTCTTAACAATATTACCTCCTCCAAAATGCAACCCTAATAATTACTGTTTATTCTTCGAAATATTGCCACAGAAATGTTTCACTCTTCATGTGTGCACAGACTATCTGCTGTTTTGCACACACACACACACACACACACACACACACACACACACACACACACACACACACACACGCACTGCAATAAATACTTTATTGTGTATTCCTATAATATTAAACATATCTAGTAACAAGTAAATTTCAGTCTACAGAATCTTCTGCATGCTCCTGAAAAAAACAGTCTTGTCGAAATCCTTCAAAGAACAATTTTTGGCTGATAGGCGACTGGGGGGCTTGCTATAGGGAAGGGTTCAGTATTCTTAGTCTCCTTTTCCAGATGGGGAAAGGAGAAGATTCCTTCTGCAGTCAGTTGACTTACAACTAGACACAGGATTGTTAGGAGGAGGAAGAGGAAGAAGATAACTGATCTTAAAGAACTGTAGAATTCTTTATGTATTTAAGAATTATGATTACAATATGGCATATTGAAATCGCTAATATACTTAGAATGGAGAGCTTTGGATGGAAGGGGAAAAGAAGAGTGGGAAAAAAATGGAGGGGAATGATTAATAAATTGTTCTCAGAAATGGAAACCAGACAATTATAAATGTATTGAAAGATAATGAACTTTTCCTAAAAGATTGTGGGTGAAAGGACGGCAAACCCATGGAATGGGAGGGAGAGGAGTGGAGGGGGGAAGGTGCTTTACAGATAAAGTATTGTAACTTTGTTAATTGTATACAAAATGTTTGGGAGACCAAGACATTTTTATAGATATTATTTGAAGAAATGGAATACAATTTATTTAAAAGAAAAAAAAAAAAAAAGCATACATCGTACTTAAGAATAAAGCAATCACAAAAAAAAGAGAGAAGAAAGAAAATATTAACTAAGGAATTGCTGGTATTTTTTTTATATCAATGTGACTCCTTATGGAATTTCCAACACGCTTGTGACTTTTTTTTCCTTTAAATGTCCAGATGATCGGCAGTGGTAATGGGAGACGGACCCACATTGATCATATTTTAATGACCTATCCGAAGGTTAATCCATCAGTATTGAACTCATGGAATACTCCTTTGAAGACAATAAAGTCACATTGCAGTTGTGTTGCCATCTAGTTTGAGTCTTAGTGGTAAAAATAACTGTATCAGACTACAATACAAATCAGGTAGAACATAAGCTTACATTTTTTTCCTCACACATTACTTTAATATTTAAATCTAGCTTATACCATCTGGTTCCAAATCCAAATAACAGCCTGGAAAATACACTGCATAATTTTGTGGTTAATGAATATAAATCAACCTATAAAAATAATTTTCGAAAATATTAATTTCATTGCCATACATGCATGGCCATATTTATTTACCCATGCAAACCTTGTTTATTTATTTCTTTGGAAGGGGAATGCCGCAAAACTCTTTATCACATCTGGTGGCGGTGAGAGAAGGTGGGGGAGGGGGAATATCAATAGTTTTCCCCAACGGAACATCAATAGATTTCCTTGTCTACATGCTGAGTGGGACAGCTACATACATGAATATAGCGAGTTTGCATATATTTGCATGAGTGTATGTGTATATGTACGTGTGTGTATGTGTGCTTGCGTACATGTAGTTTGCGTACATATAGATTGTGAGCATAGGCATGTGAACATGTAGGTATCTAGTGTGCATGCATAGATTTATTTGTATGTAAGTGTTCATGGTATGACACTGTCAAGTGGGCTTTCTATGGCATGATTTGTATTCAATATAGTAATAAAAAAGAGGTAGTATGTTAATTTAAAGTGTTCCTCCAAGATATTTCTCAGAATCCAGCACATTATGGAGGAAATAGCAGGCAGTATTGGATAATCAAAGTATGAAATCTTTTAATATTGAATTTAGCCATATATAATTTTAAACCAGCAGATGCTTGAAGAGGAATTTTAGTCAAGATGATCAAGTCTCAGACCACCACTCATTTCCAAATGAATTCTCTAGCCCCTTAATGACTAGGCCAATTTTTGTTTTTTTATGTTCTTCCAAAAACCATAACTTTTTAATTCTTTCATTGACATAGCCGTATGAGGACTTGATTCTTGTTTTTTTGGATTTTGTGAAGTAAAAATGACATGTGAACTTATTCTAAGGGTTGAGTTGTTTACGGCGATACCAAATTTATATAGTTTTTTCATGTTTTACTACTTTTATAAAGAAAAAACTATTTTTGAAAAACATTTGTCTTTTGTTGCCACATTCTGAGAGCCATAACTTTTTATTTTTTCATTGGTACGAGAGCTTATTTTTTGCAGGCGAGCTGTAGTTTTTTATTGGAACCATTTTGGATCGCTTGCACAATATGCTGCAATACTAATGTAATGCAGTATATCATGATTTTTACAGGCTCGTGTTTTTACAAGCTTTTTACAGGCTCTTATTAAGCCCTGCCTCTGGCAAGACTTAATATGAGCACAAAAATGGCAGACCTGGAGACCTTCATTAGGCCCCCATGCTGCCATGACAAACATCGGTACCACGCGATCGCGTCGGCACCCCCTTCTTTCTAACAGTTTAAAAGCCGCGGTTGCTATTGACCGAGGAATCTAAAGGGTTAAGGGGCGGAATCAAAGGGATCTTTGATTCCGCCCGTTGCAGTGAGGTGTCGGCTGTAACATACAGCCAACACCCGCTCAGTATGGAGCGTGCTCCATACTTTCCCTTAAAGAATATGTAATCCTTTGAAAGGCAATTTAATTTTATTTTTTTTAATAAAAAGGGCAGTCAGTGTGATTAGTGAAACTTTCTATATAGTTTTTATCCCCAAAAATTTTACTTTTTGAGATACAGCTACTTTGTATTCTCTATACATAGCAGCTGTATCTAGTGCTAAATCCTGTTCCCGTCAGGTCCGCGGGACTGACGGGTTCGGTGACAGTGTGTCCTGCGTGTTTCTGACAGGCAGGATCTACCTGTAATCTATCATAGTTCATGACTTAGATGTGATAGATTACAGGTGGATCCTGTGTGTCAGAGACACGCAGGACCCGCTCACACTGAACCCGTCAGGTCCGCGGTACTGACGGATTCAGGTGATAGCGAACGATACAACTGCTCTGTATAGAGAATACAAAGCAGTTGTATCTGAAAAAGTAAAACTAATTTTTAATAAAAAACTATTTAGACTTTTTATTATTATTAAAAAAAAAAAATTGTCCTTCAAATGTTTACATGTACATGACAATGCGTTAAGGGGCTAGAAAGTTTAAATCCCTTTTAATGCTACTCATGGATTTCGGATATTGGAATCCTGACAAAATGGAGCAGATTTACTACTGTCTCTGGGTCTAGAAATAGTTGAAAAATGCGATCCATTTTGGTGCAATTTTGATATTTGCTTCTCACTAGACACTTTTTAAAAAGTGTTCCCAAATAGGGGTGTGGGTTAGTAGGAAAGAGGCATGGCTTTAATTGTGCCAATTGGAGCTTAAAATGCGCCAAAGAAACTGGCACAAAATAAGCCAAATCAAAAGTGGTATAAGGAAGAGAAAAGTGTCTAACAGGTCATTCTAACAGCCAAAATTATCATACAGCATGCACCACTGAGATAAATTTGGTGCATTTTGTGCCTGTCTGGCCTAGGTTTATGCTGTCTAACTATTAAACAGTATTCGTAAAGATGGGCCAATAATCTGCGCACACCGACAAGGCTTAGAATATTGTGTCAGGTATTTAGTAACAGAGATCTTTAAGCAGTGCCAAAGGGGTTTATGGTGGTCTGAGATCACAGACCTCACCAATGTGATCTTCTCACATGTTTTTTGACATTAGAAGATCATCTTTACTGATTTTGCCCTTTAAATACAAAACGTACCAACTGTGAATGACTGCCATTACACTTCTTAAATTGTCACCCATATTTCAAATCTCCTAAACCACGTAGTGATGCATTCCTGTCTTGCTGCAAAACTAGGCAGATAAACCAATCACAAGTGTGGGATTGATGGGTGACAACCTCTGTAAGAGCAGTAATGGAGCTCACATTGGTTGTCCCCCAGCTTTCCAAAAGACGAATATAACTAAGAAATGGCTGAATAGAATTTAAATAGTAATGATTTTAAATGGTCTTCAATTTCCCATAAATAATTGAGCATTGACAGCCTGTTTACGTTTATGTGAAGCGTTATTAGAACACAGCTAGATGTTATGCTATTACTTAAGTCTATTACATTAGTTGCATCACAATGCTTTTAGCCTGTAACCTCGGACTATGTTAAAAGGTAAAAACGATGTTTAATAATTGTTTCTGCAGCCCAAAATAAAACTATTCCACCACATTAATGATTAGAGATATGCTATAGACTCTTAACTGAACAATCCTACAATATAACTTTGCCACATAGAGGGCTAAATGATCAATTTTAGTCTCTGTGGACTTTTATATAAATGGATATCAGATCTACTTTACTTTAAGATTTTCCCCAGTGGCTTTAAATGGCCATTTGTGGTTTATTATTATTATATAATTCCCACTCAGTCACCTTTGAATTGTTCTGAGTGGTTTTATATTCCAACATACTTATTGATGCATACATCCCGTCTATCAAAAGATTCGAAATCTTGTGTAGCAAATGCAAATCTTTTAGTAAATGCAAATCATATATTTACATATATTTTATATGTGAAGTTATTTATCTTGTTCTGATCATGTACAGCCTGTGTTAGACTCCAAAGCTGCATTCACAATTCTGCAGAAATCCCCAAGCATTGCAGTTTGCTTTGATAATTGTATTCAAAGGTGGATATTCACTCGATGAAAAATCTTAAAGTGTAGCTAAATGTTTGACAAACTTCTGACATAGTGACATGTTAGAAGTTTGGATTGGTGGGGGTCCGAGCACTGAGACCCCCACCAATCGCCAGCACGAAGCCGCTGAAGCGCTCGTGTGTATCTATGGTCAGTTGAGTGACCATATTTATCTATGGTCACTCAACAATAGACTACATACATTGCAGAAGGGTCTGCTTTATTTCTCTCTTCTCTAAACACTACTCCGACATGTATCGGACATTGGGGAAGGACCCTCAGGTCACTTCTCTCTTCGCTGAAGGTGCTAAGACATTCATAACCAAGTGAAGCTCGATTCCATTTATTCCCTAAAATGTACATTATTGTCATAATGGCGGAATTATTTATGTGTTTAAGTAAAATACATTCACTGCTCTCCTCCAAACACTGCTCTGACGATGTATCTGACATTGGGGGAGGCGCTGTCTGGTCAGGTCTCTCTTCTTTGAAGGTGCTAGGAGGACAACTCTATGTATATCATTATTTCTCAGCCTTTCCTTGAATGGGAGGCGTGTACGCTACCAGTGAGCCACAGGCTGCACTGTTATGTATGAAAGGATTTTCTCTGCCTTTATACCTCAGTAGTAGTATTATTCAAAAGCATAATGTACTGATATATAGATATTTGCCAGTACATTACAGATAGAGAAAAAATATAGAAAGTAAGATTTCCTAAATGGCACGATAAAAAGTAAAGTATCTTTCTGATAACGTTAACTTTTGTAAATTAATAACGATGGCAAAAAAATACAAGAAATACTTTTTTTGTAATATACTTGATGAAATAAATAACACAAAACATATTTATACGGCATGGGTGGGAGGTACTTAACGCGAGCCTCAGTACATGTAAGGTGTTCACAAGACGTGGGCTCTGGAGCTGAGCCCACTCCATCAAGTATCAGCTGTAACATACAGTTAGCTCCATTTCCACCATATTAACCCCTTAAGGACGCAGCCTAGTTTTGGCCTTAAGGCTCAGAGCCCATTTTTCAAACCTGACATATTTCACTTTATGTGGTAATAACGTCGGAATGCTTAAACCTACCCAAGCGATTCTGAGACTGTTTTCTCGTGACACATTGGGCTTCATGTTCGTGGTAAAATTTGGTCGATATATTCAGTGTTTATTGGTGAAAAATTGCAAAATTTAGAGAAAATTTTGAAAAAATAGCATTTTTCAGAATTTAAATGCATCTGCTTGTAAAACAGACGGTTATACCACCCAAAATAGTTACTAGTTCACATTTCCCATATGTCTACTTTGGATTGGCATCGTTTTTTGAACATTCTTTTATTTTTCTTGGACGTTACAAGGCTTAGAACATAAACAGCAATTTCTCATATTTTTAAGAACATTTCAAAAGCCTTTTTTTTAAGGTACCTCTTGAGTTCTGAAGTGTCTTTGAGGGGCCTATGTATTAGAAACCCTGATAAAACACCCCATTTTAAAAACTAGACCCCTCAAAGTATTCAAAACAGCATTTAGAAAGTTTTTTAACCCTTCAGGCATTTCACAGGAATTAAAGCAATGTGGAGGTGAAATTTGCAAATTTCATTTTTCTTGCTGAATTTCAATTTTATTCATTTTTTTTTCTGTAACACAGAAGGTTTTAGCAGAGAAACACTACTAAATATGTATTGTCCAGATTCTGCAGTTTTAGAAATGTCCCACATGTGGCTCTACTGCGCTCGTGGAATAAAACACAAGCCCTAGAAGCAAAGAAGCACCTAGTGCATTTTGAGTTCTCTTTTTTATTAGAATATATTTTAGGCAGCATGCCAGGTTTGAAGAGGTGTTGAGGTGCCAAAACAGTAGGAATCCCCCAATAGTGACCCCATTTTGGAAACTACACCCCTCAAAGAATTCATTTATTGTAGTTGTTACCATTTTGACCGCACAGTTTTTTCACAGCACGTATTTGAATTGGGCTGTGAAATGAAAAAAATTTCATTTTTTCCAATAAAATGTCATTTGTGATCAAAATTTCTTATTTTCACAGGGAACAAAATACTCAATTTTGTTGCCCAATTTCTCCTGAGTGCAGCAATATCCCATTTGTGGTGATAAACTGCCGTTTGGGCTCATGGGAGGCCTCAGAAGGGAAGGAGCGCTGTGTGTTCTTTGGAGTGCAGATTTTGCTGGTTTGGTTTTCGGGTGCCATGTCGCATTTGCAGAGCCCCAGAGGTATCAAAGCAATGGAAACCCACCAGAAGTGACCCCATTTTGGAAACTATACCCCTCAAGGAATTCATTTATGGGTAATGTGACCATTTAGACCCCATAGTTTCTTCACAGAACTTATTTGAATTGGGCTGGGAATGAAAAAAAATATATATTTTTTCCAATAATATGTAATTTTAGCTCAAAAATTCTTATTTTCACAAGAAATAAAATACTCAATTTTGTTGCCCAATTTGTCCTGAGTGCGGCAATACCCCATTTGTGGTGATAAACTGCCGTTTGGGCCCATGGGAGGGCTCAGAAGGAAAGGACCACCATTTGGCCTACTGGGAATTTTCTAGTGCGAAGTCATGTATGCAGAAGCCCCTGAGGTACCAGTACAGTTGAAACCCGCAAGAAGTGACCCCTTTTTAAAAACTACACCCTTAAGGCATTCATCTAGAGGTGTAGTGAGCATTTTGACCGGAGACCTACACCCCATAAACTGTAATGTGGGTTCTCCCGGGTATGGCAATACCCTACATGTGGCTGTTATCAGCTGCCTGGGCACACAGCAGGGCTCAGAGGGGAAAGACAAGGGGGGAAAAGCTGTACGGAGTGCATCAGGGTAAGTCAAATTGGGGTAAATTATAAACCAAGGGATGTATGATAAATTTTAAAACACTCTTTCATACAGAGCTCTGGTTATTCGGGACACGTGTCACATTGATATATTGTGTCATCCCTTATCGCCCTTATAGCAGACTTTGCACCTCTTTTGACTTTTTCCCTTTTTGCCAGTTTGGGGAACTTCTCCTGGAAAGTGTTGCCGCCTTGGTACGATGCGTGTGGCCCCGCTTTCAGAAGTACTGGGTGCCCCCCCCTTCTTGGTCCCTAAGGATTAGGTTCTTGATAATCACCTCTTGAAATTACAGGAAAGTTCCCGTCTGGCCTGTACATCGACGTAGCACGTACGCATTGTACAAAGCCATCGGTATGATGTGCCCGGCCAGCTTCTTATACCACACCGCATGGCGCTGTAGGGCTTCAGGATTTGATCTGACAAGTCCATCCCTCCCATGTACCTATTGTAGTCCAGAATGCAGTCTGGTTTGGGGGTGGCCTTTCCTTCATATATCCTAAACCTGTAGGTATACCCTGATGCACTCTCGCACAGCTTAGACATCTTCACGCCATACCTTGCCCTCTTACCCGGCAGGTACTCGCGGAATTGAACCCTCCCTTTAAAATGTACCAGGGACTCATCAATAGAAATACACTTCTTGGGGGTGAATGCTTGGGAAAACCGGGCACTGAAACGGTCTAATAGGGGCCTCCGTTTATACAAACGGTCAAAACTGGGGTCATCTCGGGGTGGGCACGGCTCATTATCAGTATAATGTAAGAAGCGAAGTATTGCCTCATTTATTTATTTTTTTAGGATACAGTTCAGTTCTGAAGTTGCTTTGAGGGGCCCATATATTAGAAACCCCTATCAAACACCCCATTTTAGAAACTAGACCCCTCAAAGTATTCACAACAGCATTTAGAAAGTTTATGAACCCTTTAGGTGTTTCACAGGAATTTAGAGCAAAGTAGAGGTGAAGTTTACATTTTTTTTTTGTCAGAAAATCCTCTTTATACCATTTTTTTTACAACACAATTGGATTTATCAGAGAAACGCAACTTAATACGTATTGCCCAGATTCTGCCGTTTAGAGAAATATCCCACATGTGGCCCTAGTGCGGTAATGGACTGAAGCACCGGCCTCCGAAGCAAAGGAGCACCTAGTGGATTTTGAGGCCTCTTTTTTATTAGGCACCATGTCCGGTTTGAAGAGGTCTTGTGGTGCCAAAACATTGGAAACCCCCCAAAAGTGACCCCAATTTGGAAACTAGACCCATTGAGGAATCCATTGTAGTTTTCTTGGGGTGCATGCGGCTTTTTGATCAGTTTTTATTCTATTTTTAGGTGGCGTGGTGACTAAAAAACAGCAATTCTACTATTGTTTTTTTATTCTATTTTTTTTACAGCGTTCACCGTGCGCTATAAATGACACATTCACTTTATTCTGCGGGGCGATACGATTACGGCGATACCAGATGTTTATAGGTTTTTTTTATGTCTTATGGCGTTTGCACAATACAATACGTTTTGTAAACAATCATTCACTTTTTGTGTTACCTTATTCTAAGAGCCAGAACTTTTTTATTTTTCAATCAATAAAGCCGTGCGAGGACTTATTTTTTGCGTAACGAACTGTAGTTTCGATCAGTACCATTTTTCGGTACATGCGACTTTTTGATCTCATCTTATTCCATTTTTTGGGGGATGAAGTGACCAAACAATTGTGATTGTGGTACGGTTTATTATTATTTTCTTTTACGGCGTTCACCGTGCGGGATAAATATCGAAATCATTTTGTAGTTCAGGCCGTTACGGACGTGGCGATACCAATTATGTATAGTTTATTTGTTTGTTTATATATTTTTATTAATAATAAATGACTGATAAGGGAAAAAGGGGGATTTTTACTTTTAATACTTTTAAAACTTTTATTTTCTTATTTTTACACATCTTTTTTTTACTTTTTTTTAACTTTATTACTTTGTCCCACTAGGGGACTTGAGGGCAGGAGGCCCTGATCGCTATTCTAATACACTGCACTACATGCGTAGTGCAGTGTATTAGAACTGTCAGCTACTCACTGACAGCAAGCATAGTGGGTCCTGACGTTGTCAGGACCCACTAGGCTTCCGTATATGGCATAGCCGGACGCCATTGTTTGGTGTCCGGTTGCCATAGTCACCATCGCCGGCCGCTATCGTGTAGCAGGCCGGCGATGGCAGCTTAACCCCTAAAAAGCCGCGATCTCTATAGAACGCGGCTCTAAAGGGGTTAATCAGCGGGGACACAGCGATCGGTCCCCGCTGTAGGAGCTGTGACAGCTGCTGAACAAGACAGCAGCTGTCACAACTCCTGTATGTGTCGGGAGGACGGCCGAAACCGCCGTTACTCCCGAGACGTACTATTAGGTCATGGAGCGCGAACGCTATAGTTACCATGACGTAATAGTACGTCCAGGAGCGGGAAGGGGTTAAGACAGTAAAACAACACGAAAATCTTTTTTTATAATGAAAAATATTTTATTATGATAAAAAAAACCAAGAAAAAATAAAACCATATAAAATTGGAATTATTATTTATCCTGCATGGTGATTGGTGTAATTTTTTTTAAAAAAAAGGTAGAATTCCTATTTTTGCATTCATAAAAAGTGACCAAAATGGTACCAATGAAAACTACGAGTCATCCCACAAGAAGCAAATACTCATATAGCTCTATTGCCGGAAAAATTAAAATGTTAATGGAGTTTTGTAGGCAGCAACACAACAACATAATTTTTTTACATTTTTTTTTTTTACATAGTTACATAGCTACATAGTTAGTACGGCTGAAAAAAGACACATGTCCATCTAGTTCAACCAAGGAACGGGAAAAGGGAAGGTACTGTCCCTGCTGTGACCAGCTCCTGCGGTAGACTATTCCATAGATTCACAGTTCTCACAGTAAAGAACACTTGTCGCCTCTGCAGGTTGAACCTTTTTTTCTCCAGACGGGGGGAGTGCCCCCTTGTTTTTTGAGTGGGTTTTACATGGAACAGGATTTCACCATATTTTTTGTATGTGCCATTAATATATTTATATAAATTAATCATGTCCCCCCTTAGTCGTCTTATTTCAAGGCTAAATAGGTTTAATTCTTTTAATCTTTCCTAATAACTTAGATTCTCAATGCCCCTTATTAGCTTCGGTGCTCTTCTTTGTATTTTTTCCAACTCCAGGGCATCCTTTTTATGAACTGGAGCCCAGAACTGAACTGCATATTCTAGATGAGGCCTTACTAATGCTTTGTAAAGTGGCAATATTACATCCCAGTCCCACGAGTCCATGCCTCTTTTAATACACGACAATATCCTGCTGGCCTTTGAAGCAGCTGATTGACATTACATGCTGTTATTTAGTTTATGATTTAAAAGTACACCCAGATCCTTCTCAACAAGTGAATCCCCCAGTGTAGCTCCCCCTAGGACATATAATGCATGCAGGTTGTTCGTACCCAGAAGCATACCTTAACATTTATCTACATTAAACTTCATTTGCCAAGTGGATGACCAAACACTTAGGCCCCATGCACACGACCGTAAAAAACCTCAGTTTTTGCGGACCGCAATCGCGGTCCGCAAAAACGGAGCCATTCACTTTCATTGAACACTGACACCTTTCCGTAGCACTACGGAAGGGTGTCCGTGCCGTGGAAATGTTCCGGGAATTATGGAACATGTCCGTTCTTTCGCATTTTGCGGGCCGTGCTCCCGTACTTTGTATGGGAGCACGGCCCGAAAATGCGGCTGTCACTCAGCGTATTAATTCCGCTTGCAATTCACGAACATCTTCCATAGACTGAACTATATTACAAAGCTTGGTGTCATCTCCAAAAATAGAAATAGGGCTATTAATCCAATCCTCTATATCATTAATAAATAAGTTGAATAATAATGGTCCCAGCATGGAATCCTGGGGTATACCACTTATAACCGGGGACCATTCAGAGTAGGAATCATTGACCACAACTCTCTGGATACGGTTCTTGAGCCAATTCTCAATCCAATTACAAACTATATTTTCTAAACCTATAGCCCTTAATTTACCCATTAGACGTCTATGAGGGACTGTCTCAAATGCCTTTTCAAAGTACAAAAACACTATATCCACAACAGCCCCTCTGTCTAGGCTTCTGCTCACCTTTTCATAAAAACAGATCAGGTTAGTTTGACAACTTCTGTCCTTAGTAAAACCGTGCTGGCTGTCACTTATAATACTATTTTTTGTCACAGAATCCTGTATATAGTCCCTCAATAGCCCCTCAAACATTTTCCCCACGATGGATGTTAAGCTTACTGGTCTATAATTACCCGGGGAAGACCTAGAGCCCTTTTTGAAAATAGGCACCACATTTGCCCTGCGCCAGTCCCTTGGCACTATACCAGTCACTAGAGAATCTCTGAATATTATGAAAAGGGGGACAGAAATAACTGAACTAAGCTCTTTAAAGGAACAGTGTCATCACAATTTTTTTTTTCATATGTTAAAGATGTTAGTGCTTTATTAAAAACGTTTATATTTATTTGTGTGTTTGTGTTTTACTTATTTTTACACTTTTTCTTCCCTATGGGGGCTGCCATTTTTTGTTCCATTTCTGTATGTGTCGATTAACGACACATACAGACATGGAATACGGCAGCCACAGTCCCATAGGGACTGCGAACGGCTCCCGTCCCATCCACTTCTGTGTACGCCTTCTGTGTGGGAACTGCGCATGTGCCGCTCCCACACAGTCCAATTTGAAATTGGCGCCGTCGGCGCCATTTTCCTGTGGACCGGAAGTCGCGGCCGGACAGTAAGATTACTACTTCCGGTCGCGGCTTCCGGACTTGTGCACTTGGACCAGCGGCAGCAGACGGAGCGGACGGGCCGGAGGGAGCCGCGGCGGCAGGAGCAGGTAAGAGATTTCAATGTATGTTCGTGTTTGTGTACGTTTACTACTGTATGTAAACCTACTACACTGTGTGTTAGCTCACAAAATGGCGACACACAGTGTAGGAGGTTAGACCGTTCAAACCCCTCGTTTATCCCGGCACTAGCCAGGATAAAGGAGGGGGGGATGCTGAGAGCTCACTAGAGCGAGGGCTTTTTACCCAATTTTGCAATGCTGTAATTTTGGGAATAGCTCCATCTAGTGACCAGCAATGGGAAATATTATAAATTAGAATCTAATTTATAATATTTCCTGACTCGTGAAAAAAATAAAAAAAATTTGAACAATGTTTAATCACCTACACACTAAATGTTTAATTAAAAAAAAACAAACATGTTTTTCTGGCAACACATTCCCTTTAAGAACTCTAGGGTGTAACCCATCTGGTCCCGGGGCCTTGTGCACATTTATTTTATTTAATTTAGCTTGGACCATATCTACATTCATCCAATTCAGTATATCAACTGATATATTAACAGCACTGGCACCAGCTACATCAGCTGCTCTTTCTTCTGTTGTATATACAGAGCTAAAGAACCCATTTAGTAGCTCTGCCTTCTCTTGATCCCCTGTGGCCAACTCCCCATTACCACTATCTAGGGGTCCTACATGTTCAGACCTTGGCTTTTTTGCATTTATATACTAGAATTTTTTGGGATTTGTTTTGCTATCCTTGACTACCTGCCTTTCATTTTGTATTTTTGCTAATTTTATTACATTTTTACAGATTTTATTATGCTCTTTATAATTTAAAAAGACAGCTGTACCCTCAGATTTTTATTTTTTAAATACCCTTTTTTTTTTGTCATGTATTGCCCTTTTTACTGAAGGTGTAAGCCATGTGGGTTTTCATTTTAGCCGTTTATGCTTGTTACCTATAGGAATAAATTTTGCACTATTATTACCCAAAGTAGATTTGAAAATCTCCCATTTATCATTTGTCCCATTATTTAACATTAGTTCTTCCCAGTCTATATCTTGAATTGCAGCCCTCATCCTGGGGAAATTGGCTTTCTTAAAATTAAGTGTTTTTGCCCTCCCAGCCTGTGTTTGTTTTTTTACAGTATAGGTAAAATGTAACTATATTGTGATCACTGTTACCGAGGTTTTGACTAACATTGACATTCCCAACAAGCTCTGCATTATTAGAAATGACCAGATCCAACAGAGCTTCACCTCTAGTCGGGTCTTCCACAAACTGGCCCATAACATTTTACTGCAACAGGTTGAGGAAATGTCTCCCCTTTGCAGTTGAAGCCAAACCATGACACCAATTAATATCCCGGTAATTAAAATCTCCCATTATCACTACAGTACCCGCCTGTGCAGCCCGCTCCATCTGTTTATATAGCTGACATTCCATCTCCTCAGTTATATTGGGGGTCTATAGATTACACCAAAAGCTATTTTTTTCAGTGTTTACCTCCCTTTCTAGTTCCACCCAAAAGGTTTCAACCTCCTCACAATCTTCACCCACTATTGTCTCTTTCACACTTGCCTTCATATCACTTCTCACATACAGACATACACCACCGCCTTTCCTATTTGTCCTGTCTTTCTGAAAAAGTGTAAAACCCTCTAGATTTACAGCCCAGTCATGTGAAGAGTCTAGCCATGTTTCAGCAACACCAACTATATCTATATTTTCTTCCAGTACCAAGGCCTCCAGCTCCCCATTTTGCTTGCTAGACTTCTGCCATTTGTGAACATACACTTTAACTTGCCTTTCAGTTTTTCACTTTTATTATCAGAAATGTGATTTTTTGACATTATTTGGGCATTTTTTATTTTCACTGCTGTTTAGTAACAAAAGGATCTCCTTATCCTGTTCTCTATTCCTCTCCCCACCGTCTTTAGAAAGTTTTTTTAATTTGTAAATGTAGGAAAAACATAAAAAAAGCTATAAATGTAATATTACCATAATTGTACTTGACAGCCAATTGAGCGCTGCTCCTTCACATACGGGACAACTCCTTTGTCCCTCCCACTGCATAACCAGGAATCCCTCTGCTACGTTCTCTGCCCAGTCTGGGTGGAGTTGACAGCACTCATATTCATCTGACTTTCGGGGCCTGTCCCCTGCAAAGGTTATAATTCATGCATTTATTATGGCAACGTCCCAGTCATTTCTTGGGCTTTGCTTTATTGAATCATAGTGTCAATTGATACGGCACCCGAACCGGGTGTAGTGGATAGCGCTCATACCCAGCTGATCATCGGGGTCTGTCTGCTAGCAAGTTCATAACGAATGTATCTACTATAGCAAAGTCCCATTCATCCTTTGGGCTTTGCTTTATTGGATCAAAGTGTCAACTGACAAGGCACACGACAGACAGCTTCCCTGCTTTTACATAGCAGCCTAATCCACTTGGCAGATTACATGTTGGAATAAATCGGCCTGGGGTATGTGAGTTTGGTGGTCACTCACACATACCCACTCTTGCACATCAGGTATTTTAATCCTATTTGTTTCATTTTAGACTAATCAATAAAAGTTATTTATTATTTAACAGAACACACACTTCTTCTTTCCCTTTCCCCTTATATGAATACTTGACAGAATAACAGTAACATGTCATGTATACTGAACAGTAAACACTGTAAAAATAGAACCCAAAAAACAAAGTCAGAATTGCAGTGTTTTTACCCACATCCCATTTTTTTTTTTAATAAAAGCTACACAATACATTATACCCCAAATGGTAACATTAACCCCTTCCCTCTTTAGCCACTTTTGACCTTCCTGACCGAGCCTCATATTTCAAATCTGACATGTGTCAATTTATGTGGTAATAACTCCGGAATGCTTTCACCTATCCAAGCGATTCTGAGATTGTTTTCTCGTGACACATTGGACTTTAAGTTACTGGCAAAATTTGCTCGATATGTTCAGTATTTAATTGTGAAAAACACCAAAATTTAGCGAAAAATTGCAAAAATTAGCATTTTTCTCAATTTAAATGTATCTGCTTGTAAGACAGGCAGTTATACCACACAAAATTGTTGCTAATTAACATCCCCCATATGTCTACTTTAGATTGGCATCGTTTTTTGAACATCCTTTTATTTTTCTATGACGTTACAAGGCTTAGAACTTTAGCAGCAATTTTTCACATTTTCATGAAAATTTCAAAAGGCCATTTTTACAGGGGCCAGTTCAGTTGTGAAGTGGCTTTGAGGGCCTTATATATTAGAAACCCCCAAAAAGTCACCCCATTTTAAAAACTTCACCCCTCAAAGTATTCAAAACAGCATTTAGAAAATGTCTTAACCCTTTACACATGTCACAGGAATTAAAGCAAAGTAGAGGTGAAATTTACAAATTTCATATTTTTTTGCAGAAATAAATTTTTAGTACAATTTTTTTTATAACACAGAAGGTTTTACCAGAGAAATGCAACTCAATATTTGTTGCCCAGTTTCTGCAGTTTTAGGAAATATCCCACATGTGGCCGTAGCGTGCTACTGGACTGAAGCACCGGCCTCAGAAGCAAAGGAATACCTAGTGGATTTTGGGGCCTTATTTTTGTTAGAATAAATTTTAGGCACCATGTCAGGTTTGAAGGGCTCTTGCGGTGCCAAAACAGTCAAAATCCCCCAAAAGTGACCCCATCTGGGAAACTACACACCTCAAGGAAATTATCTAGGGGTACAGTGAGCATTTTGACCGCACAGGTTTTTTACAGAAATTATTGGAAGTTGGACCGTGAAAATTAAAATCAACATTTCTTCAAAGAAAATGTAGGTTTAGCGATTTTTTTTCTCATTTCCACAAGGACTAAAGGAGAAAAAGCACCATAAAATTTGTAAAGCAATTTCTCCCGTAATGTGGTAATAAACGGTTGTTTGGAGACACGGCAGGGCTGAGAAGGGAAAGAGCGCTATTTGGCTTTTGGAGCTCAAGTTTAGCAGGAATGGTTTGCGGAGGCCATGTCACATTTACAAAGCCCCTGAGGGGACAAAACAGTGGAAACCCCCCACAAGTGACCCCATTTTGGAAACTACACCCATTGAGGAAATTATCTAGGGGTATAGTGAGCGTTTTGACCCAACAGGTTTTTTGCATAAATTATTGGAAATAGGCCCTGAAAATGACAATCTAAATTTTTTCAAAGAAAATGTAGGTTTAGCTAATTTTTTCTCATTTCCACAAGGACTGAAGGAGAAAAAGCACTGTAAAATTTGTAAACCAATCTCTCCCGAGTAAAACAATACCCCACATGTGGTAATAAACGGTTGTTTGGAGACACGGCAGGGCTGAGAAGGGAAAGAGCGCTATTTGGCTTTTGGAGTTCAAATTTAGCAGGAATGGTTTGCGGAGGCCATGTCACATTTACGAAGTCCCTGAGGAGACAAAACAGTGGAAACCCCCCACAAGTGACCCCATTTTGGAGACTACACCCATTGAGGAAATTATCTAGGGGTATAGTGAGTGATTTGACCCCACAGGTTTTTTGCAGAAATTATTGGAAGTAGGCCCTGAAAATAAAAATCAACATTTTTTCAAAGAAAATGTAGGTTTAGCTTATTTTTACTAATTTCCAGAAGGACTGAAGGAGAAAAAGCACCACAAAATTTGTAAAGCAATTTCTCCCGAGTAAAACAATGTGGTAATAAACGGCTGTTTGGAGACACGGCTTGGCTTAGAAGGGAAAGAGCGCTATTTGGCTTTTGGAGATCACATTGAGCAGGAATGGTTTGCGGCGGCCATGTCACATTTGCAAAGCCCCTGAGGGGAAAAAACAATGAAAACGCCCAAAAAGTGACACCATTTAGGAAACTACACCTCTTGAGGAATTCATCTAGGGGCGTAGTGAGCATTTTGACCCCACAGATGTTTCATAGAATTTATTAGAATTGGGCAGTGAAAATAAAAACAATCCTTTTTCTTCAATAAGACGTAGCTTTAGCGCAAATTTTTTCATTTTCGCAACAAATAAAGGAAAAAAAAAAGAACCCAACATTTGTAAAGCAATTTCTCCCGAGTACGGCAATACCCCATATGTGGTCATAAACTGCTGTTTGGGCACACGGCAGGACTCAGAAGGGAAGGACCGCCATTTGGAGTGCAGATGTTGCTGGATTGGTTTCTGGGCCCAAAACAGTGGAAACCCCCCAGAAGTGACCCAATTTTGGAAACTACACCCCTCAATGCATTTACCTAGGGGTGTAGTGAGCATGTTAACCCTGCAGATGTTTTGTAGAAATTAGTGTGAACTCGATGTTGCAGAGTGAAAATGGGATTTTTTCCACAGATATGTGGACAATATGTGGTGCCCGGCTTGTGCCACCATAACAAGACAGCTCTCTAATTATTATGCTGGGTTTCCTGGTTTTAGAAACACCCTACATGTGGCCCTAATCTCTTGCCTGGACAGTCGACCAGGCTCAGGAGTGAAAGCGTACCATGTAAAATTGAGGCCTAATTTGGCGATTTACAAAGTATTGGTTCACAACTGTAGAGGCTCAGACGTGAAATAATAAAAATAAACCCCTGGGAAGTGACCCCATTATGGAAACTGCACCCCTCAAGGCATTTATTAAGGGGTGTAGTGAGCATTTTCACCCCACAGGTCTTTTCCATAAATGAATGCGCGGTGGATGGTGCAAATTAAAAATTTATATTTTTCCCTAGATATGCCATTCAGTGGCAAATATGTCGTGCCCAGCTTATGCCACTGGAGACACACACCCCAAAAATTGCTAAAAGGGTTCTCCCGGGTATGACGGTGCCATATATGTGGAAGGAAACTGCTGTTTGGGCACGCTGTAGGGTTCAGATGGGAGGAAACGCCATTTGGCTTTTGGAGCGTGGATTTTGCTTGGTAGTAGTTTTGTTTGGAGTCTTACTGGTGTTTCCGTTTATAATGTAGGGCATATGTAAGCCGGGCGGAGTATATAAGGGGCATAGTCAGGTGGTATAATAATGGGGTAAAAAAAAACAATAAAATAATCCATAGATGTGTGTTACGCTGTGACACAATCATTTCCGCACAGGCCAGTGTCGCACTGATTAATGGCGTCCTTTCTTATGCCCCTTTTGGTCCATACTCCGCGCCTTTGTAGTTTGGGGAATTTTGCTAGGAAGTGTTGTCCTGGTATAATACGGGCACCGTCGCTTCCAGCGGATATGTTTGGGCCCTCCCTTTCCTGGTTCCCTAATTTTAGGTCCTTGATAAATCGCCTCTTGAAACAGAAGAAATGTTCCCCTCGGGCACAACTGCATATTTTTTTATTTCCTGACTTATTGGAGCCATAACTGATTTTATTTTTCATAGACGTAGCGGTATGAGGGCTGGTTTGTTGCGGGACGAGCTGTAGTTATTATTGGTACCATTTTGGGGTACATGCAACTTTTTGATCACCTTTTATCCTATTTTTTGGGATGCCAGGTAAACAAAAAAACGCAATTCTGGCACAGCTTTTTTCGTTTTTTTTATACAGCGTTCACCATGCGTTATAAACTACATGTTAACTTTATTCTGCGGGTCAGTACGATTCCGGCGATACCTAATTTATAGCACTTTTTTATGTTTTACAACTTTTTGCACAATAAAATTACTTTTGTAAAAAGAATGTATTTTTTCTGTCGCCAAGTTTTGAGAACCATAACTTTTTAATTTTTTTGTCGACAGAGGTGTATGAGGGCTTGTTTTTTGCGGGACGAGCTATAGTTTTTATAGGTACCATTTTTGGATACGTGCGACTTTTTGATCACTTTTTATTTTAACATTTGTAGGGCAAAGTGACTAAAAAACAGAAACTCTGGTAACGTTTTTTACGGTTTTTTTTACGCTGTTCACCGCGTGCAATAAATAATATAATATTTTGATACCTCAGGTCGTTATGGTCGCGGCGATACCAAATACATATGGTTTATTATTATTTTTCAATAATAAAGGACTTGATAAGAGTAAAAGGGGGATTGTGTTTTATTTGATTACTTGCACTTGCAACTTATTATTTGCACTTTTTTTTACACTTTTTTATACTTTTTTTACACTTTTTCTCAAGTCCCACTAGGGGACTTGAAGGTCCAACGGTCAGATTTTTTTTTTCTAATACATTGCACTACCTATGTAGTGCAATGTATTAGATCTGTCAGTCATTCACTGACAGCAAGCCGATTAGGCTTCGCCTCCCGGCGGGGCCTAAATCGGCTTCCGTAATGGCAGAGCAGGAGACCATTGTGTCTCCTGTTGCCATAACAGCAGTCGCCAGTCCTGATTGCCTGTCAGGGCTGGCGATCTGCTAGTAACCGCTACGATGCAGCAATAGCTTTCGATTGCTGCATCGAAGGGGTTAATGGCAGGGATCGGAGCTAGCTCCAGTTCCTGCCGTTACAGGTGGATGTCAGCTGTACAGTACAGCTGACTTCCACCGCTGATGACGCCGGATCAGCTCCTGACCCGGCGCCATCTTGCCGGCAGCTACGGAAGCCGATCAGGCTCCGCCGCCGGGCGGATCTTGACCGGCTTCGGTGCTAGGCAGACCGGGAGGCCAGTATTAGTCCTCCGGTTGCCATTGCAGCCACCGGAACCCCGGCAATTTCATTACTGGGGTTCCGATGAGCTGCAAACGCCTTAAGTGCAGCGATCGCGTTTGAGCGCTGCACTTAAGGGGTTAATGGCGGGGATCGAAGCTAATTTCGGTCCCCGCCGTTACAGCCGGATGTCATCTGTAAGATACAGCTGAGAACCGGTGATGATGGCACCGGCTCAGCTTCTGAGCCGGTCCCAAACATTCGGCGTACATGTACGGCAAGATGCGGGAAGTCAATGCTTTCCATGACGTACATGTACGGCAAATGTCGGGAAGGGGTTAAAATATAAAACTCATCCCGCAAAAAACAAGCCCTCATATGGCTATGGCAACGGGTAAAAAAAAAGGTATTGGAATGTTCTTTTTGTATAAAAGTAGTAAAACATAGAAAAACAATATAACTTTGGTGTCTACGTAATTGATCAACGCCCAGAGTAAAGTTAACATGTCATACCGCATGGTAATTGCAGCATTGCTGTTTACTTTTCTACCCCATCAGAAAACTTTTTAGTAAAGATATACAATACATTATATGTACCCCAAAATGGTGCAATAAAAAAATGAGCCCTCATGTGGCTATGTCGACGCAAAAATAAAGAAACAATAAATACACCCTTAGGATGTATTCACACATGGCAGACTTGTTGCAGAAATTGTCTTATTTATCTGTATAGGTCTTGCACCACATGCACATGCTGCTAAAACAGACCCTATTCAGATCTATAGAATGGATTTTCATTTCCTGAAATTCCTATAACAAATTTTCTACGTGTGAACTCAGCATTAGGCCTGATTCACACGAGTGCTGCGCATCTCGGACGTGAAAAACTGCAGTTTTTCACGTCCGAGGTGCATCCGTGCTCAGCGCTGCGGGACGCGATGTCACGCATCTACCATAGTTGAGAGTCTATGGAGGGATGCGTGATGCGTGAAAAGATAGGACATGTCCTATTTTCGCACGGACCCTTCACACGGTCCGTTGTAACAACGGCTGTGTGAATGGCAACATTGACTTACATAGGTCCGTGGGACGGCCGCTGTTTCAACGGCCGTTTAACACGTTCGTGTGAATCAGGCCTAAGGGTACGTTCACACATGGTGTTTTTGCTTGCCTTTTGTATAATCAGCAGGAAAACATATTCTTATTATTGGTGGCATTATTTGTAGATGGTATACCGGATGGGTGAAAAAAATTGAGGTGTAGTGGGGTTCACTGTGTCTCTATATCCCAAGGGCTTAAATAAACAAGAAGCCGGCCCTGGGACCATCGCCCTCTGGACAACACTAGAGCCATCCTGTTAGGGCAATGCTTAGGTGCTCCCTAACAGATGGATGCAGATTTCACATATAGACTTATGACATTACATTATAGTAAAAAAAAAGTTTATGATTAAATAAAATAACACAAAAAATAAAAGTACAATAAACATATTTTTTAATATAAATTATTAAACAGTGATAAACATACACATATTGGGTTTCCCCGCAATCATAAAAACGGATATAATAAAGTTTTTTTGTCAATTTAGGTAAATGGTGTAAAACAAAAAATGAAAACATTATAGTGGAGTTGCTTTTTCCATTCATTCCACCATGTATATATATATATATATATATATATATATATATATTGTGAGGGTTTAGCATCAGGAGAGGTTGGTACAGCGGTTTCTTAGTAGCCAGAGACAGGGACACCGTGCATTAAAGTTCATAACAGGGCTTTGCCTGTGTTTTATTCTTGTCAAAGAAACAGTCTCTTGTACAACAAGGCAAAATACAAAATAAATCCTGCTCGTCTGAGCACTAACTAAACAAGATATTATCTAACTATACCAAGTGCCTTCCTACCAGGCACTGGACACAAAGTAACACAGGTCTTTACTCACATAGAATACAGGCTACTCCAGACTTAGTAGTCTCTGGTCTGAGTCAGGGGTGAGACTGACACACACTGTGTCTGCACCTTTTTATACACAGGCTGCAGGTGCAGCTAATTGAGCAGCAGCCTTGTCCTACAAACAGAGATGGACTAGGGATTGGGGAACCCGCCCTGCTCTTCCCCAATCCAACTCCAGGCCCTTTTTCCGGGTTTTCCTTAAGCCGAGATTGGAAAGCTAGAGCTTTCTATTGCAAAAAATACTCATTCCCTGGAGCCTAGGATACATATGACAGGATTCTAGGGGAAATGTACCTTCCCTCAATGACTTTACCTGTCACTGTCTCACAATATATATTTATATTTATATATACATGTATATATATTTATATATATATTTATATATAAATATATATATAAATATATATATATATATATATATATATATATATATATATATATATATATATATATATATATATATATAAAGATTCCAGATTATTTTGTAGTTCTGTCCTGGAAACAAGTGCTGGACAATCTTTTTTATGATCGAGTCCAGCTTACAGTCTAGGGCATGTTCAGACGTGGCAGATTTACATGGGAATTCCTTATGCCGCTGTGGAAATCCGCACAAGACTTTTATTTATTTAGTTCTATGGTTTCTATAGCTTTTTAGTTTAATTAATGCAGACATTGTGGAAAATAGCTTGCACAGTGCATTGTGGAATAATACATTTCGTAGCATGCAGAAAATTTTCACTGCGGACTGCAATGCAATGCAAAGGCTGAAATTTGTGACAAGTCTACTGCAACATCCGCCATGTCTAGATGAACCCTCACATATGCAAATTTTGAGGCAGATACGTTGCGTAACTGACGCGCAGCAAAACAATTTCCGCCACGTCTAAACATGCCCTTAGGCTGTATTTGCACGTGCTGCTTTTGTTACAATTTTGCTGTAGTTTTTGTCACCTTTTTTCTGCAATTTGTAATGCCTTTTTTTAATTAGTCAATTATTTTACTCTGTTAAAAAAAATTGTCAAAACTTGTTACAAAAACCATGGCAAAACAAAAATGGCATGTGTGAATCATCTACATGGCCATTTTATAGCTCCATACAAGACCTAAGTTGTACGGAGCCGTAACATGGCAGTCATAGAAGTCTATGGGGCCATACCATACCTAGATATAACACTAGTGGTATGTTCCATTGGATACAGTATTATGGTGGTATTGGCAGAATATCTCAGTAATATAGAGCCATACAGAGGCACCAGAAAGTGGCACACAGAGTGCCTACAGCTCTGTGTGCATGAGGCCCAAAGGTGGGAATACTTGTCAAGACATCTGAAAGTTTATTTTATAGTGAGTCATTTGTCTAAAGTCAAACATTTAAATAAAAAAAACATATACTTCTATACATTTAGTTTTAATTTTTATCAAGATAAGATTAATAGGAAGCTTATCAGCATCTTATGTACCTTCCTCACAAAAAAATATATATCATAAAAAATATCTATCACAAAGACCTTTTCACTGCTCATAAATTATTTAGCTCTCCTTTCCTCCCCTTTAAGTGAAATTATATATCACTCAGACACATTAGGGAACACAAGTGACTAAATGTGACAGCTGATTCCAGTAAATATAATACGAGGCAGCTATTACCAACAACGCTGTCTACATTCACTGGAGAGAAGACAGGCCTGCTTTAAAGAATTATCATATACCTAGTAATAACATTTCTTACAGTAATTTTGTAAAGTATCATGTGGAAGAGAAATGTAGATATATTTTGTCTGCACAAGACTGGCACTCTAATATATGCAGTCATCTGTTATAGACATATGAAGGGTATATTTTTACAAGTTTCAAATGTCCATTGTTCCTACATAAAGTGTTCTCATACATTTAAAGAGAAGGATTAAATAGCACGATAAAATAAGATTAGCGAAATTATGATTTCACACAACCCAAACAGTAACTTAAACCACAAATGCATAGTCAATGAGCAAATATCAGCATCCGGTCATAGTCCAAGATCATAGTGCTTCATTTTCTGAAATAGGGACCACATGCCATTAAGTGCAGAGTGCCATTGATCTGACCAGTAGAGCAGCTTTCTAGTCAGTCACGCTTGAGAAACTTAAGAAGATACATTTTCTAATCAAATGCACTGAATTTTATATAACATATGCAGGGACCCATTTTTTTGTTTTTTATTTTCCGTTTCTTTCCCCCCGCCTTCTAAAACCTATAACTTTTTTATTTTTCCATCGGCATAGTCGTACGAGGGCTTATTTTTTGCGAGACAAGTTGACGTTTTTAATGGTACTAATTAATATACCATATAATTTACTGAGAAACTGAAAAAAATTCTTTGTGAGGTGAAATTGGAACTAACACAGTGATTCCTCCATTGTTTTATAGCTTTAGTTTCTATTTTTCCATCAATGGAGCGGTTTGTTTTTTGTGAGGCAAGCTGTAGTTTTTATTGGTACTATATTTGGGTGCTTACGACTTTTTGAAACCTTTTTCTTCCATTTTTTTGGAGCACTAAGGTGACTAAAAAATAGCATTTCTGTTTTTGTTTAATTTGAATTCCAAATTTTTTTTTAAGATATTCATCCTGCAGGTTAAATAATGTTATATTGTAATAGTTCGGACTTTTACGGATGTGGCGATACCAAATAAGAATACTTTAGGGGGAAAATGCTAAAAAGGTTTTTTTAACTATTAATATTATTTTTTTTTGTACATTACAAAAAAAAAATTAACTTTTTTTTATTCCCCCTTGGGGACTTGAACAAGCAAACTTTGATCACTGATACAATACATTGAAATGCCTATGTATTGCAGTGTATTGTAATTTTTACCAGCTCCCATTACTGAGTCATGAGAGGGCCAATGTAGTGACAGAGGGGGGTCCCATCCTCATTCTAATGGCTGAGATGATGCAGTTGCTATTGATGGCATCTAAGTGATTAAATAGCCGGGATCAAAGTTATCTTTGATCCCGGCCGCTCCATAGTCCTCTCTACCAACTATAATGTCCAGTAGTAGTTGGTCAATTGGGTAAACCTACAAGCTGGCATTCCTGAATTCTGGAATTTGTAGTTAAAAAATGATACAATGTAGCTCACAGACGAAAAAAACCAAATTACATATTTTTTTGTCATTTTAAACAAAAGCAAGAAAGAAGGCTTTGTGTCTGCAAAGTGCTCTAAAGCTTTCTGAAGTGCATTATGTATAATTTAAATCCTACACAAATGAAGACACCGCTTTCCATAGCCAATGTGCATTTACCGTTCAAAGTCATGAAATACTAGAGGTGCTCAAGATGTGACCTACAAATCTATTTGTCTGTGCACAGTCTGCTGAGGGAAATGAGTTTCTCTTTCAAACCTTGTACAACAACATACTCTTGGACCCCACTGCTAAATAATAACCCCTGCTGGACTGAACTTTTATCAAACAGGTGGATAATACTAACTTGTGTTATGGAAGGCTGGAGACAACAAAACAATTCCAAATAAATATTGGCCATTAGTAAGTTATGTTGCATTACACATGACTTCATTTAAGACTTTTATCACAAGTCCTGTAAATCCCTACAGCATGAATGCCAAGACCCCATTCAGATGTGGATAAAGTAATGGCCGGACACAGGCTGAAAGCCTCAGGCGATGCCTCGATGACCAGGGGGACAGGGAGGAAAGGGTTAATTTTTAAGTGGGAGGAGTAGGAGGGTGAGTTAGGGATGAGTTAGGGGGGTGACTTTAAGGGGCATGGTCAGGGGATATATAGGGTGAGTGGGGGAATTGAGCGCCATTATCAGGAAGACAGCTTAGAAAAATGGGCTGTTCGATTTCCTGTGCTTACTTTGAGGCCTTCAGCTCCTTCCTGGAGTGGGTGGTGTGTGACGTTGCGGGTGTCCGGTCGGTTATCCATTACTTGGACGACTTCCTGTGTGTCGGCCCCACGGGTTCGTCGGTGTGTTCTACTCTACTGCACACAGTGGAGTGGGTAGCAGCTCATTTTGGTGTTCCGCTGGCAGCTGATAAGATGGAGGGCCCTCCGAATTTCTTAGTTTTTCTGGTTATCACCATTGATTCGTTTAAAATGGAGTGCCGCCTTCCGGTTGACAAGTTAGAGTCCCTGCAGGTTGATATTGAGAGAGCTAGACACTTGCAGAAGATAGTGCTCAAGGAGTTACATTCCCTTCTAGGCAAACTTAATTTTGCGTGCCGGATTATTCCCATGGGGAGGGTGTTCTGTAGGAAGTTTGCAGGGGCGACGGCATGCGTTCGGGTGCCGCATCATTATGTGAGGTTGAACAGGGAGCACAGGGAGGATTTGGCCATTTGATTGGAGTTCTTGCAGATTTACAACGGAAGGTCACTTCTTATGTCCCCGGTGGTAGATAATTTTGAGTGGGAGCTGTTTACTGACGCTTCTGGTAGCATCGGGTTCGGCGCATAATGTAAGGGACAGTGGTGTGCGGCGTGGTGGCTGGCGGACTGGGTCGAACTTGGATTACCGAGGAACCTTGTTCTCTTGGATCTTTTCCCTATTTTAGTGGCGAATGAGATTTGGGGTGAGTGGTTCCAGGATAGCAAGGTGCGCTTCCATTGTGATAATATGGGGGTGGTGTTGGCCATTAATAATGTATCGGCGTCTTCACCTCAGGTGGTGCGACTGTTGCGTCAATTGGTGTTGCGCTGCTTATCCCTTAATGCGTGGATCGTTGCAGTACATGTACCCGGGGTGCAGAATGACATCACAGATTCTCTTTCTCGCCTGCAGCTGGACCGGTTCTGGCGACTGGCTCCGGAAGCGGACTTGGAGGGGATTGCCTGCCCGGACCGACTTTGGGGGCTGGTTTACGAGCAGCAGGAGGATTAGTATGGTCTTCTCAAGTGCCTGGTATGTGGTCGGCGTACGATGCGACGTGGAAGGACTGGGAGGCGTGGTTAGGAGGGCAGTCAGGGGTTGAGGAGGACAGCGATCGTGTCCAAGGTAACGCGTTTTGTATCAGCTCTACCCTTCAGCTTTAAAATGTGAGGTCTTCGAGATGTCACAAAAGGTTTCTTGGTGGTCCAGGCCCTGAGGGGGTACCGTAGAGGCGGGGTTGTGCCAGATGAGCGTCATCCGGTTTCTTTCTTGATGTTGGAACGGTTATGGGAGTGTTGCTTGGAGTTTGTTTCCCTGAATTTTAAGTGACTTTGTACAGATTGGCTTTTTCGTGTGCATTTTTTGTGGCCCTGCAGGTGGGGGAACTGGTGGCGCCTAGTACTGGTAGGGCGGGAGGGTTGCAGGCGGCGGATGTGCTGTTATTTGACGGAAGGGTCGAGTTTTGGATTAGGCGGTCAAAAACGGATCAAGGGGATAGGGGGAAATGGGTGGTGTTGGGGGCGGTTCCTGCGGCACGTATGTGACTGGTCTCTTGTTTTTCTTGCTATGGTACTGTTAGGAGAGATGCTCGGGGGCAGCTTTTGTGTCATGCGGATGGTTCCTTTTTGTCTCGCTACCAGTTTTTCGTAAATGCGTAGTTGCTATGGGGTTGGACAGGTCTGCTTTTTCTCCTCACTCCTTCCATATTGGGGCTGCTACTGAGGCGGCTGCTTGGGGATTAGAGCCAGAGGTAGTAAAATGGATAGGTCGCTGGGAGTACAGGCGATTTCAGTCTTATGTCCGTCCTCATTTTGTGTGATTGTACAAGTTTTTTGTTTGAATCCATGTCTTTGTGTCCCTCCCCCATTATTAATTTTTACATCTTTTCATTGTACATCGCACCCCTAGGGTGGTGTGGATACTAGTGGACCCTTATGTGCACTGGGGTGCTGTGTGGGCTGATGTCCGCCGAAATGGGATACAATTGGGTTTTCTGAGGTCTGCTGTCATAATTTTTTGCCTGGGCTTTAGAGGTATGTTTTGGAATCGGGTTCTCCCTGACTTCCATAGTTATGCCCAGCTAGACAGGGTGCCGTATGTATTGGTTCTACATGTTGGGGGTAATGACCTGGGGACACGGCCCTTCCGGGAATTGATTAGGGATTTAAAGTACGATTTGCAGCGTCTCTGGTCCTGTTTTCCCGGGGTGATAGTAGTGTGGTCCGAAATTGTCCCTCGTAAAGTGTGGAGGCATGCTCGTTCCGTGATGCGTCTCAACAAGGCCCGAGGGAAAATTATTTGGGCTGTCTCGAGTTTTGTAGTTAAGAGTGACGGCATGTTCTTCTGCCATTAGGATTTTGAAGACGGGCTGGGAAATTTCTGGTTGGGGATGGGGATCATCTGAACGCCGTCGGCTTTGACATTTGGGCCCTGCGGATCCAGGAGGGGATAGAGCGGGTCTTGTTTATTGGTGGGGGCTCTCATACTTAAAGGTGTTCTGAGTATGTTTGGGTGGCGGATCGGGGGTCCTTGGAGTTGGTGGTAAATTGGTATGGCGGGTATCATCGTGGGTATGGTCCCTCCCAAATTATACAATTGCTTCATAGTCTGGCTTATTTTGGGCTCCTGTTGGGTGGTTTCCCGGGGAGTGGTTCACACTCATTACAAGCCAACTGTGGTTTATAACGGTGCTCCTGAGCCTGTGGGGAAACGGCTGGGGGTAAATATACTATATGGTGGGCAGTTTGGCGCCAGATTTTTGTAGCTCCAAGGACTCTCCTTTCTCATTGTTTTATTTATACAAAAGGATTGTTATTTTATGTATGTTTTTGTTAATAAATGGCTGCTGTGGCCGAATTTATCCAACCTAATGTCACAGTGTATTTTATTGGTGGGGTAAGTTGGTGTCACAAAGGGGGCCATAGTTATAGTAATAGGATATAAAACATATTGACTGGACGAGCTCTGGAATCCCATTGTCAAGGATATCGTGGGCCCAGGACTGCATAGAAAATGTATGCCTCCTTCCCATTTTCTAGTTTTCTCCATTATTTCTAATATTGAAATGGTCACTTACATTTCAAGTAACTTGTGCTAATTTTTTAGACCCAGTTACCACAATCAAAAGTGTAACATATTATTAATACCCAATCTGTTGTGAAAAATCACTCTGAACACACTGCCACTTGGTGTCTCACTACTGAACTATTCGCAGTCCACTCCCCGTCATCAGGTTCCTTCCGTCTCTAGTTACAGACAAGCTGGGACGGAAAACAGGAAATGGGCGTGTATATCACTCTGACTATTGTGAAGGTGATGAGCGCTTCAATGTGCTGTAGTGTACTGTGACTGTATGGTCCGACTCTCCTCTCTGTCAATGCCTGCTAACAGAGAGGAGGAGTTTCGGACCAGACAGCTTGAGGTTAGACAGTGATAATGTGCGCTCCCGAGAAGGCGCTATGCATTATGGGTAGTAAGGGATCGGACGTCGATTTAGAATTCTAAAACTCTCCCGTTCAAAAGAAGAATGCATGTATTGACAAATGATTCTGGCACCGGGGACACTGTAAAATACAACATGGAACGATAAAAACCAACAGTATTACACAGGTAACATAACAACTACTAGATTATAAACTAAGTTGGATTTTGGATGAAATGACGGGTACCCCTTAAGGATGCTATCATGACAGGGTCAATATTCAAATATGGTGCCAGTATTCAAAACGTCAGCTTGGAAACTATAGGTCAGTAAGTTTAACCTCAGCTGTGGGTAAAATATTTGAGGGTTTTCTATGAGATGCTATCCTGGAGTTTTTCAATGAATATAAACTGTTAACGCAGCATCAGCATGAGTTTCTGAGATACCTGTCCTTTCAAACTAATCTGCTCAGCTTCTATGAGAAGGCAAGTTCTATACTGGACCTGGGTAAGGCAGTGGATGTGGTTTATCCAGACTTTTCAAAGGCGTTTGATACTGTGCCGCATAAAAGGTTGGTATATAAAATGAAAATTCTGGGACTGGGGAAAATATTTGTGATTGGGTTAACAACTGGCTCAGTGATAGCAAACAGAGGGTGGTTATTAATGGTACATCCTCAGATTGGGTCACAGTTACCAGTGGGGTTCCACAGGGGTCAGTATTGGGCTCTCCTCTTTTTAACATGTTTATTAATTACGTTGTCGAGGGTTTACAGAGTATAATTTCATTATTTGCAGATGATACTAAGCTCTAAAAAGTAATCAATTCAGAGGAGGATAATATAATAGTAAAGAGGGATTTGGGGAAGCAGGAGGTTTGGGCAGAAAAATGGCAAATGTAGTTTAATTTTGAAGCGATTCTCCTATACAAAGACTTGTATCTGCGGATAAATCCATTTCCAAAATTCCAAGTCTATGAATATCCTCTGAAGAATATAAGTCAATCATTAAAAAACCAATGGGAATAATTTTATTGTTGCTACTGTGTGTCACGGCGCAGGGTGTGGACCCACTGGGCCGTACCGCGTAGCGGGGTAGCAGCTGGCCAACAAGGTACAAAACAATGTCTATAGTTTGGAACAGGTACCTGAGGCAATGTAGACAGTAGCGGAGGCACGACTTGACTTTCACAGCATGTGGCACCGTGAATGCAGGGGAAGACACGACTTGACTTTCTCAGCAGGTGGCACCGTGGATGCAGCGGAAGACGCGACTTGACTTTCACTGTAGATACGATAGCTCGGGATACAGTGTACAGGCAGCAGGAACGGGTAACACTGGGAACTGGAAAACACTGGGAGACCATTTGCAAGACAAACTTAGGTATACAACAATGCTCAGGCTAGGAACAAGTGGGCAGAGCCCCTTTTTATAGTCCAGCAGCCATTTGGGCTAATTACTGATGGGTGACAGCTGGACGCATACTGACCCTTAAGGCCGTGCATGCGCGGGCACGCGCACCCTGTGGGAAACAGTCAGAGGAACCGGAAGTGAGTGCCGGCGTCTCCCTGGAGGGAGCTGATGCCGGGAAGACAGATGTCCATGGCCGGGGCCGTCAGAGGGTAAGTCTGAAAGTCTGAACGATAGCCCCCGGCCATAGACATTACAGTATCCCCCTCTTACGCCCCCTCCTCTTGGGACCAGAGCGGGAAAGAAATTTCTTCATCAGGACGGGGGCATCGATGTTCTCCTCTGGCTCCCAAGACCTCTCCTCTGGACCAAATCCCCTCCAATCCACCAAATAAAACGTCCTTCCTCCCACTTTCTTGGTGGCCAGGATTTCCCTCACTTCGAAAGTTCCGGATGAACCGCCAGTAGCCACTGCAGAACTAGGAGTCCTGGAGTAGCGGTTCAGGACCACGGGTTTCAGCAAGGAGACATGGAAGGAGTTAGGGATCTTGGGGGTAGGAGGCAGTTGAAGCTTGTACAACACAGGATTGATCTGTAGCAGAATCTCAAAGGGTCCAAGGAACCTGGGGGCAAACTTTCAAGATGGCATCCTCAGACGGTTATTCCTGGAAGACAGCCAGACCTTAGTACCTGGAAGAAACTGGGGCGGTTCTCATCTTCTTGTAGCTGCCTTTCTCTTCATGCGGTTCACCGCCAGCAGTAGAGCCAGGCAGGGGTATTTGAGGATGTTGTCCGTAGACTATGAAGAACGGACTGGAGGTGGTGGACTCACTGGTATGGTTATTATAAGAGAACTCTGCCCACGGGAGCAGCTGCACCCAGTCATCATGTCGTCTGGAGAAAAAGTGCCACAGATAGTTCTCCATAATTTGGTTAACCCTTTCGACTTGTTCATTGGACTGAGGATGGTAAAGCTGAGGAGAAGTCCAATTTTACACCGAGTAGGCCGCAAAGTGCTCTCCAGAGCATTGAGGTGAACTGGACCCCAGCGAAGGATTCTTCCTCGGTCAGCCAGACGTACAAAAGTTCTTCCCGGAGGAATGTCTCTAACCTGCAGAAGGTTAACAGAGTAGATGCAGGAAGGATCGATAATATTCTGTGGGGACTCCACAGTGTCCTCTGTCTCAAATGACCTAGACAAGGCATGAGCCCTCACATTCTTGTCGGCAGGTCGGTGGTGGAGTTCGAACCGGAACCGTGCAAAAAACCATGACCCCCTGGCTTGACGAGGATTCAGCCGTTGAGCTGTCTGTAGGTAGGTCAAGTTCTTGTGGTCCATGAAGACCAGGATAGGATGAGCTGCGCCTTCCAGTAGGTGTCTCTACTCCTGCAGGGCCAGCTTGATGGCCAGTAACTCCCGATCTCCAATCGAGTAGTTGCGCTCTGCGGGAGAAAACAGCTTGTAGTAGTAACCACATACCACCGTCTTGCCTTTCGAACCTCTCTGGAACAAAAGTGCACCAGCACCAACAGAGGAGGCGCCAACCTCTAACGAAAACTATAGGGATACATCAGGATAATGAAGAATAGAGGCTGACGTGAATGCCTTTTTTAAGGTTTTAAATGCGACTTCTGTCTCTGGAGTCCATACCTTGGCATTCATACCCTTTTTAGTGAGGGTGGAGATGGGGGCTGTCAAAGAAGAGAAGTTGGGAATGAACAGTCTGTAGAAGTTGGCTTATCCCAGGAAGCGTTGTCTGGCCCTTAAGCCTTGGGGACGTGGCCACTCCAGGACAGCCTTGACCTTCTCTGGGTCGATCTTGAGACCCTGATCAGAGATGATATAGCCCAAGAAGGGTAGAGACTTCTCTTGGAACACGCACTTCTCCAACTTGGCGTAAAGATGATTCTCCCTTAATTGAAGCAACACCTGGCGGACATGGCCCTGATAAGTCACAAGATCTGGGGAAAAAATCAAGATATCATCGTGATACACCAGAACACAGACATAGAGGAGATCACGAAAAATGTCAATGACAAATTCTTGAAATACTGCGGGGGCGTTACACAGGCCGAAGGGCATGACCAAATATTCGTAGTGTCCATCACGTGTGTTAAATGCAGTCTTCCACTCGTCACCCTGATGGATCCGGATTAGACTGTAAGCCCACCGCAGGTCTAGCTTGGAAAATTTTTCGCACCCCTTATGCGATCAAAGAGTTCCAAAATAAACGGCAATGGGTACCTGTTCTTCACCGTGATTTGGTTGAGGCCTCAGTAGTCAATGCAGGGTCGAAGGGATCCATCCTTCTTTTTGACAAAGAAAAACACAGCTCCGGCCGGGGATGAAGACTTTTGTATGAAGCCCCTCTCCAGATTCTCCTTAATGTAGGCTGATATAGACTGGGTCTCTGGCAAGGAGACAGGGTATACTCTACCACGGGGAGGAGACGAATCAGGAACCAAGTCGATAGGGCAATTGTATGCTCGATGTGGTGGCAATGTCTCTGCTTCCTTTTTGTTGAAGACATCAGCAAACTGAAAGTAACAAGGAGGCAACCCTGCCAATGACTGATGTGGAGAAGACTGGGATGGATGGACATGCACCAGACAGCGGTCAAGACACTTGGGGTCCCAATGGAGAACCTCTCCAGAGTTCCAATCCAGGACTGGGGCGTGTAGAAGGAGCCAAGGCAAACCCAGCAGCATGGGGTTGACGGCCTTGGACAGGACATACAGGGAGATGAGCTAAGAATGAAGAGCTCCCACTTGAAGTCTTAATGGCTTGGTCACAGACCATACTGGGTCAGGCAAAAGCAGTCCATCTACCGAGGCAACAATCAACGGTCTCTCCAGCAAAACAGTGGGCAATTCAAGATCCACAAGGTCTTGGCAGATGAAATTGGCTGCAGAGCCAGAGTCCAGGTAGGCAGAGACCGGATGAGGTCTCTCGCCAGCGACGATGGTCACAGGAATAAACATTGGAAGAGAGTTCTCTATTAAACGCCGTAGCGCCCAGGGTTGGCTCTCCAATCAATCCCAGGCATTGGCCTCTGGGAACACAGACACACGACATGGCCAGCGAGGCCGAAATATAGGCAGAGTCCAGAGGTGCGCCTGCGCTGTTTTTCTTGAACGGACAGTTTAAGCCGATCCACCTGCATCGGAACCTCGGGCGCAGCAGAAGAACAAGGCAAGAGGGGTTGCTGGAAGTTGGGCGCCAGTCTAGGAAGCCGTCTCTCCTGTAGAATCTCTTGAGATCTCTCCCTGAGCCTTATGTCCACACGGGTAGCCAGTAGAATCAGGTCGTCCAAGGCAGCTGGGAGATCTCGAGCAGCCAGTTTGTCCTTGATCTCGAGCGATAGGCCATGACAGAAGGATGCTACCAAGGCCTCATTGTTCCAGGACAATTCTCCTGCCAGAGTCCGGAACTGGATGGTGTATTCGCACACAGAGGCGTCCTCCTGACGCAGGTTAAAGATAGCAGTGGCTGCCGATGAGACTCGTCCAGGCTCCTCAAATACGGAACGGAACAACCGTACAAACCCCTGGAAGTCTCGGGTCTCGGATCCCTGTAATTCCCAGATTGGATTCGCCCATGCCAGGGCCTTTCCGGCAAGTAAAGATGTAATGAAGGTGATCTTGGCTCCGTCCGAAGGAAATGCTCGGGCTTGCAGAGTGAAGTGGATTTGGCATTGATTCAGAAACCCCCTGCACGAACTTGCGTCTCCATGGAACCGAGGTGGCAATGGCAGTGAGAGCTAAGGGTCCAAACTGGGACTGCCAGGGGGTGTAGCAGGTGGGTCAATCGGAGGAGGTTGAATAGGATCGGTGAAGAAAGTAGCTAGCGCCCCTAGCTGCTGTGCCATGGAGTCTACTGCCACAAAGAGTTGATCCTGTCGTGCTTGCAGATCCTGCAGGTCTGCCTGCATGGCTTGGGAGGATGACAGGCCCTTGACTTGGCCAGCGGGGTTCATGGCCTGAGCGTACTGCCACGGTGCGGGGTGTGGACCCACTGGACCGTACCGCGTAGCGGGGCAGCAGCTGGCCAACAAGGTACAAAACAATGTCTATAGTTCGGAACGGGTACTTGAGGCACTGTAGACAGTATTGGAGGCACGACTTGACTTTCTCAGCAGGTGGCACTGTGGATGCAGCGGAAGACACGACTTGACTTTCACTGTAGATACATTAGCACGGGATACAGGGTACAGGCAGCAGGAACGGGTAACACTGGGAACTGGAAAACATTGGGAGACCATTTGCAAGACAAACTTAGGTATACAATTACGCTCAGGTGAGGAACAAGTGGGCAGAGCCCATTTTTATAGTCCAGCAGCCATTTGGGCTAATTATTGATGGATGACAGCTGGACGCGTACTGGCCCTTTAAGGCCGTGCATGCCCTGCAGGATACAGTCCGAGGACCCGGAAGTGATTGCCGGTGTCTCCCCATATTTTGTGGCTGGGCCGGATTGCAGTAGTAAAAGGGATGCTGCTCCCAAAATTAAAAAACAATTCACTTCTCCCAAAATTACTATACTATTTTCGAGTTCTACCCATCCTCATTCCAGGAAACTATCTACGCACAGCCCAACGCATTCTAATAAAATTTATATGGAATGGCTCTATCCCTTGAATCATCAGAACCCTATTACATATATATCTTTTAAAAAGGCGTCTTGGGGTCCAAGACATTATTAATATTGATAAGTAGTCCAACTAGCCCTCCTAAAAAAATACCAAGCTACTGTACTTCAGAAGTTCCTCTATGGTTTACATTTTAGACACCAGACTGTGGCCTATGTATATTATCAGCTGTCCTCTAGACCCCTCAAAAAGACCATCCATGCATAACTAACCCTATAATCCACAACTCTGTTAGACTCTGGGACAATGTAAAATATTCAGCATGTCTCCTCCTCAAAAAGACTACTTAATCTTTGTCCCTTCCTTGTTTCAAGCACAGATGCAAAACCGACCACCATGTTCCTGGTCTTATTTATTTTCTTTATTCGAATCTACTATCTTACCAACTCCTAGCTCCCTAGTCTATACCACTTGCTGGGTGGAAGAGTTAGGTTCTACCCTTTCAGACACACAAAAGAGTCAAAGTCTTCATAAGGGATCAGGCAGCAATTTCTTTAAGGGGTTTTTCAGCCGATAAAATTTGATGGCCTATTCTCAAGATAGGCCATCAATAGCTGATGGGTGAGGATACGACTCCCTTGACCCCCGCCGATCAGCTCTTTTGAAGGGGCTGAAGGTCTCGTTCGAGCGCTGTTTTCCCTTCATTTCTTCTTGCACACTGAATCGTCGACACATATTTAGTGGCAATTCACAGGTATTGCAGCCTTTTCTCTTATTCACCTATTCGTGCGAGCGTTGCGGCCCCTTCAAAACAGCTGAACCGCGGGGGTCCTGGGATTCTGACCGTGACCCATCAGCCATTTATGGCCTATCCTGAGGATAGGCCTTCCATTTTTATCGGCTGGAAAAACCCATTAAATATTAATAATTTTTATGATGGGTGCACAAACCCTGGTGGCCAAACCTCTTAACCACCAGTATGCGAGAGCAGAAGAAAAGGGTCAGCACTCCAAATTTATGTGACATCCTTCACATTTATTTTTTTAGGCGTCCATGTTAGACAAAAACACCACTGTGTAGCATCGTTTCAGCTGAATACCCTTTTTCAGGCTTGGTTGCAAATAAATAGGAGCATCAGTGGCAATGGAGTAAAATCTGGGAAAGTATGATTAGAAGCTACATTAAGATCCTCATGTTAGAAATGTCCATTAAGGTACTACTCAGATGGCATTTAGTTCCAACATGTACTGTATAGTCCATGCAGTTACAGGACACAATTTAATTAAAAATCCTTGGGAGTCACTACTTGGTAAAGAACTAGAGGGAGTCCCCCCAAAAAATAAAATTATATTTTTTCTTTCTAGTGACAAAGTGAATAATTGCACATTAGAACATCCTACCTTTGAATTTTTAGAAGTCAAAGGAAAGATGATTTATTATATGATTAATGAAAAACAAATGGCCTTAAGAGGGGGAACCCATAATAAATGTCAGAAAATCTTGGACACAGTATTCTCCCTCCATCCCCCCCAGATCTGATTGCCCTAATCAAGTAATTTCAACACCTTTACCATGGGCCAACCAAATGCAAAAAATATAGCACCCACGCTCACTTCTTACATAGATATATAATAAATTAACACGCTCACACTTCCTACATACACAATATATTGATTGTACTTGTCTTAACAATTGGAAAAACCTGCTGTATAATTGCTGATGCCTGCAGTATCTATCTATCTATCTATCTATCTATCTATCTATCTATCTATCTATCTATCTATCTATCTATCTATCTGGTCAAGGAGGACACAGCACGACAGAGACTCTTTAGCAGTGTAAAAAAGTTGCTGTAGATTTATTCAGACAGGTACATCAAAAGAAGTGCAACATTTCGGTAGGCAAACCCACCTTTGTCAAGCATGGGCTTGCCTACCGAAACGTTGCAGCTCTGTATGCACATTTTTGTAGCTTAGGCTTCGTTCCATCTGAGCTTTCCGTGAATGGAGCCCTGACTGACACAAACGGAAACCATAGGTTTCCGTTTCGATCACCATTAATTTCAATGGTGACGGATCCAGTGCCAATGGTTTCTGTCTGTCTCCGTTGTGCAAGGGTTCCGTCGTTTTGACAGCATCAATAGCGTAACCTATGGTTTCCCTTTTGTGTCAGTCAGGGTCCCAACGGAAAACTCAGACGGAAAGTCGGAACGGCGCAGATGGGAACGAAGCCTAAAATCATTATATTGATTTCTATTTATTTTCTTGATTTTTCTTTCCTTTTTATCTTTATATTCTGTGTTATCTGTATTATATTCCAATAAAAAACATACAAAAAAAACTATTTTTCAATTATCTTAATTAAATGTGACCTCTTTAGTAGAATAAAACACTTGTTCACATATATGTGGCTGTCAGCACAATTGTTATATGTTTATGGTTAAGTACAGTCATATCATTATCATTTGATGTAGTTTCCATTATTTATTGCAATGTATTTGTCATAACTGTAGAATCTACTAGCTTGGCACATCCTCCCATTTTTTTATAACTGAAAAGTCTCTATATTCCTGGTAGGCTACACAAACACAAAGACTGGGGAATTTTTTGACTGAAAGATAATTACGTAGTCACTATTATACAATTACAGAGGTTAAAAAAAAGGGCATAGCGTGAAGAAGGTGCATGGAATGGCCCGGTTTAGTATCATAGAATTGTATTTCTAGGCAACGTCAGAAATATAAATACCATTATCATTTACTGCATTAAAGTTTTTGTCAGTGTTATGTAAACAGCCAGCACATTTTTGCCACTATAGCAACGTTATACAGTTAAAGCTTCTTATAAACCCAATAACCAGAGAGGTTTTGTTGTGGTAGGGGGAAAGTAATAAAAAAGCACCCCCCCTCCAGTATAAAACTGTGAAATGTAGCATTGTATATTGGGCTTAGGACAGGGAAACCTGACGCAACTCAGTAGCTGCACTGTATTCATCAGCACAGCGTGCGCCCTATTTATGTTCATACTTCAATGAATATGCCCCAATGATGCCCTGTTAACATATTAGCAAATATGCCCTAAAGAAACCTTAAGGTCATCAATTACTTCCCAAATCCCGAAACAAGGGGTATTTTTCTTATCATAAAGTGATGAGTAGAGCCATGCAGATAATTCCGCTTATAGCTGTATATGCATCCAGAACCAGTGGTTTATAGAACAGATACTGACTAAAATTGTATAAAAATTTATTTCAACGTGCATGCAACTGCTTCACTTAGTAGCAACTGCTACTTAGTCTTCACTACTGCAAGATCTTTGCACTTCAAGCCTCATTCACACAAGCGTATCCGATTCACGCGTGAAAAACGCACGTGAATCTGGTCCGTGTGTGTTGCGTTATGCATCAGTGTGCTTTGTGAGTGTCACGCGTTATTCACGCACTCGCAAAGCACATCTTTTCTTTTTTTATTATTATTTTCAACTGAATTGATGGGCAAATCACGCAACGCACACGCATGTGCATCCGTGTGCGTTGCGTGGTTTTCACGCGCTCATTGACTTCAATGGGCGCGTAGGTGCATGATAACGCACCAATATAGGACATGCAGTGAGTTTCACGCAGCGGACTCTCGCTGCGTGAAAAATCATGCATGTGTGAATGGCGCCATTGAAATCAATGGATCCGTGTGCTGTGCGTTGTTTCAAGGCACAGCACAAGGACTTGATTCACGCTCGTGTGAATGGGGCCTAAGAGTTGGGCTTGGGGATCAACAAGACAATATAATCAGTAAGGTTGTTCAATGATGGGATGCAAGAAACCAAATAGTCCATCATTGAAATGCTATGAAGTACAATTCTGCCTTGTTTAAATCTAAGGAACGATTTGCATGGCTCTGTCCATTGTCCTTAAATAAATAATATGTAAATACCTGCTGCTCAAGGGGGCAATGCTGTTCCTTACAAGCTTTCTATAGAAAATAGTAGTTCACCAGATCCCTTGTGCAGTAAGATTAGTGAATTTACTGATCATATTTCAGAGCAGCTTGCAAATGAATTACTCAGCTCCAGCCAACTCCTTTTATTCTTTATCCTCTGGCTGTCACTGACAGTTTTGGTCCATTAATGTCATCATCTACAGAAAAGCATGTCCGCCAATGCCACCCACTAACAAGCAATCTGTAGAAATGGATGGTAACAACGCAAGAAAAAATGTGTTTGCAGCTCATTGTTATAATCACAGAATGCCACTAGATGTTTTCATTGAAAGATATGACAATTTGCCCTGGCACTGCAAATAATGTGGAATTGTATTCACTGTTTATAGCAGCGAATATAAGTAAAAACATACCAGATACAAATTCCTAGACTTAACAAGATCCCTCAATGCTTGCTTATAACTAGGATACATTTTCATTATAGGATACCTGCCAAGACACATTTCACAAAATTTTAGGAAAAATATTTAAACACCATTGATTAGTGATTGGCGGATATATCCGAGCATTAGAATTGGTTTTCCATGTCTTTTCTTTTGTATCTGTTCTACGATTTGTCCTTTATGATACAACTGTGATTTAATTTGATACTAAACAGGAAGCAGCAGTGATCAGACCTTTAAATGGAGCCCTGCTAATTGCGCTATTTTCAGCCATCAATATGAAGTCATTATGTGCCATGTGTAAGCTTGTGTTTTGTATGCTTTTTCCCAATCTGTCCTGATATGTGAATCATAAAAGAACTGCATCTTGCCTGTTACACGGAACAGAGAATGGATTTCCTAAAATAATGCTGAAGATCTACGTCACCGTTGCCAGTGGCATCCTCTGCTTGTTGAATACCAGAAAACTGTATGAGATTGATAACAGCCTCAGCAGTAATACGAGATTTAACGGCATAGTAAGGATGTTTTCCACATAAAGTACATTGATCAGTACATTAAGTACCATTTATTCTTCATAAAGTCAAAACCATTTATCTTATTCTTTACAAATTGTCCTTATTTTCATATTAACAGATCATTCTGTACTCTTTCTTTTTTAGATTAACCTCAGAATTAAAAATAATAATAATAATATATATATATATATATATATATATATATATATATATATATATATATATATATAGCCAGTGTTTTTTTTAACATAGGAAAATGGAGTGTTTGTCTATTGGCTATTAACCATTTTGAAAGATTTTGAACATTTTATTGACCTAAGTTCCTTCATAAGCAAATTTTGGGGCTTATTTCTTCCTGCTACTCCATAACATATCACCCATAGTGCTTATTACACAGAGCAGTGTCATGAGCCAGACTGCCATCTGTGCTATTAAATACTACCTCTGCTGGTTTCCGTGACCGTAGAGGACCAACTAGAGGAATATATCTGCACAGACACTACGCTTTCATCTTGGTGAAAATAGGCCCCAAAAATCAAAATCAAGGCTTAAGCTCTCGAACGCAAATACAACCTACACAAGCAGACATGGATAAATTCTTCAAAAAAACAGATGGGAAGTCTAACCCCCCTAATCCATCTTCACTCCGAAAAGACTGCACTAAAAATGGAGATTCAGGTTCAGAACAACCTAGCGAAGATGAACAGACCACTGAAGTGAGGGAACTACCAGTCTCCAGGTCCTTCATGAATAGGATCTTGGCTAAAGCCTTAGAACTACTAGCTAATGACCTATCCGACATCAAACAAGAACTTTTGCAAGTAGGTAACAGAGTTGATGCACTCGAAAAAACTCAAGAGGCGGTTATTGCTTCCTCCACCAATCCAACTGCTTGCCTCCCGTCAGAAGAAGAACACATTAACAAAATGTATTTAATCCTTGAGGATCATGAAAATTGTGACAGAAGGAACAATATTAGAATTAAGGGCCTCCCTGAGTCATTTGCCAACAAAGTGCTCCCCAAAGTCCTAGCTGAAATTTTCCAGGACTTTCTAGATCCCGCCAAGATCCCAAACCTTGCAATCAAGAGAGCACATGGATCACTTTGGCCCAAACCTTCTCCGACAGAACTGCCGAGGGATGTAATTTTCAGAATCCTAGACTATAGGATCAAGGACTCTATTATGCAAAAAAGCTGTCTTTCCGAACACCTCCAATATGGAGATGCACAGATTTCCATCTACCAAGACCTTGCACCTTCTACGTTGTACAAACGGAAACTTCTGAAACCATTCACGTTGGCGCTGAGACAAAAACAATTCCAATTCCGTTGGCTTTTTCTATTTAAACAATCGATTTCTGCTAACGGCAAATGATATACTGCCAGGACCTCAAAAGATATCCTGAATATTAGCACAGATCTGGGCATTGCTCTGGATGAATACCCTGACTTGAAGTCACTTCATAGGGCGTCACGCCTGCAGCCCCTTCTTCAACTGACACCATGGGAAACGGTCCATACACCGAAATCCCAAAGAATCAGACCTTCATCATCTGACCCAACCTGACTTGAAAAGTCTTCCATGCTGGACATCCTTCTCAAATAATCCTGAGAAGCTGAGAGAAGTAATATCCTTTAAAATCTGTACCGAATGTTGACAAAATTCCTTTATGTCTAATTTTTCTCCATGCAGTTAATGGTTAAAGACTCTCTGCCTTGACCCAGTCCACTAAGGTCGAGCTTCAATGAGGTTTTATGTTAACTTATCATTTTCATTTTTATCTAATGTATTTCCTGTATGAGACTCAAATTGTTTTCAAAGGAGTTCTTCCTGATCATGATAATGTAGGTTACGTGAGTGTGACTGGTGATACCCAGCACTCTCACTGTCATATTTTTGTTTATTGTTCTTTCTCACTTGATGACTTTGGTAACCTGCTTTTCTATTAATGTTTCTCACCCTGAAATTCCTCTAGAGTTCTCTCATGTCATATGACGATTTTTTCCCTATCATACAATGTTTACAGTGACTGGATTCACTGTTCTTATTTTAGTTATATTAACATCCACAACCGTTAGTAATAGCTCCTCCCCAGCTCCTACCTCCTCTAAACTATGAAGAGACTAGGAAACGTACTGCAACCTCCCTGACCTCCTATAACCAAACTAATACTTCTGAACACTCATCCATTTCGGTGATATGGGAAGCCCACAAAGCGGTGATCAGAGGAGAACTGATCTCTATAGGTTCTTACCATAGCAAACTAAGGAAACGAACAATAGCGATATTATACGAAGAAATTACTGAGTTGGAGACGAAACATAAACAATCACAATCCCTTGATACTTTGGCCTTGCTTACATCTATGCGCCAATCCGTTAAAGATTTATTGAATAAAAACTCAGCCAAATTTTACTCTAATTGGAAAAATCAATTATTCATTCACATAGACAAGGTCTCCAAACTCATGATTTCGTTAATCAAAAAGAGGAAAACTAGATCGTATATTCATTCCCTAAATCTCCCTAATGGCTCAAAATCGAGCGACATTAAGTTAATATCAGAGGCATTCGTGCAATATTATTCTTCCCTTTATCAAATACGACTTCAAGAAACAGACGGCGAAAAAATAGACGAAAAAGAGACATTGACCTTTTTCTTACAAATTTGAAACTGCCACAACTCTCCCCATCGCAGCAAACCACCCTACACGCACCGATCACGGCCTCGGAGCTTCAGTCCATCTTGTCGAAGTGTCCCTCAGGTAAGAGCCCAGGCATGGTCTTCCAACACATTACTATAAAACCTTTCAGAAGGAGTTGCTTCCTCACCTGCTTAGCCTTTGTAATAATATTTTGACTGGATCCAGTTTCCCTAAGCAAATGTTGGAGGCACATATAACACTTATCCATAAAGAAGGAAAGGATCCAGAAATGTGTAGCAATTACCGCCCTATTTCCCTGCTAAATACAGACATGAAAATCTTTGCGAGGGTTCTCGCTAACAGGTTAGGTCCACTTCTTCCAACTCTTATTGCTCCAGAACAGGTTGGTTTTGTACAGGAAAGGGAAGGGAAAGATAATTCTTTGCGACTCTTACACCTAATGCAACTGGCCAAAGTGAGGAGGCAATCATTAGTGTTTCTTAGCACTGACGCAGGGAAGGCCTTCGACAGGGTGGACTGGACCTTCATGGAGAGGACTTTAGCACACTTCGGTATCCCAACGTTTTTTAGTCAGACGATTCTCCAAATGTATACGAACCCATCAGCTAGAATCCGGATTATTGGACGCTGTCCCCATATTTCCACATTTTAAATGGTACCAGACAGGGTTGTCTGTTATCACCGCTTCTGTTTGTCCTGGTGATGGAGACGTTGATCCAGAAAATCAGACAACACCCTGACATTAGGGGGTTCACTACACAATCCACTCAACACAAAACGACCGCGTTTGCGGATGATTTACTCATTATTATGTCCAAACCGATAACGGAACTCCCGGTGGTCGATTACATATTTTCCGAGTTTAGCACTCTCTCTAACTTCAAAATTAATTTGGAGAAGTCCGAAGCCTTGGGGATCAACGTCTTCTACCGCCATGATTAGTCTGCTTGTGTCTAGGTATCCCTTCAAATGGCCCCCAAAATACATCACATACTTGGGAATTAAACTCTGCAAACACTGGCCAGATCATCTAGCCTTAAACTATTATCCACTCCTATTGGCCTCTAAAAATATCATAACCTCCTGGATGGCTCCTTTTATCTCCTGGATGGGTAGGAAGAATTTAATTAAAGGTCTGATACTCCCCATATTTATATACCTGTTCCAAATGCTACCTATATCTGTTCCACAAGTTTTCTTTTCAAAGTTAAGATCCATGCTTTTTCACTATATATGGAATAATGCACATCCTAAAATCACTGCGGCTACATTATCCCTACCTAAGAGCTTAGGGGCCCCCGATTTTCGAACCTATTACCACGCAGCTACTCTCTCGCGAACAGTAGACTGGTTCCGTAAACCAGAAGTTAAATTATGGATCACAGTTGAGGAATCCCTCACTCCTGTCCCTCTTAGAGTTATGTTACTCGCATCCCCTAAAAGTGTCTCTGAGCTTGCGGTTAAGAATGATCTCACGAAAAATGTAATCAAGATCTTTTCTCTAAATCGACACAAATTAATCCCGTCCCCATCTCCATTAACCTTGGTATCTGACTTGATTGACCTATATCTAGAAGGTCCAAGAGGGCAATATGACAATCCCTCCACTAAGCTTCACGACACTTTAGACTCACTTTTGATAGATGGGACAGACAACTATCATCTCCCGAAACTACATATCCTATAATACATGTCCCTGAAAAAGGCGGTTTCCCCATATCTTAAAGGTGGTTCCCTGGATCAATCTTTGACTGCCTTTGAGTCTCTTTTGGGACAAACCAAATACCCAAAGAAAATCCTATCCCAGATATATCAAATATTACTGACTGGTGAAGTACCTTTGAAAAGATCCTATGTGTCGCTTTGGGAGAAGGATCTTTCTCTGACTCTCTTTATACCAGAAATTAATACGCTATGCAGAAACTCGCATGGTCCATCCCAATGTATTAGAATACAGGAAAACACTTACAAAATCATATCCAGATGGTACACCACACCGGAAAAAACACACCTCTGGTTTCCATCCATCCCAGACACGTGCTGGAGATGCCTGAGTGATCGGGGCTCCTATATTCACATTTGGTGGCTATGCCCCGAGATAAGGAGTTTCTGGGAATCTGTTTTAGACCTCATCAGATCTATATGTAACACAATAGACCAAATTGCACCATCCACTATATTTTTGAATATTCCTATCCCGAATCTTTGTAAACGGTCCAATAAACTGATCCAACATCTTCTATCTGGAGCAAAACTTTTAATCTCCCCAAACTGGAGATCGACTCATTCACCTACATTAAAGCAATGGATGATTAAAGTAGACCAAATCTATCATATAGAAGAGACAGCGGCCCTCTCTAACTGCTCCCATGCTTGCTTCTCAGGAATTTCTTTCCATGCCTCAGAAAAATTCATCAAACTTGCTTCAGATTCCCAGTGATTTCCTTGTCTTCGGAAGTTCCACGACTGTTACATACTAATATTATATCTTTCCTGTACTAGAAACTAGCCAGTGTAATTATATTTGATCATCCCTCTCTCTCTCTCCCCCCTTCCTCCTTCCCTTTCTATTATTCCCATCCCTATCATTCCCCTTTTGCTCTTTATGTTTGACTTACTTCAAGACATTTCAACACCTTGTGTTGCATACAGCCTATGCTAACCCTCTTCATTCGCCTTCACTTCCTATGCTATATACACGTGGAGACAGATAAGATATTAATAGGCTGCATTATATATAATTTCCTTGTTTGCTTTCTGTTCGGACTATGGTGTAAAAATTGTTATTTTTTTTGATCCTTTGAAATGTCTGTAAACCCAGTTTCTTGCCGATTTGAAAATTAATTTAAAAAAACAATTGAAAGAAAGAAATGCTACCTCTGCGGCATCATATAGGATGTAGCAGAGAAAGGATGGGGGAGTTTATAACACCATTTTGTGTAGGCACTTAGGATCAAAAAGTAGAAGCAGACCATGAATGTCTAGCCAGCATATAGCTTCAGGTAGTAGCACAGTTCAAATCACCTCCAGAAATCCCACCATAGCACCATACATCCAATATCCCAATAGAGAGTGCCATACCATCATATATGTAATATACCTTCATAACCTCTTACAATACCTTACAGCCAGTATCCCTCTAGAACACTAAGTTTACATTCAGGTAGGTAATCAATAATCAATAATCCCATATAAAGTATCAGTCCCTACAATGTAATTTCCCATACAATATGTAGCAGAGATCAGTTTGTAAAACTCTGTACACACTAGCATCAATGTTTCTGTTTCTAATGAATCAAAACATATCATTTATCAAGTGAGAAATCAGTTGGCCAATAGGATTGAACTCCTAGAGACATGGTAACTTGAAGTTTTTAGGCTCTAATGCAAAATCTGTGACAGGGCCCCGAACTATGACATGTTATTTATAGTACTGGTCACCTCTATGGGAAAGAGGGACTTTTACGGCACGGACAGCACGAGGAGTGTCATCCGTGGGCCATCCGCAATCACGGACCGTGCACACACAAGATGTGTATTGACTTTAAGGAGCCCAGACCACAAATGCGGCCCATAAAATTACTTGTCCTATTTTTTTGCGGTCTGGGCTCCCGGACAATGCACATATAGTGGAAAGCACGGTCTTGTGTATTGGCCCATAGAATAGAATGTGTCCTATACTATCTGCAATTGCGGCTCCAAAATTGCAGATAGTATGCGGACCGCAATGCACGGTCCTGTGCATGGCGCCTTTGTCTGCTTTGGCTTTTTACCTTTCATGTAGCATTGGGTTCAAGGTACAAACAACCTTAAGTGGAAAAAAGTTCCCTAAGTCACTGAGCTTAAAATTGATGGAACTCTTACTTATTATGTGATTTATGATATTGAAGCCATTATTATGTTTCATATTACCCTTAATATATATGTTGAGTTGTAAACCACAGCACAAGTAGTGAAATGTAAAAATAATTAGTGGCTCTTTTATCGGTCTACTTTATATACGTTTTTTTTCTTTCTTGAAAAAAAACAAAAACTGGAGCAAATGTAGTAATTCGTCAAGGCCCTTTTACACAGGCAAATTGTGTAAGCAGGGCAGAGTGATTAGCCGATAACAGAGCACACTTTCATTCGGCAAGTGATCGCGTCTTTTATGCAGCCCAAAATACGGTCACTTGACGGCAGCGCATCTCCCTATGTAAAGAGGGAATGTGCTGCCGACTAGATACAAATGTATGGGAACAAACGATCGTATTAACGTTCGTTTGTCCACATACTTGTGATCATTACCCTGCTTGAATAGAGCAAATGGGTGCCGATCGACAACCTGTATTGTCGATCAGTGCTCATTTTAACGGCAGAATATGGGCCCGTCTAAAATCACCTTTAGCATTCTGATTATATCCAAATAGCAAATTGTTTAGCGCTAAACTCAAGTAATAAGCACAATAAATACCCTAAACATAAGGGGTAAAACAAATTAGGGAAGGACTTGACATTGTTGGCCCAGGTAACAAGCACAAATAAGTAAGCAGCATTCTCTAGTATTAGCAAGGGAGCCTCAGCAAGCAGCATTCTCTAGTGCCTATACATAGTGTATTTCGGGGGAGGTCTTAGGTTCATGTCCCCCTACAATTTTAGACCCACCTGAGGACGCAGATACAGTTGACAGCGGGACATACGCCTAGCCACCCGGGACAGTTGGACACCGCCTGTAATCCGGGACTGTCCCTCTGAATCCGGGACAGTTGGGAGGTATGCCCGTAGTGAAGCTTATGGGAAAAACGCTTGAAAAAATGCCATACCCAGTGCATGCTGCATTTGGAAAAAAATGCAGCTGACCAGAAAATTGCCTCAAAAATGCCACAAACCAAAACGCAGTTGTGTGTAGTGCATTTTATTACGGACTATTATGTAACATCTGGCCGCTCTAAGACGCTGCAAAAAAAACGTTGCAAAAAATGCCAATAAAAATCTAGCCTTACCAATGTTTTTATGAGATTCTGCAGCAAATTTTCTGATGCAGAAAATCTACAGCGTACCCTTTGGGTGGGAGCATACCCATGGGTAAAACTATGCAGCGTATCTGACCTGGAACCCGCGGTACATTCCGTACAAAAAACTGCAGCGGTAGAAAAAAAAAAGAAAAAACCATTCATACGGCCGTTGTCATGTATGACGCTGCAGCCAATGTGACCGCTGCATCCTGTGATTGGCTGCAGCAGTCACATGGGATGAAACCTCATCCCAGGAGTCCGGAGTGGAGGAAAAAGCAGGGAGTTCTGGGTAAGTATATACTTTTTTTTTCCCCGAGTTGCGACTTTTGCAGCGGAAAGTCACAACAATTGTTGTTATTTTTGCATCCCCATTAAACATAACGGGGAAAACCCACAACAGAAAAGCAACGAAAACGCAGCATAAATTGACATGCAGATTTAAATCCGCGCCACAGATCAATTTATTAAAGTTTTCGCTGCGTTGTTTTTTCCGCAGCGTGGGCATGAGGTTTTCAAAATCTCATCCACTTTGCTGCTACTGTAAATGCTGCGGAATTTCCACACAGAATTCCATTGCGGAAATTCTGCAGCGTTTATGCTACGTGGGAACCTAGCCTTAAACAGGAAAAAAAATCAGACTGACAGATTTATCATCTGCATGCTGTATGAGAAATTTCGCATATCCTGCTAGACATGTTAGACACTTTTCTCTGCCTTAGGGCATGACCACACGTGGCGGATTTCCTCCGCAACTGTCCGCATCAATGCCGCACAGAATCTGCGTTGCAGATTCTGCAGCGGATCTGCACAAAATGTGCAGGAAATTGATGCGGACTAGCTGCTGCGGACTGCGGTAAAAGTGCTTCCCTTCTCCCTATCAGTGCAGGATAGAGAGAAGGGACAGCACTTTCCCTTGTGAAAGTCAAAGAAATTCATACTTACCGCCCGTTGTCTTGGTGACGCGTCCCTCCTTCGGCATCCAGCCCGACCTCCCTGGATGACGCGGCAGTCCATGTGACCGCTGCAGCCTGTGCTTGGCCTGTGATTGGCTGCAGCCGTCACTTAGACTGAAACGTCATCCTGGGAGGCCGGACTGGAGACAGAAGCAGGGAGTTCTCGGTAAGTATGAACTTTTTACAGGTTGCTGTATATTGGGATCGGTAGTTACTGTCCCGGGTGCAGAAACAGTTACTGCCGATCGCTTAACTCTTTCAGCACCCTGGACAGTGACTATTTACTGACGTATCCTAGCAACGCTCCCGTCATTACGGGAGCCCCATTGACTTCCTCAGTCTGGCTGTAGACCTAGGAATACATAGGTCCAGCCAGAATGAAGAAATGTCAAGTTAAAAAAGCAAGACGCATCCGCAGCACACATGACATGTGCATGACAGCTGCGGACTTCATTGCGGAACTTAGAATCTCCATTGAAGTCAATGGAGAAATTCCGCCATGAGTCCGCCACTGCTCCGCAACAGACAGAGCATGCTGCGGACACCAAATTCCGCTCCGCAGCCTATGCTCCGCAGCGGAATTTTACGCCTCGTCTAAACTAACACTGCTAAATTAAAGTGTAAGTCAATGGACAAACGGCTCCGCTGCGGATTAACGCTGCGGAGTGTCCGCAGCGGAATTTAAGTGAAATTCCGCCACGTGTGGTCATGCCCTAATGCCACCTCAAAACTCCTCTTAGTCAAGACCCTTTTTCCTAGACATTTTTCAAAACTGTTGAGGAAAGAGCAAAAAGTGTTTAAAACAGGTAATAAATTCGGTGCACTTCATGTACGTCACTTTTTTGGCACAATTTTGCCAGAATTCTGTCACATTTGCGTAAAAAATATCCTCTCGTGTCAGGATATGTCAGATATGTCAAGATTCTTCAGCAGTTTGAATTGTGATATGGTGATTTACACACAATTTGCATGGAAATACAATTTTAGTGTATGGTTTTGCATAGCGTCTTTCCTCATATCGTCTAGTGAAACTTATATTTGCATAGTGGGTAAAGTTCTGTAGAAAGCTTTTTCACTCATCTGCGTTCAACACATAAAAACATCATATCATGTTTGGACAGAAAATCTGAGCAGTGCACTGATAAGATGTTTAGATGTCACTAGACACTAAATGGTGAACATATCTTGTCATGCTACAATATGTTCATTTGCCAGTAGTAGAAGTTCTTTATATCAGCCCCATCTATTTTTAAATTCACTTGGGGGATTACAAAACAGTATACACAAGTACAGGTTATTATTGGATATTTAAAGGGGTTTTCCCGTCAGAGACATTTATAGCATATCCATAGGATATGCCATAAATGTGAATGGCAGTTACGGAAACAGCATAGCATGCGAGCTACTCTGTTTCCATAATTACCATTCAGTTCTATAGGACTTACGGAAACAGTGTAGCTCAGCGAGCTACGCTGTTTTCTTCTTCATGGTCGGGAATCACATGAGTCAGCCGGAGCACAGAGAGGTAGAACGGAATTTATGGGGTCCTGTTCCAGAGATAGGTGCGGGTCCAAGAGGTGGGACCTGCATCTTTCTGACATTTGGAAACAAACATCTGACAGATGGGAAACCCTTTTAATAGACTCCATTATAATAACCTCATCTCCTTTAAAAAAATTGACTAAAAGGTGATCAAAAACACGCATGTCCCCCGAAACGGTACCAATAAAAACTCCAGCTCGTTCCGCAAAAAATGTGCATCATACCGCAAAAATCAAGCCCTCATAGTTTTGGAAGGTGGGGAGGAAAAAAAATGAAAATTAAAATCTGAAAAATGGCTGCAGCAGGAAGGGGTTAAATATGTCCCTGTGTGGCCATCACAAACCATTACAATCATATTTGACCATCATATGTTAACCATTACATATTACAGAGTAACACTTTGATGATATCATCCACATACTCTTTACAGTCACAGAACGTGTACCTGCTTGATATTTTATATGGCTGACATGACAATTTCTTGTTGTGGACTATATGCAAGAAATCTCCAACGATTGATTCCCTAGAGGATCAATATTTTGCAAGCTTGTACTAGGAGCAGCTCTATATACAATTATTATAATACAATAATTACTGTCCTGCGTACAGACATAATTACAATATGTAAAACAAGTATTCATTTCAAATATTTTTTTAAAGAAAGAGACCTCAGCAGCTTTAAGAGATTATGCAACAAATTACCTTATGCCCGAATGGCAATTTGGTCTATTAAATGGTGAAGCTTCAAAGTGTGCTAACTCAGATTAATGTAACTTCTAGTAGTGTTTCATTTTCATATAACCGCTCTATTCCCAGTTGAATTTTTATGCTTTTATGTTCAGTACATGGTCAATTCTCTACTGCTAAAAATTGACATGCTAAATTTCTCTAAATTATATTATTTTTTCTTAAGATTCATTACCTAGAATGGCTGATATTTAATATAGGGAATTCCTGAACGAAAAAAATGTGCTGAATGTATTTGTTTTTATGGAATCATATTAAAATATTATAGCTCTTGTTTAAAGAGTATTTTATCCGAAAATGAAAACCACCACAATTATAGTAGTCGTTCCTCTGCTGTATTATTGATAAATTGTGAAATAAATAGAAACGGTGAAATAATTCAATATATATAGGTTGCTCCGAGCACAGTCATAGAAGTGGTTAATTAACATTGGTTTGTCGGGAGGAGCCCTCCCCCACTGTACTGTGTAGGAGAAACTATATAGGACGTCAAAACACAGCAGGGCAGGCAGGAGTGGGTCCTTCTGATGCTGGCCCTGTACTCACTTTTCTAGTTTAAGGCCTCGTGCACACGTGGCAGATTTTGTTGCAGACATTTCTGTGACTGAAAATCAGTTCCATTAATATGAATGGGGTTGTTTCTGCAGCGAGCAAAAAAATCTGCAGCGTGTCCAGGGGCCATACAGTGATCTGACCATCTCTCCTCTGAAATTAGAAGCATACATGTTTAAATTGTTCACAATGTGAGAGAGGAGTACAACTCAAGAATTTATATTAACATGTGAAAGAAATAAAGATTTCTAAACTTTATAATAACAGTTCAATGCAACAGTTAAGGGGGTTGTCCCACAAAACACATGTATCCCCTATCCACAGGATAGGGGATACATGTGTGATCGCTGTAGGTCCGACCTCTGGGACCCCAGCGATAAGGAGAACGGGGAACCGGAAGTCCTCCGAAGTGCTCCATAAGAAGCCTGGGTACATCCGGGTGTCCGGCAGCTGCATAGATATGAATGGAGTGCCGGTAACGCATGCGCACAAGCTCAACCAGCGCTCCATTAATTTATATGGAGCTGCCGGACACAGACCCTGGATGTCCCATGTTTCTCATGGAGCACTTCGGGGACCTTCAGTTCCCCGTTCTCCTTGTCCCTTTAAGTAACTTTGTTGCTTTTTTCTTTTATTGCAGAGCCCAGCATAAGGCTGGATTCACACGAGCATGTTAGGTCCGTAAAGGTCGGAACGTATTTTGGCCGCAAGTCCCGGACCGAACACACTGCAGGGAGCGGGGCTCCTAGCATCATAGTTATGCATGATGCTAGGAGTCCCTGCCTCTCCGTGGAACTACTGTCCCGTACTGAAAACATGATTACAGTACGGGACAGTTGTCCCACAGCGAGGCAGGGACTGCTAGCGTCGTACATCACTATGATGCTAGGAGCCCGACTCCCTGCAGTGTGTTCGGTCCGGGACTTGCGGCCGAAATACGTTCCGTACATTACGGACGTAACATGCTCGTGTGAATCCAGCCTTAGGGTATGTTCACACGACAGCGTCCGTAACGGCTGAAATTACGGGGATGTTTCAGGAGGAAACATCCCCGTAATTTCAGCCGTAACGGCATGTGCAGGCGCTTGAACGCCGCATCAGTTACGGACGTAATTAGCGCTGCTATTCATTGGAGTCAATGAATAACGGCTCCAATTACGCCCCAAGAAGTGACAGGTCACTTCTTTGACGCGGGCGTCTATTTACGCGCCGTCATTTTTTAGGACGTAATTCGGGGCAAAAACGCCCGAATTATGTCCGTAATTAGTGCGTGTGCACATACCCTTATAGTCCAGCACGCTCTGTATTATACTAAATGTCTGGGGATATTCTCCCCTAGAAGCAATGTTTCTAGGAGAGCATACCTCCATACATATGGCATCCGATGGAACATGACACAATTGTTTTTCTGTCAGATTTAAACAGAAAAAAGCTCTGTATGCCTCCGTATAAATAGTGGTACAGTAAAGTCCCCATGCATCTCTATGAAAGTAATGCGGTCATGTGCATGATGAGCCCTTAGGGTATGTTCACACGATGAGAGTCATTTACGTGTGAAAAGACAGACTGTTAACAGCTGCCTCGTTTCACACGTAAAAGCTCCTCCTCGTATTTTGCCAGCCGTCTGAGACGCTCGTAAATCTTGAGCTGTGCTTCATTGAGTTCAATGAAGAACAGCTCAAATTACGTGGCAAAGAAGTGCCCTGCACTTCTTTGCCGAGGCAGTCCATTTACGCGTCGTCGTTTGACAGCTGTCAAACGACGACGCGTAAATTACAGGTTGTCTGCACAGTACGTCGGCAAACCCATTCAAATGAATGGGCAGATGTTTGCCGACGTATGGCAGCCCTATTTTCAGACGTAAAACGAGGCATAATACGCCTCGTTTACATCTGAAAATAGGTCGTGTGAACCCAGCCTTATAGTCCACAGCTGCATTCATAGTTCGAAGAGTGCCCAGAATTCTTGTAGCATAAAACCCTTTTGTTTATTGAGCAATCAGGTAAAATACATCCATGTATCCCAGAATACACATTTTGAGCCCACATGGCTCTTATTCATAACATGATGGTTGCTATAGGAGACAGACTTGTTGACAGACATGTGAGCCTCATGTAGCTTAGCTCCTATATTGTAATGCTCTGTGCCTGTAAGGGCTTGTCCACATGTAACGGAATTGCTGCAGAAAGTTTCTGCAGCAAATCCGTTAAAACTAGCAGACATTCCGCTGCGGAAAAAAACGTTCCATTTCCTGCGTTTTTTTTAATGCAAAATATGGTGTGGAACGTGCTGCGTTTTTCTCAATGCTGGGAGGTGGTGACATCTCCTCTGAAAACCGCAGCAATTCAGTCCACTTTCCGCAGCTGGAATTGACATGCTACTGTACGAAAAATATGCACCGCAGGTTAACTCCTGCTCAGAAATTTTACGCAGCGTGTGGATGAGATTTGTTAAATCTCACCCACTTTGCTGCTACTGTATTCTGCTGCGTATTTTCCGTCCGCAATTCAGGATGGAAAAAATGCTGCAATTCAGCTACGTGTGGACAAGCTCTAAGGGTTGCTTCACCCGGCCATGTTCAGTCTGTAAGATATGGACCGTATGCTGAGCCGTATTTTCCAGACAAAACACCGTCCAGGTAACCAGACTCCTAGCATCATAGTTATCTATGATGCTAGGGGTCCCTGCTTCCCCGCGGGAATACAGGCCCGTACTGTAATCATGTTTTCAGTACGGGACGATAGTCCCACAGGGAGACTTTGACTCACAGCACCATAGATAACTATGATGCTAGGAGACCGGCTCCCTGAACTGCGTTTGGTTTGGGAAATGTGTCCGGCATACGGCCTGTGTCTCACGGACCGAACACGTGAAGCAAGCCTAAAGGGAAAAATACTGAAAACATATACTAGAGTCCTTCTGCATACTTCTCAAAAGTCCAAACCGGAGCAGGTAAAGGGGTGAAATCCACAAGACCCAAAATTGACACAAGAAAAGATAAATTTTACCGCTCAGATGGTTCTTGACAGCAGTCTAAAACTTATCTTCGGAGGATTGCACTTCCCCAGCCCGTGTGTGATAGGCAATCGAAGTCCCAAACTGTGTACATTAAATTCCCCTGGGTCCTGTAGTACTACAGAGGAAGCATCAGTTCCCAGAATCTGACTTCTCCGATATTCCCACAGAATAAGAGCATACCCCGGAGGAAGCCGGAAGGGCGAAATCCAGGGTTGGGCAGGAGTTTTGGCATGCCGCATGCTTTTATCTTTTTGAAACGCTTAAATTCTTTTAGACTTTGTAAATATAGAATAAACAACGTTGAGTGAAATTTATCCCATAAGGGTTGCACTATATCTTACAGACATCTTTAAGGTATAGATCTTTTGTCCTGTGGGAATATCGGAGAAGTCAGTGTCAGGGAAACGATGCTTCCTTGTAGTACTATGGGACCCAGGAGGACTCAGCGTACACAGTTTGGGATTTCGATTGCCTATTGCACATGGACTGGGGGAAGTGCAATCCTCCAAACATAAGTTTTGGACTGCAGTCGAGAACCGTTTGTGCGATAAAATTAAGCCCGGGTTCCCACCAAGTGTAAAAGCTGCAGAATTCTGTGCGGAAAGTCCGCAGCATTTACAGTAGAAGCAAAGTGGATGAGATTTAGAAAATCTCATGGCCATTCTACAGAAAACAACTGCAGCGTAAACCTTAATAAATTCATCTGTGGTGTGGAATTAATTTTAATTTTAATTTAATTCCGCATCATGTCAATTCATGCTGCATTTTTGTTGATTTTCCGTTGCGGGTTTTCCCCATTGAATTCAATGGGGATGCAAAACCTGTAACAGAAAGTCAAGTGTATTCGCAGCGAAAAAATCGCAACTATGGAAAAAAATAAATCATACTTACCCAGAATGCCCTCCTTCTTCCTGCACTCCGGCTTCCTGGGATGACGTTGCATCCCATGTGACCAGGGCCGCCATCAGGAATTTCAGGGCCCCCTACAGCTAAATTTTTTGGGCCCCCCTACCGTGGCACCGCCTGTTAACGGTACTCCGTCCAGCACTATATCATGGTACCCAGGGCGGCCATCAGGGGGGGTATTAGGGGTACTGATGTGAGAGGCCCGGCCAAACCTAATTGAAAGGGGGGCCCGGCAAACTGCCGCGACTTGCCTTTGGTAGAAAAAAAACAGGCCCCTGCAATGGGGCCCGTTTTTTTCACCAAAAGAATGTTGTGAGCTGCGGGCCCCCCTTTCAATTAGGTTTGGCCGGGCCTCTCACATCAGTACCCATAATACCCCCCCTGATGGCGGCCCTGGGTAGCATGGGGGTCGTCATGGGGCCGTCAAACACCGCCGCCCGTGCGACCGATCGCGCGCACCCGCAAACTCCTGCGCATGGGCACCGGCGACCGCCTGGAACCGCGCACCGAATTTTGAGGCAGATATTGACCTGCCCACACTATCTTGCCGCGTTTTTTGCCCGCTGCGATTGAGGACAGCAGACAAAAAACGCAGGGAAAAATGCATTTTCTGCCTCCCATTGATTTCGATGGGAGGTCAGAGGCAGAACCGCGGCAAGAAAGGACGTGCTGCTTTTTCTTTTTTCCGCGACTGGCTCCCATTGATTTCAGATTAAATCAATGGGAGGCGGTTTTGGAAGTTTTTTGGTGCTGATTCTGACGCAGTGTCCGAGTCAATATCAAGGCCCAAAAAGTCTGTGAACTGGGCCTTATTGTTAGGGCTTATTCAGACGAACGTGTAATACGTCCGTGCAACGCGCGTGATTTTCACACGGACCTATGTTACTCTATGGGGCCATGCAGACTGTCCGTGATTTTCACGCAGCGTGTGTCCGCTGCGTAAAACTCACGACATGTCCTATATTTGTGCATTGTTCGCGCATCACGCACCCATTGAAGTCAATGGGTGCGTGAAAGTCACGCCCAGCACTTCCGCAACCGTATAAACTATGAATGAAAACAGAAAAGCACCACGTGCTACAAACATACAAACAGAGTGTCATAATGATGGCGCGAAAATCACGCAGCCGCGCATCATACGCTGCTGCCACACGGAGCTGTTATGGACCTTTTGCATGCGCAAAACGCCATGTTTTTGCGCGCGCAAATAGCACGCGCTCGTGTGAATCCGGCCTTAGGGTAGGAACACACTAGGCATGAACACTGCGGATTTTATGCAACACATTTTATTGTGGAAAATCCGCAGCGTATCACAGTCGCAGCAGAGTGGATGAGATATGAACAAATCTCATCCACACTCTGCAAAAAAAATTGACCTGCAGTGTGGCTTTTGGCTTTTTAAGTCGCATGTCAATGTATTCTGTGGGATCGCTGCTCCTCTGTTGTGGAAATGCTGCGGTTCTGCCGCAAAAATCACACATGAGAAAAAATAAAAAGGCACTTTTTTAAATTTATAAAAAAGTTTAGACTTGCCCCGGCCGTAGTCCTGGTGACGCGATCCTCTAGTCTTAGCGCAGCTCGGCCTCCTGTCATGACTTTTCATCCCATGTGACCGCTGCAGCGGTCACATGGTCTACAGCGTCATCCCAGGAGGCGGGGCTACGTTCAGAAGAGAGAGATGCGTCACCAGGACTACGGCCGGGGTAAGTCTAAACTTTTTTTTCCCTGCAGGATTCCCGCAGCGGACACGCCTCACGAAACCTGCACCACTACTTGGTGCGGTTTTGCTTGCAGAATTCCCTGCGGCTACCGGGGCGGATAAGCTGTGTAGTTTTACTCAGCATATCCGCCTAGTGTGTCCCTTATGATGTCGCTCCTGGAGCTGCTGCCGGTCTCTAAATAGGCAGTTGGTCCAGTAGAATTTGGAATTATTTTTTTTTGTGAACCAGCTTAAAAAAATACAAAACTTTTGTGTTAGGGCCTGTTCACATCACTGTTCGCTTCCGCTCCGGGGTTCCATCTGAGGTTTCCGTCGGGTGAACCCCGCAACGGAAAGTGAAAGTGACAGCACAGCTTCCGTCACAATTAGCGCAGTCGACTGCACTATTGATTCCGTCCGAAAACCAGCCGGAATGGTGACGAACGGAAACCATTAGCGATGTTTCCGTCACCATTGAGATCAATGGTGACTGAAACGGAAGCTGTGCTGTCACTTTCACTTTCCGTTGCGGTGTTCACCCGACAGAAACCTCAGATGGAACCCCGGAGCGGAAGCGAACGGTGATGTGAACAGGCCCTAACACAAAAGTTTTGTATTTTTTTAAGCTGGTTCACAAAAAAAAATAATTCCAAATTTTACTGGACCAACTGCCTATTTAGAGACCGGCAGCAGCTCCAGGAGCTGCGCTAAGAATAGAAGATCGCGTCACCAGGACTACGGCCGGGGTAAGTATAAACTTTTTTATCAATTTAAAAAAGTGCCTTTTTTTTTTCTCTTTTGTGATTTTTGCGGCAGAACCGCAGCATTTCCGCACCAGACGAGTGGCGATTCTGCAGCATAAATTGACATGCTGCGGCCTAAAAAGCCACACTGCAGGTCAATTTTTTTTGCAGCGTGTGGATGAGATTTGTTCAAATCTCATCCACTCGGCTGTGACTGTGATACACTGTGGATTTTCCACAATAAAATGTGTTGCATAAAATCCGCAGTGTTCATGCCTAGTGTGTTCCTACCCTAAGGCCGGATTCACACGAGCGCGTGATTTTTGCGTGCGCAAAAAACGTGGCGTTTTGCGCATGCAAAAGGTCCATAACAGCTCCGTGTGTCAGCAGCGTATGATGCGTGGCTGCGTGATTTTCGCGCAGCCGCCATCATTATGACACTCTGTTTGGATGTTTGTAGCACGTGGTGCTTTTCTGTTTTCATTCATAGTTTATACGGCTGCGGGAGTGCTTCCATGTGCTGGGCGTGACTTTCACGCACCCATTGACTTCAATGGGTGCGTGATGCGCGAACAATGCACAAATATTGGACATGTCGTGAGTTTTACGCAGCGGACACACGGACACACGCTGCGTGAAAATCACTGACAGTCTGCACGGCCCCATAGACTAACATAGGTCCGTGCGAGGCGCGTGAAAATCACACACGTTGCACGGACGTATTACACGTTCGTCTGAATAAGCCCTAACAATAAGGCCCAGTTCACAGAGTTTTTGGGCCTTGATATTGACTCGGACACTGCGTCAGAATCAGCACCAAAAAACTTCCAAAACCGCCTCCCATTGATTTAATCTGAAATCAATGGGAGCCAGTCGCGGAAAAAAGAAAAAGCAGCACGTCCTTTCTTGCCGCGGTTCTGCCTCTGACCTCCCATCTAAATCAATGGGAGGCAGAAAATGCATTTTTCGCTGCCTTTTTTGTCTGCTGTCCTCAATCGCCGCGGGCAAAAAACGCAGCAAAAAACGCGGCAAGATAGTGTGGGCAGGTCAAAATCTGCCTCAAAATTCTTTAAGGAATTTTGAGGCAGATTTTTTTGGCCTGCAAAAATACTCTGTGTGAACAGGGCCATACATAAACAGCACTTTCAGACACTTTACTCACTGTGTCAGAAGAGCTGCTCCCTCTCCAGTCCTCGTCAGGCGATGTCTTCGGTCCAGATGTCGTCCTTCACCTCCAGGCTCCAGAAAATTGCGGGGATCGAAGAACTCCTGCCGTCGCGCAAGAACTGGACTCCTCCCCCTCTCCTTACGCAGCTACGCTCTGGAGGAGGAGAAGAAGGAGGAGGCGGAGGCGGAGTCGGACGAGGAGGCGCTGGACGAGGAGGCCGAGGAGGAGGACGAGGAGGCGGAGGAGGAGGACGAGGAGTCGGAGGCGGGCCAGCAGGTAATTAGACTGTGCGCCGCTGTTCTTCCCAGTTGATTGGTCGCTGTACTTTTGGTGCGTGCGCACCGCATCCCTCTCGGCGGCGGGCACGAGCGGGTTGCTTTCCAGCCTTCCCCAGGTCGTTCGCGCGTGAGCGCGCGTTTGCGGTAACGAGTGCGCCGGCGCGCGCTTGCGGTCGTTCGCGCGCGCGGTCGCGCGCGGTGTTTCGCGGCAGTGTTAGATGAGAGGGGGGCCCGCAGCTCACAGCGGTGTTTGATGAGAGGGGGGCCCGCAGCTCACGACATTGCTTTGGTGAAAAGAACAGGCCTAATTGCAGGGGCCTGTTTTTTTCTAACAAAGGCAAGTCGCGGCAGTTGCCGGGCCCCCCTTTCAATTAAGTTTGGCCGGGCCCCCTACAGTAGTACCCCTAATACCCCCCTGATGGCGGCCCTGCATGTGACCGCTGCAGTCAATCACAGGCTGTAGCGGTGGTCACATGGGATGATATATCATCCCAGGAGGCCGGCCTGGATGACATCATTGAGCCGGCCTCCCGTGAAGACGTGACCGCTGCTGATGCCAATCACAGGCTGCAACGGTCAGATGGGCTGCAGCGTCATCCAAGGAGGCCGGACCGGACTGCACAGGAGGGACGCGTGTCGCCATAACTACAGGTTACGCAAGTATGAGCGTTTTTTACCGCTGCTTTCCGCAGCGGAAATTCCATCCGGAAAAAATGCACCACAATGGGTTGTGGTTTTTGGATGGAATGCACTGTGGGTTCCAGGTCGGATAGGCTGCGTGTTTTTTTAACGCATCGTATGCGTCCTGTGGGAACCCGGCTTAAAGGTGAAAATAGAGTCTGATTGGTTAGCAAAATATCCAATTTATCCCAGGTGTACACTGAGACTTTTTGTAGCACTACTGATTGAGTGACAGCTGTAGTCCACAAGATTGCCTGCAACTCAATGTATTCATTTGGACTGCAGCCATCACTCAATAGTTACAATCAATCAGTAGAACTACGAAAAGTATCAGTGTAGCCCTGGCCTTAAGCTCAGCATCCTATAAAATTGTGACTGCCGCTCTGAATTATAATACAAGCTGTGATTCAGTAATAAGTAATACAATGTGTTCCTAAAGTAACTCAACTTTTTATATAGATTATATCACAATTCATTACATTTCTTGTTAAATCGAGTCCAGATGAGAACACATATTAATGATTTTACAGCACATATTTGACATGCAAAATCCCCATAACGAGAATATTTATACTGGCCGACAAAGGTCGTATCTTTGTCCTCCTAAACAAATGACATATTCAATTTCTACATAGCAGTACACCTACAGAATGCTATACATTTTGCACCATTTAGTGCATGCAATCTCTTAATCAGTACCTACCCTACAGCACGGTTCTATGAATCACAGTGTTCCCTTAAAGTTCTAATAAACAGCAGGAGTTCAACGTGCACTATGTTATTATACATCTGTAGTAACACAATGCTAACAAATATGTACTCGCAACACACTCCAGATACACAATGCACTTTAATTGTATCTCATATGCTAGCGATTGCAAGATTTGCTTACCTTTCATAGGTAAATTCATTCCAGGTGAGTTGTTATCTGCTCTCTCATCTCACCTGGAGCTGGTAGGCGTGGCCACGCCCACCTTTCAAATGATGTCAGTCTCAAAATAAACATCTTCATCAAATATATGTGAGCGTTAAGCTGGCAGATCATGTTCTACTGGAGCACGCATAAAAAAAATTCCATAGCAACAAAAATGACAGCATGACAACCGCTGCTACTACTGCATAAGCATTAAAAAATATACCCTCAAATATACTCCTACACAGGGCTGCTTTAATGATATCAGGAAAGTAGATACAGAATACATCATGAAGAATATTTGTATTACCACTAAATGAAAACTGAATTCCTAAATGCCAGAGAGTGAATGTTAAACATAGCTCAGATGTGTGATTGACAGTTCAGTGTAGTAGATCTGCATTACTATGACTACCCCTTCTGGTGTGCAGGCACTAGCCATGTCTTCCAATTCTCCTTGTCTTGTACAATAGTAGATATAAAATATACAGTAGCAGGAAACAAGGATGTTTAGTAAATGTTAAAGAAGCAACCAAATATTATAAATACAGTCATGTCACAATAGAGAATGTAGTCATGATAATCATTTTCTGTTTCAACAAAGTCTGTTTTTTATTCTACTATATTTGGTCTCTTCTTGATTTTTTTGTATATATACCTGTATATAAAAAAAAACCAGGATTGGATGCTTCTAGAGTGTTCCCTGTATTCACTTTTATAACTCTGGGATCAGGAGTTATACAATAGGGGGATGCAGAGGTAGCACTCAGAGCCCCTGATGGGACTGTGTAAGGAGCCAAGCACACGACCGTAGAATTTGTGTGTAATTGCGGGCTGTAATTGCGGTTGGTAATTATGGACCCATTCATTTCTATTGACCACGGACACCTTCATGTATATTTACGGGAAGGTGTCCGGGCCATAGAAAGCCGCAGCAAAAGATAGGACATGTCCTATCGTTTGCTATTTACAGGCCGTGCTCCCATACTATTAGTCCTTCTCAGTGAAACTCATGTATTATATAGATTCACTACACAAGGAGTGATCTATTTCCAGAATTTTTTTTCTTGTAATATTGATGCTAACGGTGTGTTCACACACACTGTTTTCAGACATAATTCGGGGCTTTTTACGCCTCGAATTACGCCTGAAAAAACGCCCCTAATACACCTACAAGCATCTGCCCATTGCTTTCAATGGGACTTACGATGTTCTGTTCCCACGAGCCTTTATTTTACGAGTCGCTGTCAAAATACGGCGCGTATAATGACGGCTCGTCAAAAGAAGTGCAGGACACTTCTTGGGACGTTTTTGGAGGCGTTTTTCATTGACTCCATTGAAAAACAGCTCCAAAAACGGCCATAAAAGATACAGCGAAAAAGTTGTTAAAAAACGTCTGAAAATCAGGAGCTGTTTTCGCATGAAAACAGCTCCGTATTTTCAGGCGTTTTTGGTCACTACGTGTGAACATACCCTAACAGTTAATGAAAACCCAAAATTGAGTGTCTCAGAATATTTGAATAATTAATTTGAAGCCCAATTTAAAAAATTATTTTTAATACCGAATTGTTGGCCTATTGAAAAGTCTGTACAGTTTATGCACTCGCACTCAATACTTAGTCGGGGCTCTGTTTGCATGAATTACTGCATCAATGCGGCGTGGCATGGAGGTGATCAGTCTGTGGCACTGCTGAGGTGTTATGGAAGCCCAGGTTGCTTTGATAGCGGCCTTCAGCTCGTCTGCATTGTTAGGTCTGGCGTCTCATCTTCCTCTTGACGATACCAGAATCTATGGGGCTTAGGTCAGGCAATTTTAGTGGCCAATCAAGCACAGTGATACTGTGGTTATTAAACCAGGTATTGGTACTTTTGGCAGTGTGTGCAGGTGCCAAGTCCTGCTGGAAAATGAAATCAGCATCTTCATAAAGCTTGTCAGCAGAGGGAAGCATAAAGTGCTCTAAAATGTCCTGGTAGACGGCTGCGCTGACTCTGGACTTGATATATAACACAGTGGACCAATACCCTCAGATTACATGGCCCCCCAAACCATCACTGACTGTGCAAACTTCACACTTGAACGCAAACAACTTGGATTGATGCCTCTCCACTTTTCCTCCAGACTCTGGAACCTTGATTTCCAAATGAAATGCAAAATTTCCTCTCATCTGAAAACAGGACTTTGGACCATTGAGCAACAGACCAGTCCTTTTAAACGCTTAGGCTTTTAAACCTTTGCAGGTGTTTTGTGTTGATTAGCTAATTAGAGTGTGACCCCATGAGTCTACAATCTTCAACTTTTACCCAATATTCACATTTTCTGAGAGACTAAATTTTGGATTTTCATTAACTGTTAGCCATAATCATCAACATTAAAAGAAAAAAAATTATAGAAATTGAATTACTGAAATAAATTAACTTTTTGATGATATTCTAATTCATTGAGAAGGACTAGTATGTATGGGAGCATGGGCTGAAAATGCGGGTGGCAGTCCACGGCCATCTGCAGCCAGCCATGCCCGCAATCACGGGCAGTGATTATTGTCACGGCCGTGTGCATGAGGCCTAAAGCAAGTTATAGTATGCTGTGTTGTTGATATGCATGACATTTATGTGACGATGTAAATATTGCTGGTCTGGTCTAGGATTAAAATTAACATTTTGGGGTCTGTCCTGAGGTCTGAATTTATTATGGACTATTAATTTATTATGAGGTTTAGGGTTCGATGCCTCCCCTGTTCCATCCTGCATTTACTACCTATGTGGCTGAGTATGTGTGGTGCTATTGTCCCAGTATGCTCTCAACATTTGTTAAGTCATGCTGGGAGTTGTACTTTTCAGAGTTGTATTTTTTATTGTGACTCGGCCATCATGTGTGCCCCCAGACATATTTTTTACATAGCCTGGTGAATGCTCAGCGGGGCAGCAGGCTAGATTTATATATAGGTCAGTGTCTCTTTTAAAGAGGGAAGCATGATAAGAAGTTTGTGTAGGTCGAAAGCACAATGATGTGCAGCAGATGTGAGGAGTTAAAGACACGTGGGTAGTAAACGCTGCAGATAAAAGTTGTACCTGGTAGAAGTTGTGATGGCGGTTTGGGACCGATGGAATAAAAGAGAATGACTTTTATCAGAGAAGACGTTACCTGTGAGTCACTGGATGTAAAATATATATCTGACATTACTGTCATATTGGAATACCAATAAACATTTAATGTCGGATGATGACCTGTGTGGATCTAACCAATCAAAAGAGTGGTCCATTGTCACCATTGCATTGTGCATTTTAATGCAGTCACAAAGTATATACAGTACTGTATAAAAGTTTTAGGCAGTTGTGGAAACATATTATAGTAAGTAAGAATGATTTAAAAAATTAAAATGTTAATAGTTTTTTTATCAGTTAACAAAATACAAAGTGAATGAACAGAAATCGAGATTAAATCAATATTTGGTGTGACCAACCTCTGCCTTTAAAACGGTATCAATTCTTCTAGGTAGACTTGCACAAAGTCATGGATTTTTGGAGGATTATAGTCAGGTGTATAATTAACCATTTATACCAAACAGGTGATAATGATCATCATTTTCATATGTAGGTTGAAACACAGTCAGTAACTGTAACAGAAACAGCTGTGTAGGAGGCTTAAAACTGGGTAGGGAACAGCCAAACTCTGCTACAAAGGTAAGGTCGTGGAAGACAGTTTCATGTCACAGGTACACCATGGCAAGACTGAGCATAGCAACAAGACACAAGGTAGTTATACCGCATCCATACCTTCAACGTGAAAACAAGGCCAAGTGACTCAGCTACGCACAAAAAATATTTTTCTGTAGTGCAGAAAACTGGCAGTAGTTGCTCTGTACTGACGAGTCAAAATTTGAAATATTTTGCTGTAATAGAAGGATGATTGTTCGCCAAAGCTCTGGAGATCGGTACAATAATGAGTGCCTGCTGACAACAGTGAAGCATGGTGGAGGTTCCTTGCATGTTTGAGGCTGCATTTCAGCAAACGGAGTTAGGGATTTGGTAAAAATTAATGGTGTCCTCAATGCTGAGAAATACAGGCAGATACATATCCATCATGCAATACCATCAAGGAGGCATCTGACTGGCTCCAAAGTTATTCTGCAGCAGGACCACAACCCCAAACATGCAGCCAATGTCATTAAGAACTATCTTCAGCGTAAAGAAGAACAAGGAGCCCTGGCAGTGGTAAGGCCCCCACAGAGCCCTGATCTCAACATCAAAGAGTCTGTCTGGGATTAGATGAAGAGACAGAAGGGTTGGAGGAAACGTACATCCACAGAAGATCTGTGGTTAGTTCTCCAAGATGTTTGGAACAACCTCCCTGCATAGTTCCTTCAAAAAAGTTGTGCAAGAATTAAAGCTGTATTATATATATAATCCCTTTTTTCTTATGACTGGTGGGGGGTGCCAAAAAAAACAAACTTCCATCCAGCCTAAGGCTAGCTCCTGTCACATGGAGCTATGGATGGGGACGAACGGTAGTTACTCTGATCGCTCGACCCCATCCATTATTATCATGTCGGCAACGCGTCTCCCTTTTTACACAGGGAGATGTTCTGCCGACAACTATAATCTTTTAGTTTTTTGAAACGATACGACCAGCATCTGCTTATCGCAATTATCGGGAAAGAGTGTTATATTAACGCTCGTCTGCCCGATAATCGTCCTATGTAAAACCCCTTTAAGACATAGCTGCAGGACTGATCATTCATATCTATCTATCTATCTATCTATCTATCTATCTATCTATCTATCTATCTATCTATCTATCTATCTATCTATCTATCTATCTATCTATCTATCTATCTATCTATCTATCTATCTATCTATCTATCTATCTATCACCAAGCCATACAGTCTGCCTTTACAAACATTTTTGAATGAATGGGTCATTCTAAAGAACTCATTGAATTCGAGAGTGGTACTGTAATTAGATGCCACCGTTGCAACAAGTCAGTTCGTGAAATTTCTTCCCTCCCAGATATTCCTTGATCAGTTGTGAGTGGTATTAATGCAAAGTGGAATAGGAACCACTGCAACTCAGTCATGAAGTCACACACCACATAATTTTACAGAGCAGGGTCGCCGAGTACTGAGGCACATAGCGCATAAAAGTAATTTTGCAGAGTAAATAACTGCAGAGTTCTTAACCTCCTCTGGCATAAACAACCGCAAAAAAACAGTGCGCTGGCAGCTTCATGACATAGGTTTCCATGGCCAAGCAGCTGCATGCAAGCCTTACATCACCAAGCACAATGCCAAGCATTGGATGGAGTGGTGTAAAGCATGCCCCCACTGGACTCTGGAGCAGTGGAAACATGTTCTGTGGAGTGATGAAATCCTTCTTTTTCTGGCAGTCTGATGGACGAGTCTGGGTTTGGTAAATGCCAGGAGAATGTTATTTGCCTGACTGCATTGTGCCAACTGTAAAGTTTGATGGAGAAGGCATAATGCTATAGGGTTGTTTTTCAATGGATTGGCCTAGGCCCCTTAGTTTCAGTGAAGGGAAGTCTTAATGCTGCAGAATAACCAGGGCCGCCATCAGGGGGGTATTAGGGGTAGTGGTGTGAGGGGCCCGGCCAAACCTAATTGAAAGGGGGGCCCGGCAACTGCCTCGACATTCTTTTGGTAGGAAAAAACGGGCCCCTGCAATGGGGCCCATTTTTTTCACCAAAATTATGTCGTGAGCTGCTGCTGCTGCGGCTGCGGGCCCCCTCCCCTCGTCATGGGGGGCCGTCAAACCGTCCGCCCGCGCGCGCGCACCCGATCGCGCGCACATGAAACTCCCGCGCGTGCGCACTCGCGAGTGCGCATCCACGAACGCCCGCACTGGAGACCGCCCGCGCGCGCACCCGCGATCGACCGCGCGCGCACCCGCGACCGGCCGCGCGCGCACCCGCGAACGAAGCGCGCGCAGCCGCGGACCCACATGGACAAAACTTACCTGGAGCCTGGCTGGAGGTGAAGGACTGGACGTCTGGACCGAAGACCTCCCCTGGAAGACATCGCCGGAAGAGGACTGGAGTGGGAGCAGCTCTTCTGACAGTGAGTAAATTATCTCAAAGTGTTGTTTATGTATGGCCCTGTTCACACAGTATTTTGCAGGCAAAAATAAATCTGCCTCAAAATTCCTTAAAGAATTTTGAGGCAGATTTTGACCTGCCCACACTATCTTGCCGCGTTTTTTTGCTGCGTTTTTTGCCCGCGGCGATTGAGGACAGCAGACAAAAAACGCAGCGAAAAATGCATTTTCTGCCTCCCATTGATTTAGATGGGAGGTCAGAGGCAGAACCGCGGCAAGAAAGGACGTGCTGCTTTTTCTTTTTTCCGCGACTGGCTCCCATTGATTTCAGATTAAATCAATGGGAGGCGGTTTTGGAAGTTGTTTGGTGCTGATTCTGACGCAGCGTCAATATCAAGGCCCAAAAACTCTGTGAACTGGGCCTTATTGTTAGGGCTTATTCAGACGAACGTGTAATACGTCCGTGCAACGCGCGTGATTTTCACGCGCCTCGCACGGACCTATGTTACTCTATGGTGCCGTGCGGACTGTCAGTGATTTTCACGCAGCGTGTGTCCGCTGCGTAAAACTCACGACATGTCCTATATTGGTGCATTGTTCGCGCATCACGCACCCATTGAAGTCAATGGGTGCGTGAAAATCACGCCCAGCACTTCCGCAGCCGTATAAACTATGAATGAAATTAGAAAAGCACCACGAGCTACAAACATACAAACAGAGTGTCATAATGATGGCGGCTGCGCGAAAATCACGCAGCCGCGCATCATACGCTGATGACACACGGAGCTGTTATGGAACTTTTGCATGCGCAAAACGCCACGTTTTTTGCGCGTGCAAAAAGCACAAGCTCGTGTAAATCCGGCCTTAGGGTAGGAACACACTAGGCATGAACACTGCGGATTTTATGCAACATATTTTATTGTGGATAATCCGCAGCGTATTACAGTCGCAGCCGAGTGGATGAGATTTTAACAAATCTCATCCACACGCTGCAAAAAAAATGGACCTGCAGTGTGACTTTGGCTTTTTAAGCCGCAGCATGTCAATTTATTCTGTGGAATCGCTGCTCCTCTGTTGCGGAAATGCTGCGGTTCTGCCGCAAAAATCACACAAGAGAAGAAAAAAAAGGTACTTTTTTAAATTGATAAAGTTTAGACATGCCCCGGCCGTAGTTCTGGTGACGCGATCCTCTATTCTTAGCGCAGCTCGGCCTCCTGTCATGACGTTTCATCCCATGTGACTGATGCAGCGGTCACATGGTCTACAGCGTCATCCCAGGAGGCGGGGCTAAGTTCAGAAGAGAGAGATGCGTCACTAGGACTACGGCCGGGGCAAGTCTAAACTTTTTTTTCCCTGCAGGATTCCCGCAGCGGACACGCCTCACGAAACCTGCGCCGCTATTTGGTGCGGTTTTGCTGGCAGAATTCCCTGTGGCTCCCGGGATAAGCTGTGTAGTTTTACTCAGCATATCCGCCTAGTGTGTCCCTTATGATGTCGCTCCTGGAGCTGCTGCCGCTCTCTAAATAGGCAATTGGTCCAGTAGAATTTGGAATTATTTTTTTTTGTGAACCAGCTTAAAAAAATACAAAACTTTTGTGTTAGGGCCTGTTCACATCACTGTTCGCTTCCGCTCCGGGGTTCCGTCTGAGGTTTCTGTCGGGTGAACCCCGCAACGGAAAGTGAAAGTGATAGCACAGCTTCCGTTTCCATCACCATTAGCGCAGTCGACTGCGCTATTAATTCCGTCCGAAAACCAGCCGGAATGGTGACGAACCACCGCTCCGGGGTTCCGTCTGAGGTTTCTGTCGGGTGAACCCCGCAACGGAAAGTGAAAGTGACAGCACAGCTTCCGTTTCAGTCACCATTGATCTCAATGGTGACGGAAACATCGCTAATGGTTTCCGTTCGTCACCATTCCGGCTGGTTTTCGGACGGAATTAATAGCGCAGTCGACTGCGCTAATGGTGATGGAAACGGAAGCTGTGCTATCACTTTCACTTTCCGTTGCGGGGTTCACCCGACAGAAACCTCAGACGGAACCCCGGAGCGGAAGCGAACGGTGATGTGAACAGGCCCTAACACAAAAGTTTTGTATTTTTTTAAGCTGGTTCACAAAAAAAAATAATTCCAAATTCTACTGGACCAACTGCCTATTTAGAGAGCGGCAGCAGCTCCAGGAGCGACATCATAAGGGACACACTAGGCGGATATGCTGAGTAAAACGACACAGCTTATCCCGGGAGCCACAGGGAATTCCGCCAGCAAAACCGCACCAAATAGTGGCGCAGGTTTCGTGAGGCGTGTCCGCTGCGGGAATCCTGCAGGGAAAAAAAAGTTTAGACTTACCCCGGCCGTAGTTTAAGCGACGCATCTCTCTCTTCTGAACGTAGCCCCGCCTCCTGGGATGTCGCTGTAGACCATGTGACCGCTGCAGCAGTCACATGGGATGAAACGTCATGACAGAAGGCGGGGCTACGCTAAGAATAGAGGATCGCGTCACCAGGACTACGGCCGGGGTAAGTCTAAACTTTTTTATAAATTTAAAAAAGTGCCTTTTTTTTTTTTTCTCATTTGTGATTTTTGCGGCAGAACCGCAGCATTTCCGCAACAGAGGAGCGGCGATTCCACAGAATACATTGACATGCGACTGCAGTCACACTGCAGGTCCATTTTTTTTGCAGCGTGTGGATGAGATTTGTTCAAACCTCACCCACTCTGCTGCGACTGTAATACGCTGCGGATTTTACACAATAAAATGTGTTGCATAAAATCCGCAGCGTTCATGCCTAGTGTGTTCCTACCCTAAGGCCGGATTTACACAAGCGTGTGCTTTTTGCGCGCGCAAAAACGTGGCGTTTTGCGCTTGCAAAAGGTCCATAACAGCTCCGTGTGTCAGCAGCGTATGATGCGCGGTTGCGTGATTTTCGCGCGGCCGCCATCATTATGACACTCTGTTTGTATGTTTGTAGCTCGTGGTGCATTTCTGTTTTCATTCATAGTTTATACGGCTGCGGAAGCGCTGGGCGTGATTTTCACGCACCCATTGACTTCAATGGGTGCGTGATGCGCGAACAATGCACAAATATCGGACATGTCGTGAGTTTTACGCAGCGGACTCGCGCTGCGTGAAAATCACTGACAGTCTGCACGGCACCATAGAGTAACATAGGTCCGTGCAAGGCGCGTGAAAATCACACACGTTTCACGGACGTATTACACGTTCGTCTGAATAAGCCCTAACAATAAGGCCCAGTTCACAGAGTTTTTGGGCCTTGATATTGACTCGGACACTGCGTCAGAATCAGCACCAAAAAACTTCCAAAACCGCCTCCCATTGATTTAATCTGAAATCAATGGGAGCCAGTCGCGGAAAAAAGAAAAAGCAGCACGTCCTTTCTTGCCGCGGTTCTGCCTCTGACCTCCCATCGAAATCAATGGGAGGCAGAAAATGCATTTTTCGCTGCGTTTTCTGTCTGCTGTCCTCAATCGCCGTGGGCAAAAAACGCGGCAAGATAGTGTGGGCAGGTCAAAATCTGCCTCAAAATTCGGTGCGCGGTTCCAGCCGGTCGCCGGTGCGCATGCGCGGGAGTTTGCGGGTGCGCGTGATCGGTCGCACAGGCGGCGGTGTTTGACGGCCCCCATGCTACCCAGGGCCGCCATCAGGGGGGTATTAGGGGTACTGATGTGAGAGGCCCGGCCAAACCTAATTGAAAGGGGGGCCCGCAGCTCATGACATTCTTTTGGTGAAAAAAACGGGCCCCATTGCAGGGGCCTGTTTTTTTTCTACCAAAGGCAAGTCGCGGCAGTTTGCCGGGCCCCCCTTTCAATTAGGTTTGGCCGGGCCTCTCGCATCAGTACCCATAATACCCCCCCTGATGGCGGCCCTGGGTACCATGATATAGTACTGGACGGAGTACCGTTAACAGGCGGTGCCACGGTAGGGGGGCCCAGAAAATGTAGCTGTAGGGGGCCCTGAAATTCCTGATGGCGGCCCTGAGAATAACAAAACATTTTGAACACTTGTATGCTTCCAACTTTGTGGGAAGAGTTTCGGGTTCGGCCCTTTTCTGTTCCAGCCTGACTGTGCCCCAGTGCACAAAGCGAGGTCTATAAAGGAATAGTTGGGTGAGTTTGGTGTGGTAGAACTTGTTTGGCCTGCACAGAGCCCTGACCTCAACCCCTTTGAACACCTTTGGGATGAACTAGAATGGAGATTGCGAGTCAGTCCCTCTCATCCAACATCCGTGTCTGACCTCACAAATTAATCCTTCTGGATGAATGGGCAAACATTCCCACAGACACACTTCAAAATATTGTAGAAAGCCTTCCCAGAAGAGTGGAAGCAGTTTTAGCTGCAAATGGGGGGACCAACACCATATTAATGCCTATGGATTTAGAATGGGATATTATGAAAGCTCCTGTAGGTGTAATGTGTAGGTGTCCCTATACTTTAGTCCATGTAGTGTATCTTTCTATTCATCACACACACACACACACACACACACACACACACACACACTCTATATCTATTGAATTCTGTGTCAGATGATAGGGAAATGTAAAATGATAGGCGGCGCAAGTTATAAAAAAAAGTAGATAATGTTCAGTGGCAAATTCACCCTCCACAATAGTCTGCACTAGTCTTAGAACTCCATGGGATGTATGTTGAACACCGACAGACAATATTTCTCTGTTCAGGTATGGAAACAAGAGTTTTATGTGTTAGAGGTGAAATATCTCAGAGTAAAGCTTTTTGGATTTCAAAGGCTTAAACAAGCGAATTCATTCTAGATGTGACAGTAGGCATGGTGAGATCAGTTAAAGGGACTGATATTGACTTCTACTGTTAAGGTGTGAATATGATAGATGACATAAAAAGATATTTTATGGATATAGTTACTTATCTAAGTGTATAAGCCATAAACTGTGGTTTAAGGCTGGATTCACACGCACACGTCTAGGTCAGATTTTTTGTGTGTTTATATAGACGAGGCTGGACGCAGCCTGCAGGGCTTAGGAGGGAAGCCTCCATGACAGCCCTAGGAGGGAAAGGGTTAACTTCGTAGGGAAAGTTAGAGGTGGAGGAGGGACAGGGAGGAGTTAGGGGGCCGTTACGGAGCTTCCCGCTGTTTTTCGGCAGTGAGCCGGAAGCAGCGGGAGAAGTAACACTCACACAAGTAAGCTCCCGTTGCCCCGCTCTGTACTGCATGTCTGAGGCTGAGATTCTTGCGCGGCTGCGTGCCGCTGCTGTGCACCACGGTCCCGGTTGGTTGGAGGAGACCGTGGCTGCACTTACAATGATCCCCGACGCCGATTCGCCACGTCAGGCACGGCATATGAGGTCTGTTGCAGTGGGGGACAGGCTCCCCTCCCCCGGCCCCCTTCCTGGCAGTAATATGGCGGCGGGGGGGGAGTCTACAACACCCGCTCCTGCTCAGAGGAGGCAGAGAGCGTCGCCGGGGGTGACGGCGACTCAGGCCGGGTCTGCCCGTCGCTCCCGGCGGTCCCGACCTCCAGAACGCCTCAGCCCTGAGGTGGTCCCGCGGACACGGCGTCGCAGGGGGAGCCCTAATATGGACGCTGCAGGCCAGGCAGCTGGGAGGACCGTCCCTTCCCAGGCCCTGCGTCCTGGCAGGAATCCCAGGCCGCGACGGGGTCCGGCGGTTCTCAGGGAGTCGCAGGCCGGGCTCCCTGTCACCCCCCCCCCATCAGATGCAAGATCGGGAAGACTGGTTACGGCCGCCCCGCCTGGTGATGCTCCGGCCAGGGGGCAGGCTTCATCAGGATCGTCGAGACGGACGCCTAGACCTGCAGCGACGTCGAGGCAACAGGTCCGGTCGGAAGTTTGGATCCCAGCGGTCGGGCGGCAGGTTGCCGGCCCATCTGCCAGCGCGTCATCATCCCCGGTTCGGAGATGTCGGTGGGATGGCCAGTCGTCGGCGAGAGAGGAGCTGGAAGACGGTGAAATAGACGTGTATCGGCGAGGGCAGGATGGTCCGGCTGACGGGAACACAGCGCCTGTGCAGCCCGGTGAGTGCATAACTCCATCTTTGTCGTATCCAGCGATTTTTATGTCGGGTGTCGGCAGGGGGGCTGCTAGCGTCGCATCGGTGGCCGGTAGTGGCGCGGGCGGGCGCGACGGCGCGGGTCTAGCGGACTTGGTGGGTTGCTTGCGGGAGCTGGTCGGGCGTCTAGATAGGGCGGCGGCGCCAGTAGTTACGGAGGTGTCCCCGGCGGTAGTTTGGGAAGGCCCCAGGGAAGTGGGACTGTTACAGGCGCGTCCCGTAATGGCGGCTACGGAGGCGGTCGCGGTGTCGGTACAGACCGAGGCCCAAAAAGACGGCGATCGGGTGCGTATTGATGATCGTGCTCGCGGGGAGGTGTATGTTTGCTTTGAAGGTCCGTTGGGGGCGCACTTAAAGCAGGAGGTGCGTGAGCGTATTTGGAAGGACGAATACGTTGAGATTTTTTCTCTTCTGCCGCTTGCTAAATTCAATTTGGATAGGAGCAAGCGGGATGAGAGCAAGAAGGACGAGGAGGAGCGTCGGCGGTATAGGCTTATCCCGCAGACGTTCGTTAATTGGTCGCAGGCGTTCGCCATTTTAGCCAGTGTAATAGGAGAAAAGGCGCCGGAAAATTGTTCGGCGTTGTTTTGTTATTTTGACGCCATTGGGGAGGCTCATCGGGTGTACGGGGGGCAGGCTTGGCTCAGATACGATGAGCAATTCCGTCAGCGAAAAGCGGTTCGGCCGGCGATTCAGTGGGACCAGAAGGATATTGCTCTCTGGTTAAGGGTCACGGCTCCGGTTAGGCAGCCCTTTCCCGGGAGCGTTGGCCAAGGGGGCCAGTCCAGTCAGGTCGGACAGGGCGGTGGGGCAAAGTTGGGATTCTGCTGGCAATTCAACGATGGCCAGTGTAAGTTTGGGGCCACGTGCAAGTTCAAGCACGTGTGTTCGGAGTGTAATGGTGCATCCCATGGGGCGGCAAAATGTATGCGAAAAAAGAGGTCAGGGAACCAGTCCTCCTCGGCTGGTCAAGGGGTTGTCACCGGTGAGGGTGGAAAGGATGGCCCCCTATCTAAATGAGTATCCGGATAGGGCTGCGGCGAAGTTGCTTTACGAAGGGTTTAGTGTTGGTTTTATTATTCCTCCGCCTCCTTATGAGGTCCCGGTTACGCGGAGGAACCTTAAATCGGCCTACTTGCATGCTGAGGTCGTGTCAAAAAAGTTGTTTAAAGAAGTTTCGTTAGGCCGCATGGCGGGGCCTTTTATTGATCCGCCAATAAAGGATTTAGTCGTGTCCCCATTGGGTATTGTTCCAAAGCGCGAGCCCCAAAAATTCCGGTTGATTCAGCACTTATCGTTTCCCAAGGGTTTGTCGGTAAATGACGGGATTGATCATGAGTTGTGCTCCGTAGTGTATACCTCATTCGATAAAGCGGTGGGGTTAGTTCGTGCTGCGGGTCCAGGCGCGCTGCTCGCAAAAACCGACATCGAGGCGGCGTTCAGGTTGTTGCCAGTTCATCCAGAAAGCCAACGGCTGTTGGGTTGTTTTTGGAATGGGGCTTTTTACGTGGATCGGTGCCTTCCGATGGGGTGTTCCCTTTCTTGCGCGTACTTCGAGGCTTTTAGTAGCTTCGTGGAGTGGGTGACGAAGGGTGTAGCCGGGGTCGATTCGTTGATACATTACTTAGACGATTTCTTGTGCGTCGGCCCGGGGGGTTTGCCCGTTTGCGGTAATCTGCTTCACGCACTGCAGAAGGTTGCGAGGGATTTTGGGATCCCTTTGGCGCCAGAAAAGACTGAGGGCCCGGTAACGACGATTTGTTTTTTGGGAATTGAGATAGATTCGGTGGCTATGGAGTGTCGTCTTCCGATGGATAAGTTGGGGGCTTTGAGTCAGGAGGTACGTCGGGCTTGCAAGTTAAAGAAAATTACGCTGCGGGAGATTCAGTCGTTGCTGGGGAAGTTGAATTTCGCCTGCCGGATTATGCCAATGGGGAGGGTGTTCGGTAGACGGTTGGCGGCGGCTACGGCGGGAGTGCGTGCGGCACATCACTTCGTACGGCTCAAGGAGGAGCATCGGGCTGATTTGCAGGTATGGGATGACTTCTTGGGCCAGTATAACGGTCGGTCGCTATGGATGGCTCCAGCGCAGGATACGAGTGATTTGAATATTTTTACGGATGCAGCTGGAGCGGGCGGTTTTGGAGCTTATGGGGGGGGTCCGTGGTGCGCGGGTCAATGGCCGGCTAGCTGGGTGTCCAGTGGACTCACGCGGAATCTGGCCCTGCTCGAGCTGTTCCCCATCGTGGTTGCGGCGACCATCTGGGGGGACAGGCTCAGGGATAAGAAGGTTCGTTTTTACTGCGACAACATGGGGGTGGTGCTGGCCATTAACAACATCACGGCGTCCTCTCCTCCGGTAATTCAGTTGTTGCGACATTTAGTGTTGGTGTGCTTGTCATTGAACGCGTGGGTGGTGGCGGTGCACGTGCCGGGGGTACGGAATTGTATCGCTGATGCTCTTTCTCGCTCGCAGTGGGACCGGTTTCGGCAATTGGCACCGGGAGCGGAACGTCTCGGTTTGGTCTGCCCGGAACATCTTTGGGATCTGGTCTCGGTCCCGTAGAACGATTGGTGAAAAGGTCTTTGGCGCGCTCAACGTGGAGTGCTTATTCTGCTTGCTGGAGGCAGTGGGAGGAGTGGGTAAGAGAGTTGGGTGATGTCAACACGGATAGAGACAGGTTGGTGGCACTTTTGTACTGGTTAGGGGACGCCTGGGAGGCGGGGTTTTCATTGGCAAAGGTTAACCGTTTCATGTCGGCGGTGGCGTTTGGTTTCAAGTTACGGGGCTTTAGGGATGTGTCTAAGGAATTCTTAGTGGGGCAGGCTTTGAAGGGTTTGCGCCGAGGTAGGGTCGAGGCGGATCGTAGAAGGCCTGTGTCGTTTTCTCTGCTGAGCTCTTTGGGCGGATCATTAGCATCGGTCTGTCGTTCTTCGGCCGAGATGAGGTTGTTTCGGTTAGCTTTTTCTTTGGCGTTCTTTGGGGCATTTAGAATCGGCGAGTTGGTTTCGCCGAGTACCAAGCAAGCTGGGGGGTTGAGACTGAGAGACGTGAGCCTATATACAGATCGGTTGGAGGTATGGTTGCGTCGGTCAAAGACTGACCAATTAGGAAAGGGGAAGCTGATAGTGTTGTTCGCTCTCCCGGGTTCGGCTATGTGCCCGGTGGCGTGCAGGCAGGGTTTTAAGCCACAAGTGGGGTCTCCGGAGTTGCCATTGCTATGTCACGAGGACGGGTTATTTTTGTCTAGATTTCAATTTAGAGCTGTATTCAAAAAATGCTTGGCGGCGGTCGGTGTTGCGGCGGACGCGTACTCATCTCATTCCTTCAGGATTGGCGCAGCAACGGAAGCAGGGCGCTGGGGGTTGGATGATGAGGGGGTGCGGCGCATCGGTCGTTGGGAGTCCAACAGATTTAGGTCTTATGTCCGCCCCCATCTGTTATGAGTTTTGCCGTTTGCACTTATAAGAATGTTTTGTGTGGTGGTATTTAACTTGCTTTTCCGTTTCAGATCCGCCTCCGTGTTTGGTGTGGTTGCTGGGCCACTCTTACGTGCATTGGGGGGCTTTGAGGGCGGACGTCCGCCCGGACGGTCGCCAGTTGCGCATTCCGCGACAGGATGCGGTTTTGCATTGGCTGGGATTTAGAGGTATGTCGTGGAGTAGGGTGTTAGCGGAATTCCAGACATATGCCCGGCTTGATAGGGTCCCGGAGATCTTGGTCTTGCACGTGGGTGGGAACGATTTGGGTGTCCGCCCTTTTCGTGAGTTGGTGCGGGATATTAAACACGATATGTTGTGTTTGTGGGTTTCTTATCCCAGGTTGGTAATTGTGTGGTCGGACATTGTCCCAAGAAAACATTGGCGGCTGGCTAGGTCAGTGGAAAGAGTCAATAAGGCTCGCATTAAGGTTAATCGCGCGGTGTCCCGATTTGTAGCCAAAAACGGGGGCATTTGTGTTCGGCACAGGGACTTGGAGTCAGGAGTGGGGAACTACTGGAGGAGCGATGGGGTTCATTTGACCGAGGTTGGGATTGATCTGTGGAGCTTGGCAATAGCAGAAGGAATTGAAAGGGCGGTGGTGGTGTGGCGGAACTCACAGGCTTAAGGTGGTCAAGGCCTGTTTCGCTGTGGCGGGGGGAGTCCTTGAGGCCAGTCAGTACAAAATTGGTGGGGGGGTCGCATCGGGGGTATGCGTCCCCCAAAAAAGGTACATGGTTGAAGACTTCATCGGGTGTTATCCCTTTGAAGTGGTCTTCTGGTGGAAGGTATATCACTCGAAGGCTTCATCGGGTGTTATCCCTTTGAAGTGGACTTCTAGTGGTCGGTATAGCACTTGAAGGCTTCATCGGGTGTTATCCCCTTGAAGTGGACTTCTGGTGGTTGGAGCCATCTGCAGAGGTCAGTGGTGCCTCCGAGCTGGTTTACGGCTGGAGGTAATTGGTGGTTTGCAGATGGCTAACTCGAGGTGTGTAAAAAAGGAATATCTAAAATGGCTTCAAGGACTGCCCCTGCTCGGTCTAATGTTAACGTTAAATTGTTATTTATGATTCTGACCCATGTTGGGTCATGTGAATTATTAGGAGGAATTCTCTGGTGGATTCCTAATTAGTTATCCGAATGTTTCGGATTTAATTTGGTTTTAAAACTGTGAAATTAATAAAACGGCTGCTGTGGCCATTTCACATCCAACCTCGGTGTCACGTGTCTTTTTCCTAAAGGTGGGGGTGAAGGGATTGGTAGGGATAAGGGAAGGTGCACTAACACACGACTCTACTTAGGCAGGTCAAGACGAGGCTGGACGCAGCCTGCAGGGCTTAGGAGGGAAGCCTCCATGACAGCCCTAGGAGGGAAAGGGTTAACTTCGTAGGGAAAGTTAGAGGTGGAGGAGGGACAGGGAGGAGTTAGGGGGCCGTTACGGAGCTTCCCGCTGTTTTTCGGCAGTGAGCCGGAAGCAGCGGGAGAAGTAACACTCACACAAGTAAGCTCCCACCCTCCCTCCCATTTGGTGTTATCCCTTGTGGTATTTATTAATTCTGTTTATGAGTGTGGCAATTTTATTGTGTGCTTATTTAACATGTTTTTTTTTTTTTTCTTTTCATTCGGAGTAGGTCCTGGTGTCATGGCAGCTGGCGGGGGGAGTCCTTGAGGCCAGTCAGTACAAAATTGGTGGGGGGGTCGCATCGGGGGTATGCGTCCCCCAAAAAAGGTACATGGTTGAAGACTTCATCGGGTGTTATCCCTTTGAAGTGGTCTTCTGGTGGAAGGTATATCACTCGAAGGCTTCATCGGGTGTTATCCCTTTGAAGTGGACTTCTAGTGGTCGGTATAGCACTTGAAGGCTTCATCGGGTGTTATCCCCTTGAAGTGGACTTCTGGTGGTTGGAGCCATCTGCAGAGGTCAGTGGTGCCTCCGAGCTGGTTTACGGCTGGAGGTAATTGGTGGTTTGCAGATGGCTAACTCGAGGTGTGTAAAAAAGGAATATCTAAAATGGCTTCAAGGACTGCCCCTGCTCGGTCTAATGTTAACGTTAAATTGTTATTTATGATTCTGACCCATGTTGGGTCATGTGAATTATTAGGAGGAATTCTCTGGTGGATTCCTAATTAGTTATCCGAATGTTTCGGATTTAATTTGGTTTTAAAACTGTGAAATTAATAAAACGGCTGCTGTGGCCATTTCACATCCAACCTCGGTGTCACGTGTCTTTTTCCTAAAGGTGGGGGTGAAGGGATTGGTAGGGATAAGGGAAGGTGCACTAACACACGACTCTACTTAGGCAGGTCATGGCATTTTTTCGGCAGTTTTTTTGGTTGCCAAAGTTTTGTTTGTAGACAATAGTACAGTATGAATTCCTTAGACACAGCATAGTTTGTTTTTTGGCATCTTTGAGCCCAGTGGTGTTTGTTTCCAAAATGCATCACGCTCTAAGGGCTTGTCTACACGTAACGGAATTGCTGCAGAAAATTTCCGCAGCAATTACGTAGAAACTAGCAGAAATTCTGCAGTGGAGAAAGCGCACCATTTCCTGCCGTTTTTACTGCAGAAAATGGTGCAGATTTTGCTGTGTTTTTTCAATACTAGGAGATGGTAACATCTCCTCTGAAAAACGCAGCAGTTCAGTCCACTTTCCACAGCAGGAACTGACATGCTGCGGTATGAAAAATATGCACTGCTGGTGGATTTCTCTTCGAAAATTTTCCGTATTGTGTGGATGACATTTGTTAAATCTCACCCACTTTGCTGCTACTGTATTCTGCTGCGTATTTTCCATCCGCAATTCCGGACGGAAAATACACAGTAATTCCGTTACGTGTGGACAAGCCCGTAGTGTTGTGTTTTTTAAGATGTTTTGCACCCATAGAAACTTTACCAATACCCAAAACTGCCTGCATGACCAATTTTTTCGTTTTTGTGTGTTTATGTGTAAGGACGTCTAAATGAAAGTGAAACCTTGTTTATCTAGTCAAAAAAAATTCTGAAAAAATTCTGGGAGGGGGAATGTAGTTCTCCTGGCTCACTAGCCCAGACTATAATGTTATACAGAGAGCCAGATCATGGCACTGGAATACAATGTTTACTGATAGGTTAAGCATTTCCAATCTCATTCCCTCTAATTCATAAGTTACTTAGACACGAATCAATCACAAGAATGTTACCGTAAAAATTACAGGTCAGTTCAAGAAAAGATCAGCTTTGTGATTGTGATTTTTTTTGTGCCGGGACTACTTATGGTCTGTTGAATATAAATTAAGAAGATGAACAAGGACTTTGATAGTTAGCCACTTGACAATACAAACTACAAAGACAAGTATGTTTATTGTCATGCAGTCATATGTGAAGAGTCTTTGGAATGCAAGTTTATCACAAAATATGTTACCAGTAACTGCCCCTTTTTACAAGTGAGGGCAATACACTAGTAACCAGCAGGGTACTTAAAGGGGTTGCCCCATCTGTCCCATCTCGAATCTCCAGTCATCAACTGTTATCGCTGGAGGAAACTTTATACAGCTGCTCGTTTTACATATAGCGGACACTGCCGGAGAAATGTAATAGTACATGCCACATTTAAATGAATGGCCAAGCATGTAACATATGGTTGTATTCAGCCCCTAAAGCAAATCTTTGCAGCAGAAATTTGCTCTGGTTCATAAAAGAAGTCCTGAGTAAGAGTACCCCCTCTATGCCGTACATATGTCCAAATAGATAGGACAACCCCTTAAAAAGAAGTGGTTCCAAAAATAATATTAAATTGGGTAATTTCTCAAGAAAGAGTTTCCCTTTAAGCAAATGGCCCTATTTTACATATTCATGGTATGACTGTTCAGATGATGCAGGTGCATTTGCCAATCTGCATTCTAAGCAATGTAATTCAACAACTATTCCAGTAAACTTGCAAGATAATCATCACTGTGTGAATACTTCAGATATGTGAACCATGATCCTCTCCAGATCACAGCTATTTCATACTGAGTTTATGATTTGAAAAAATAATTCCAGCATTTACATAGAACTCAGGCGCTGCTCATGACCTACATTCAATAAGATGGTTCCTGTCTCCAGCTGAATAGTTTTACAGTATGTATTTCTTTGGAGAACACTTTACAAGCCAAGAGCAATTTTGTGCGGAAGGCCTTTTAGTTAATTTGTGAAATACAATTTGATGTAAGATAACGTCAGACAGTGTTGAAAAAAATGGTTTCTTCTGAAAGCAAAAAAGGAACATTTGTCAAAGGCTACGTTCTAAGGACTAGGGATAGCATGGCAAAGTTAATGTTGGTTTAGGGAATATAGAAATAATCCTTAGCAAGGTAATACATTTGATTACATTTTAGATTGACTTCATTACAGCAGCTTTTTTTCAAAATCTGGCTTTTGTTTGTTAATGTATGCATGTCTTTGTTGGAATCAGACTCCTGGAATTAAAGCCTCATCAGTGATCCGATGAAAGATAGAACATGTCTTATCTTTCCTCGGATCGGAGACTCGGATCATTTTTCACGGACCCGATTCACCACTAAAGTGAATGGCTTCGTGAAGACTATCGGGTGCCACTAGGATGCCATCAAAAACGTCCGGAATGGCACAACGGTCGTGTGCATGAGGCGTAAGTATAATTTACAACTCCCCCACAAATTAAACTCGTAGGTGCACTGAAGATAAGAATTAGGTATTCTTATGTAGAGTTTACACTTCAAGATAACTAGTGGTCACTGGGTAATATCTTTTCTTGACTAACAGAACAATGGTTCTGCCAGTTTAACCCCTTAAAGCGACCCTTCGGTCCCAAGACAAAATTATAAATGTGATGGGGTATATGGAGTTATATTACCTGGTGCCTTTCAGTTGCGCCCCTCTGTCATGGATCCGCAGCTTTGGGGTCCTCTCTGTGTTGTCCCAAAATGGCCAAAGCGCTTCACAAACGGAGTCTAAGGCACTCCCTTTGTTCTCAGAATGGCCAGAACTGCTCACGTAAGCAGCTCTGGCCAATCCTAGAAAAGTGGGAGTCTCTCAGACTTGTAGTGTCACGGCGCAATGTGTGGACCCACTGGGTCATACTGCGTAGCGGGATAGCAGCTCCCCAAACACGTACCTTACAAAGTCTATAGTCCAGAAAGGGTACCTGAGGCAATGCAGACAGTAGCAGTGATTCAGGCTGAAGATTAGGCTCCGGCAGTAGACGGACACCCAGCGGGGTGTGACGCAGTAGATGCAGCGGAAGACACAACTTGACTTCGATTCTAGACAGCACAGAGGCACGGTAGTACGGTAGCACAGGGTACAGGCAGAAGAAATGGGTAATACTGGGAACTGGAAAACACTAGGAGACCATTTGCAAGACAAACTTTATGTACACAACAATGCTCAGGCACAGATCAAGAGAGCAGAGCCCTTTTTATAGTCCAGCAGCATTTTGGACTTATTGCAGACTTCCTGCAATTGTGCGCGCACTGGCCCTGCGGGAAACAGTCTCAGATCCAGGAAGTGAGTGCCGGCGTCTCACAGGAGGAAGACGCTGCAGGGAACTCACGTGTCCATGGCCGTGGTCGTCGGAGGATAAGTCAGAATGACTGGCCGCAGCCATCGACGTTACACATAGTCTAAGAAGTGCTGCAGCCCTGTTGGGACAGCACAGAAGGGAACCCAAAGCAATGGATCCACAGCAGAGGGGCGCAACTGGAGAGCACCAGGTAATATTACTCCATATACCCCATCATATTTAAAATGTTGTAACGGGACCGGAGGGTCGCTTTAAGGACCAGGCCTATTTTTGCCTTAATGACCAAGCATTCTTTCTTGTTTTTTCCTCCCGCCTTTCAATAGTCATAACTTTTTAATTTTAAGACGACATAGCCATATGAGGGCTTGTTTTTAGCGGGAAGGGTTGTATTTTTCAATTGCACCATTTTTGGGTTTATATATATTATATTGATTAACTTTTATAAAAAAACATTTTGGCAAGGGACTGCAAAAAAAAATCTATTCCAGCATTGTTTTTCGGGTTTCAAATTGACGCCATTCACTATGCGGTGTAAATAATATGTTACGTTTATTCTATGGTTCAGTACAATTACGAAAATACCAAATATATATAGCTTTTTTTAATGTTTTACTACTCAGGATGCAGACCTTGTGAATGCTGGGGGAGAATAGTCTGTCAGCGCTTGCTGTGGTGCGCCTGATATGTGCTGGGCAGCCTGCCTGATGGATTACAATGAGCGTAACTAATAGGCTATGAGCCAGCATGGTGCACTACACACAACCGTGCGACTGGCACACTTATAGAAGCCTTATCTGTGTGCAATGGCTATACTAAGCAGCCACCCCCCTCATGAATAGTAGGCATGAGAGTGGCTGTTTTATCAGTATCTGTACCTGTGAGCAATTTTGGCCTGTCTGCATCCTGCTGGGAAGTGGTGTTTTAACCTGCTCCTGTATCAGTGAGTGGCCTTGCTTAGTGCGTTTTTAAGTTTATTTCTGTCCCTAAGGCTTCGTTCACATCTGCGTCAGGGCTCCGTTCCGTCATTCAATCGGGGCTTGATTTCAATGGTGATGGATCCGGTGCCAATGGTTTCAGTTTGTCTCCGTTGTTCAAGGGTTCCGTCATTTTGACCGGATGAATACCGTAGTCAGTCAGGACTCCGTTCCGATGGAAAGCTCAGACAGAATGGAGCCCTGATGCAGACGTGAACAAAGCCTTACCTGGTGTGACGATACTACTTTTGCACAATTGAAACACTATTAAATATTATTATTAGTATAATAGTATTTTATACTTTTAATAAATAAAGCCACTTTTTATGTAAATATGTGGTTTTATTTTCATTTTTACTGTAATATTTTTTTTCATTTTTTAATAAACTTTATTTAACTGTTTTCATGGTTTTTTGTGTCCCACTAGAGGACTTTACAATGTGATCTTATGCTCACAAATCTAATGCTTTGTAAAACTGACAGGCAATCTATTAGGCCATTCCTATGGCATGGCCTAATAGGCTTATAGCCAGGGCAGGCATGGGCGCCTTTGTTAGGCCTCCGGCTGCCATGACAACCCATCGGCGATCGAGTTTGTGGGCCACCAATCGGTGACAGAAGTAGCCCTCTGCTTCTGTCAAACCACTTAAATGCTGTAGTCGCTATTGACCACGGCATTTAAGGGGTTAAACATTCAGGATTGGAGGTTTCTCCAATCCTAACCGTTGCAGCGGGAGCCGGGCTGTCATCCACAGCCAGGCTCCCGCACAGACACAATCACGTACATGCATGGCGAAATGCGCGGATGGTTGCTTTTCCATGCCGTGCATGTACGTGACTATACGCCAGGGTGTTAAAGAGAACCTGTCACTAGATTTTAGGGAACTAAACCACCACCATGTTATTATATTACTGGGGTTTACCGTCCTAAACATGACCTTCTCAAAACTGTTAATTTTAGCATTTTGTCCAAAAAGAAGCTATAAATCACTGGATAAGAGTCCTGAGATGAGTCAATGTCAGTGGCGTAACTACCGCTATAGCAGCCCCCATGGCCGGAGGCTCCGCTAGCAGCCGCTATGGCTGCTACAGCGCGACGCCACTGAAGGGGTTGTTCCTACAAAAGACATGCATCCCCTATCCACAGTATAGGGGATGCATGTGTGATCGCTGGGACGCCCAGCGATAAGGAGAACGGGGGACCAAAAGTCCCCCGAAGTTCTCCATGACAAACCTCGGACTTCCGGGGTCTGTCTGCAGCTCCATAGAAATGAATTGTGCGCATGCGTGACCAGCGCACCTTTAATTTTTATTGAACTGCACAGACTCCGGAAGTCCGAGGTTAGTCATGGAGAACTTGGGGGGACTTTCGGTCCCCCGTTCTCCTTATCGCTGCCAGCGATCACACATGTATCCCCTATCCTGTGTCCTGTGGATAGGGGGAATAACTATAGGCCGTTTTTTTTTTTTGGGGGGGGGGGGTCTATATGGCGTTATCTACAGGGGGGGTCTGTATAGCGTTATTTACGGGGGGGGTTCTGTATGGTGTTATCTACAGGGGGGGTCTGTATGGCGTTATCTACAGGGGGGTCTGTATGGCGTTATCTACAGGGGGGGTCTGTATGGCGTTATCTACAGGGGGGGTCTGTATGGCGTTATCTACAGGGGGGTTCTGTATGGTGTTATCTACAGGGGGGGTCTGTGAGGCATTATCTACAGGGGGTTCTGTATGGTGTTATCTACAGGGGGGTCTGTATGACGTTATCTACAGGGGGGTCTGTATGGCATTATCTACAGGGGGGGTCTGTATGCCGTTATCTACAGGGGGGGTCTATATGGCATTATCTACAGGGGGGTCTGTATGGCGTTATCTACAGGGGGGTCTGTATGGCGTTATCTACAGGGGGGTCTGTATGGCGTTATCTACAGGGGGGTTCTGTATGACGTTATCTACAGGGGGGTTTGCATGGCGTTATCTACAGGGGGGTCTGTATTGCGTTATCTACAGGGGGGTCTGTATGGTGTTATCTACAGGGAGGTCTGTATGGCGTTATCTACAGGGGAGGGTCTGTATGGCGTTATCTACAGGGGGGTTCTGTATGCTGTTATCTACAGGGGGGTCTGTATGGCGTTATCTACAGGGGGGTCTGTATGGTGTTGTCTACAGGGGGTGTCTGTATGGCGTTATCTACAGGGGGGTCTGTATGCCATTATCTACAGGGGGGACTCTGTATGGCGTTATCTACAGGGGGGACTCTGTATGGCGTTATCTACAGGGGGACTCTGTATGGCGTTATCTACAGGGGGGACTCTGTATGGCGTTATCTACAGGGGGGGTCTGTATGGCGTTATCTACAGGGGGGACTTTGTATGGCGTTATCTACAGGGGGGACTCTGTAGGCGTTATCTACAGGGGGACTCTGTATGGCGTTATCTACAGGGGGGACTCTATGGCATTATCTACAGGGGGGTCTGTATGGCGTTATCTACAGGGGGGACTCTGTATGGCGTTATCTACAGGGGGACTCTGTATGGCGGTTTCTACAGGGGGGACTCTATGGCGTTATCTACAGGGGGGTCTGTATGGCGTTATCTACAGGGGGGTCTGTATGGCGTTATCTACAGGGGGTGTGTATGGCGTTATCTACAGGGGGGTCTGTATGGAGTCATATACAGGGGGCTGTATGGCGTTATCTACAGGGGGCTGTATGGCGTTATCTACAGAGAGGGTTGGGGTTGTAAGACCTATCTACAGGGGGCTTTGTATGGTGCAATATATAGGGTGCGCTGTGTGGTGGAATCTATAGAGAGGCACTATTTACAAGGGGGGGGATGTGTGATACCCAGCGGAGGGGGGCCCTAGTCAAAAGTTTGCTATGGGGCCCAGTCTTTCCTAGTTACGCCCCTGGTCCAGGTGTAATGGTCTCAACTGCATCTGAGCACTGCGCATGTGCAGGATGTAATTGGATCTCAAGACTCTTCTCCGGTAATATACCTTCTGTGCACGTATTATTATATCTTCATTTTAGACATAATGATAACACAGACAGTTTAGAGATGGGCATTTATAGGACGCTATTCCCCAGCAGTAGAGTGACATGCAAAATCTAATGATAAGTTCCTTTGAGGAGTCATACCTAACATACAGACTCTGCACAGCTAGTACAAACACAATTCCAGCTCTCCAATGAATAGCAGACACATGATTACAATATTTCTTACTGGTTTAGAAAAAGAGAGGTGTGGGTGGCAGTTAGGTATGTAAATAAAGGTGTTACACACACAGCCCCATAAATACACAGACAGGAACATATACAAATACATACAGGCACATATATACAAGCACAAAGACACATTCACATACAGACCCATATACGGATGTAGCCACCTTTAACTTAATTCTGATAACTTGTTGCTGCAGCGTGATATCACACAACAAAAGCCATTGAGAAGTCATTGAAAAAGTCAAGATAAGAGATCTAGCCATTGTTTATGTAATGCATTAAAAGTCATGTATACCCACACAGGCACATATATACACAGTGCAAACAATGCAGTAGATGTTACCTGCAGTCCTATGTAACACCACAAATAACACAGTAATATCTCTCAGAGTACAGATAATGTAAAAAAAATTACCTGCAGTCCTATGTAACACCACAAATAACACAGTGATTACTCTCTCAGTACAGATAATGTAGTAGTGTTACCTGCAGTCCTATGTAACACTACAGCTAACACACAGTGATAACTCTCTGATTATATATAATACAGTAGATGTTACCTGCAGTCCTATGTAACACTACAGATAACACACATAGTGAGTACAGATAAGGCTTCATTCATATTTTCGCTAGGGCTCCAGTCTGATGTTCCGTTGGAGCTTTCCGTCGGAACGGAGCCCTAACAGACACAAACAGAAATCATAGTCGACTACGCTATTGATTCCGTCAAAATGACGGAACCCTTGGACAACTGAGACAAACGGAAACCATTGGGACCGGATCTGTCACCATTGAAATCAATGGTGATGGTCAGGGCTCCGTTCCGACGGAAAGCTCCGATGGAACGTCAGAACTAAGCCCTAGAGCAGATGTGAATAAATCCTAATGTAGTAGTGTTACCTGCAGTCTTATGTAACACCACCAATAACACAGTGATAACTCTCTGAGTACAGATAATGTAGTAGTGTTACCTGCAGTCGTATGTAACACCTCAGATAACACACTCTGATAACTATACCCACACAGGCACACACACACACACACACACACACACAGAGGCAAATAAATATATAAATATAAAAAACTCCTGGGTTGCTTTCGCAGTACATTTTGGGTCATTCTCCATCTGTACTGTGAAGCGACGTCCAATCAACCTTGCTGCAATTGGTTGTATCTGAGCAGAAAGTATATCCCTCAACACTTCAGAATTAATCCGGCTGCTTCTTTCTTCAGTCACATCATCAATAAACACTAATGACCCAGTGCCTTTGGCAGCCATGCAGGCCCATACCATCAAACTGCCTCCACCATGTTTTACGGAGGATGTGGTGTGCTTTGGATCATGAGTCGTTCCAAGCCTTCTCCATACTTTCTTCCTCCCATCATTCTGGTACAGGTTGATCTTAGTTCCATTTGTCCAAAGAATGTTGTTCCAGAACTGTGCTGGCTTCTTTACATGTTGTTTGGCAAAGTCTAATCTGGCCTTTCTATTTTTGAGGCTGATTAATGGTTTGCACCTTGTAGTGAACCCTCTGTATTTGCTCTCATGAAGTCTTCTCTTTATGGTAGACTTAGATACTGATACATCTACTTCCAGGAGAGTATTCTTCACTTGGGTATATGTTGTGAAGGGGTTTTTCGTCACCATGGAAAGGATTCTGTGATCATCCACCACTGTTGTCTTCCATGGACGTCCAGGCCTTTTGAAGTTCACAAGCTCTTTGTTTTTTTTCAAGAATGTACCAAACTGTTGATTTGGCCACTCCTAACATTTGTGCTATCTCTCTGATGGATTTCTTCATTTTTTTTTAGCCTAACGATGATCTGTTACACTTGCATTGAGAGCTCGTTTGACCTCATGTTGTGGGTTCACAGCAACAGCTTCCATATGCAAATGCCACACCTGGAATCAACTCCAGACCTTTTACCTGCTTAATTGATGATGGATTAATGAGGGAATAGCCCATGCAGACCATTAAATAGCTTTTCAGATAATTGTCCAATTACCTTTGGTCCCTTGAAAAAGAAGCAGCTGCATAATAAATTCAAACCCTCAAATGAAAGCTGAGAGTCTGTACTTTAAGCCCATATTGATTGTATAACTGTATATTCAACATGTTGTGGTAAACAGCCAAAATGCCAAAACTTGTCACTGTCCAAATAATTCTGGACCTAACTGTATACACACACACACACACACACACACACACACACACACACACACACATATACACACATACTGGAACATATACACATACAAGCTCAGAGACTTATATACAGAGACACATAGACACACAAAGACACTTACCATCTCTCCTTGCTGACAGGCTCACAGGTTATTTGCAGGGACCAGCTGTGGGTGGAGCTCCCTCTTCTGCTTTGCTTTGACTCTTGTTTACTCCATGTGCGTAACTAAGAGCAGAGGACAGAGCAGAGGCAGAGCCCAGTGGCGCCCCTACATGCTGGGAAGGTGCAGAACCCTGTGTACTCGCACATGTCGCACACCCCTAAGGCCAGCCCTTCTGATCCACATACCCCAGTCATGGCAGAAAATGGAATTACTAAGATTGGCAACTTAGGGTCCTTTTATACTGGCCCATTTTGGGCGTAACAACTAACGCCGATCAATGAGACAGCTCGTTGATCAGCACTCGTTTGTTCCTTTCACAAGGAGCTATTATCAGTAATGTATGAGGACGATTATTATTATTAGGACTGTTATTACGATCGTTCGTCCCCATACATTTCTATCATGTTGGCAGCAGATCTCCCTGTTTACACAGGGAGATGTGCTGCCGACAACGATAATAGTTTCTGCTACAGAAGCAATATGATCAGCTAATGAACAAGTGTTTGCTCGTTCATCGGCTGATCATTGCCCTGTTTAGACAGTTATCGTTATCCCGATAATTGGCCTGTGTAAAAGGGTTTTTAGTTTGTCGAGGTTACGTAATTCATACACAATCAGCCTGTAAACTAGACATTCTAATCATTTGGGGAGGTGATGAAGGATTCAAGTCTGCAAGAGCTGCAAAAAATATCAGCAACCTTGGACGATACTATGGCTTTAGATAAAAAAAAAAAATACAAGATCTAAAGATTCCTATCTAGGTAGAGTAAATTAAAGATGATACTTAAATTAACTATTAAGAAAATAGCAGTTATAACAACAATAAAGTCAACTAAACCTTGAGCTGATCGTAAAGACATGAATGTAGTAGATGCCTACTTAAATTATCATCAATCAAAGAAGTTGCCAAAAGCGACAACCACTTTTCATATGCCCTATTACGGATCATGGACTTCATGGTCTCTGCATTAGCTGAAAGGGGCACTAGATAATGTGGCATTTGCTCTGGAGGACTTGACGTGACCATGTATTATATTGTCCATCATTTCTTTTAATATGCAGATATTTTGGCCCTCAGCAGCTTCCCCCGATGATATTAGCTGGAAGTTTTAGCTGCTGGACTTACGGATTTAGAAAAGAATTCAGTAGCAAAGAGTTATGATGGAGACTGCCAAATGGTGGACTAATCCTTTACCCAGGCCACAGAACTATGGTCCCCTTCACAGCTTCTTGGGTGTTTAGTACGACTTTTTGTAAATGTCTACCTCAAAGCTGCAGTTGATCTTTTCAGCTTTATGGGAGGAGGGAGACCATCTAATTGGTATGGCGGTGTCCTGACTCTCCCCCGATGTCAGATGTCAGGATGTTGAATTTTAATATACTTAATCCTTATGTTTGTTAGAAAATAAGCCATTGCCAAAGGATTCTGGCAGCGACTTTCTCCTTTCCCCCTACTGGTAACACATGCATATTCAGCTCAGTCGATCATAGATGTGTGTAATGGAGTCAGAAGGAATAGCTGTTGGCTGAACGATCATTCGGCTGATAGCAATCTAAAGTGTATGGCCAGCTTAAATGTCCCTAACCTAAGACAACAGTCCCCAAGATTTACATGGATAGATGGTGTCCCTGAAGATTTACTTGTTTTTGTAATATTAATCGATAGCACAAAAATATTCAGTTTTTCCATTAAATACACCTTTTACTGTGATATAGTTTTATAGTTCTGTTTTACAGGGGTATATTTAAAATTCAAAAATATTTTACTTTAGCCATTCAATAATAAAACTGTAGTGCTGTATGTGTCTCCAGTACAGTGAAGAATTGCAGGCATAGCCTAAGTACCCACTGCGATCAGTCATTATGTTTAGCGAGAACATGTGCAGCGTGCTGCTAAACGTAAGTTCTAGATGTATGTAACCGTATGCCTTTACAGTTCATATATCTGCCATTAACTCCCATAGTAAACAAAGTAAACAATGCGGTATCTGTTTTTTACTGCATACAGTTGTACTGGTAAAAGAACAGTTGACTACGCTTTTCAATACAGTTGAGATAAAGGTATCCATATACAGGCCAATTATACAATAAAAGTACACTCTTTTACTATATGTCTGACTAATAAATGCTTATGGGCACTTTAGACATATACATCGGGAGAATTTGCCAAAGTATAAGCATAATGCTGACTGAATGGCTTAAACGCAGTGTGAACACAGCCGTACATACACAGGCCTTGGAGCAAATTTTTAAATGTTGTTGACTATGTCATACAATGGGCTCTGAAATATGACAGCTGACATGATCTGACTTTATCTCTTTATCGTAAAAATATGAGTACTTTGGCTCAACAATAGCTTCTGTGGTTTCCAACTAACTTCTGTATGGAGGAAAATCGATTTTTCCTCAAAATTCTTCAGTGATTCAAATAGCATAATAATTTATTGCCTGTGGCAAATAAAAAAAAAGATTTATATTATTTGTATTATGCATAGGCGCAGAACAGTAGAAAAAAGCTGAGATGTGGGAATTTGTCTGGCAGGGTCTACAACGTTAATGGCCACCAGTGGTTTTCTTTTGCTGATTTCCTGAAAAAAAAAATTGACTCTACACAGTTAAGCAAAATATATATGTATTTGTGTCTCTTTCAGAGATGCTATTTTGTTAGGCAAGTAAAGAATACAATATGTGACCACTACGAGACAAATCTTCCTTTCTCAGCTACTTGGACGACAATAAATATGGAAAGATATAGAGAGATATTGTTGAACTAGCGGTCTCTCTTGGATTTTGAGGTTTTGAGAGTCAGTGTCATGCAGATGGCCCTATTAGAGGTGCATGGAGCCAGGGCCGGCCCTAGGATAGATGGTGCCTTGTGCGAAATGATCTTTCGGTGCCTCACCCCATCATTAAAAAAAAAAAGCCCCATAAAAAAATTATAATGCCCCTTTAGTGCCCCCATACAGTATAATAATAATATTTCATAATATATTACAACCCCTTCAAGAACACAGTATTTTGTCCTCTAATTGTACCCACAGTATTATGCCACCTGTAGTACACAGTATAATGTGTACTAAGGTGACCGGGGATTCCGCTTCAGGAGTTTCCCCTGATGTCACTGTCCATATATGGACAGAGACATCAAGCAGCGCTCCAGGAGCGGAATCCCCGGCCACATGGGGATTCCGCTCCTTCATGGAGCTACAGTGGCGCTAGTAGATAGCAGAGCAGGGAGATACCTCCCTGCTCTGCTATAGTGCCGTCGCTACCACTATAGCAGCTGCAGCGGCTGCTAGCGGCGCCACCGCCCTCATGCCCGGTGTCCCCGCTAGCAGCCGCTATGGCTGCTACAACAGTAGCGACGGCCACTAAGTTAAGAAGCGCCCAGGCGGAAAGGCGACTGCAGTTAGTGTGTGTATCCCCGCTGGTAGTTGCAACGGCGCGGGGATACACACACCCACTGGCGCCCCTCTTGCAGTGTGGCGGCTGGCGCCCTGTGCGACCGCACTGGTCGAACGTATCCAAGGCCGGCCATGCATGGGGCCTCTTACCTTCATATGCACCTGATTTCATACGTGGCATGCTCCAGGTGTCATATGTATGGAGATTTTCGGTGTATGGAAGCTAAGCTATATCGTCCACATACGGCACCTGATGAAGCATGTCACATATGAAATCGGAGGCATATGAAGGTAGTACGAAGCCGCAGAAAACTCTGGGTGCCACCCTACAAGCTTCTGAGGTCTAAAGCTGCAAGAGAATGTATGTAACGTAAAGAATACATAACATAAACATTATATAACATTATGAATACGTAATGAAGGCAGAAGATGGCACCTCTATGGATACAATAATAATAAAAACATGTTATGAGTGTAACATAAATAAAATGTCAATAGCGTAAGTCACAAAATAGGGGTTGAGTAAAAACAAGACTTGAAAGACAATCATTTATCATAGTGTCCTGTGCTGTATGTTCAATAGTATATATAACCAGTAACTATAACTGCAGAAGGAGGAAATCCTTTACTTACATTCAAAGCTTTTCCATGTTATTTTATGCACTGAAAAGGAAGATAAATCAGCAATGACAATATACAGACTGTTCATAGCTTTCAGAGAATTGGGAGGAAAGCCATTGCATTTACATCATCACTCAAATTTCTTCATCTTCATATCAACATGAATGCATTACATACAGGTTTTTTTTACTGTGCACAAAGTCTACAGAACCAAGTTACCATGGAGACACAGAATTCCTATTTAAGCGTTGAATTATCAATGGAAAAAAAAAATGGTCGCTTCCGGTATAAAGCTTGAAGATTTTCCACTTTTCAATTAGAGGACTTTCCTTGCTGGAAACAAATAAATAATATATTTTCTATCATGCGGTATTAGAATTGACATGTAATAGTTCAAAGAGGAAGTAAAGCCACTGGTTGATGATAAAAATAATAATAAAAAAATAAATAAAAAGGTCTAAGTATGTGCATTACTGAGATCAACCATCTGAAATTACTGAAATGTTTGTTGTTTTGGTCTTTGTACCAGGATCTAAGACTCGAATTGTAATAGTTTTGTATCTCGGCATGTCAGCAATCCTACTGATAGGTCTATGTCGCAGTAGAAAGTACTATTTGGATTGCTGGATGCATACAAAATGACACAATCAGTGACATGACAGCTTTTCTGACTGATGTGTCATCTAAGTCAATAGGAATTCTAGAATATTGCTTAGAATAGAATGGAATGCAATTTGAATACACAAAACATTCTAAAAAAAAAAGAGCTTTAGGGAGTCATAATGGGTTAATGTGCAACTCCTAGTCATGTTTAGTTAATAAAGCGGAATACCCCACTCGGGACTCCCTCTATTATCTAAAGCCATATAGAGTAAACAGTTGCTAGAAATGCATTATTTTCCAGTGTTTGTAAAAACAAATTGATGCGTCCGTGATTTTTTTTAACCTGAAGGAGCTTGTGCAGGGTATTGTAGGAGTAATTATTATAATTTTACAGTTCATAGTTACTGAGCTATATACATATATCACTTTTTTGTTTTGCAGTTGTCCATAAAATATGTTGGCTGTCTGTGATCTTAGGATAAGTCCAGGAAAGAAATAAAAATCAGGTTGGCAACCCTGTTTTGGATAGGGCCTAAATACTGGACCGCAGGGCACCCACTGAAATAAATTACCAAGCATTGCTTTTGATGGGTATCCATCCATTTAAGCTTTTTTCCTTATAGAAGACATGAGGGGGAAAACCACCCCTGACACTGCAGTTCCCTATGACAAACAACTAATCACGAGGACTTCCAGCAGCAAAACCCACTATGATCAATGGGCTTGAGAAGGTTCTGTAAAATGAGAAGTCATCCAAACAAGACAATTCCTTTTAGATTACATTGGATAAATGTTTTATCTCCAGGGCATTAATTGGTATTAATAAAATATATGAGCAACTATGTTTTTTATGGGTATCCCATATCCCAACTACCACTGGATATCTATCACCTATAACAAAAAGCTCATCAAGTGAGCACGACCCAGTATGATCAATGGGCTTGAGTTCATATTATAACTCTACATTTAATATACATTGTGGGTTTTAGTGGGATAATTTAGTGTGACAATGAGTAATATTTGGACGCAAAAGATTGTCAGCAGTCAGATTAACAGTGACTTTTTGTGTATTGCAAATTGTACACCTGATTCTATGAGTCAAAATGTAACTTCCTTTCACTAAACAGATGCTGACTGAATACTACTGCCAATGCTGTTTCGGTACAGGAAGTAATAATCATGGGATTGATTGAGTTTCCTCATGTACAGGGACATTAAGAAGTAACTGTATGCTTTAGTTGATAGATGTAATTCATCTGCGGACTGGTGGTTTAGATGGTGAAGGAGAAATTGGTGAAGGAGACATTTAGCTACTTCATTTAATATTTGGACACAGAGTGAATTAGGGTATGTTCACACGTAGAGTCAAAAACGTCTCAAAATATGGAGCTGTTTTCAAGGGAAAACAGCCCCTGATTTTCAGACGTTTTTTGAGCAACTCGCGTTTTTCGCGGCGTTTTATCAGCGTTTTTTTAAGGCCGTTTTTGGAGCTGTTTTCATTGGAGTCTATGAGAAAACGTCCCAAGAAGTGTCCTGCACTTCTTTTGACGAGGCTGTAATTTTACGAGCCGTCCTTTGACAGCGACGCGTAAAATGACAGGTCTTCGGCACAGTACCTCGTTAGACCCATTGAAAGTAATGGGCAGATGTTTGCCGACGTATTGGAGCCGTTTTTTCAGACGTAATTCGAGGCGTAAAACGCCTCCATTACGTCTGAAAATAGGTCGTGTGAACCCAGCCTTACTGTAGCTGAAAGAGTTTTCATTGGACATAAAATATACGTTTTTTTCCCTTGTTTTGTTTATTACAACTTTTTTTACATAGGTAAAATTTTCAAAAGTACTTGCAAAATAAAAGGCAACCTTGCCATTTTAACTTTTTCTAAATTTCTTTTGGATTGAACTAAAATAAGTCATGTATGAAAAGTACTGTATATTGACACTTCTTTTTCCGTTTCAAGTGTCCCACCCACTATGGAATCCATAGGGGAAAGTCACTAAAGAGTAGGGATAATAGAGTGGATTCAATGCAAATCATAGCAAGATTAACATTTTGGAGAATCAGTGGAGAGAATATTGTAAGATTAAGATCCCCTTTACACGTAGCGCATTTATTGCAGATTTTCTGTCCGGATTTGTGGTTGGAAAATCTACAGCGGAAGACTATTATAGGCAAGTGGATGACAATTTAAAAGCTCTCATCCACATGCTGCTGAACATTTTTTGCCTGGAAATGAGAGCATGCTGCAGGTCTTCAAATCCTAACCATGCTCATTCTGTTCTGGATTTTCACTGCACATTTCACTCTGTTCAATGTAGAAGAGGTGTAATCTGCCTCAAAATCTGCAGCAACGTGGAAATGGTGCAGATACGCTGTGTAAAATCTGAAACAAATACGCAACGTGTGTGGGTACTCTAACTCCTCTACAAAATTACTCATGCTCGAAAACTACACATATATGGTTTCATGTATGAAACTCATACTGACAACAACTAGAGGTGTTGCCCATGGCAACCCATCAGAATTCAGCTTTTATTAAGTCGAAGTAGTTCTGAAAATGAAAGAAATTACCACATTGGTTGCTATAGGCAAAACCTCCAGTTCTTAGCTGCTCTCATTTTCACAAAGCTGTTATTCTCCAAAAAAAAACAAAATGGTCGGTGAACAAATCGAGATCGTGAACAAATTGAGAATGGTCTGGAAAACATATTAATAAAACAAAAATCCATTAGCTGAAAACATTAAAGGCTTATTCCCATCCCCCCCATGTATGTGGGTACTATCTACAGGGGGATCGATGGGGGCACTATCTACAGGGAGCACTGTGTGTGAGTGTGGGACACAGTGAATGGTGCTATCATAATCAGGGACACAGTGTATTGTGCTATTATAAACAGGGACACAGTGTATGGTGCTATTATATTTAGGGGCGTAGTGTGTGGCATCATGAGAATCTTATCTTCGTTTATAGGTCCAGAAATGTTTGAAAAGTGAGAAGCTGAAGACATCTGAGCAGCAAACTGCAGAAATGGGCTGTGGCCGGGAGAAGTCATCATGGAGGTCTGGACCGGATGGAGAAGAAAAAGAACAACTAGAATCTGAAAAGACGTCCCCAGTGATTCACTTAATGTAAATGTTTAATCTGCCTCTAATCAGTACTGTAGTCACTTTATGATCTGCAGCGAGATGATGGGTGGTATGATTATAATTTTTTTTTAAACAGCAACTCCCAGCATATTCTTACCATTGTTCTGGTCATGCTGGGAGCAGTAGTTTTACGCCGTACAAATCTATACGGCAGGGGTTGCCTGGCTGGTATATACAGGGATGATGGGGTTTATATACAGAAATGATGGTTGTTATATACAGGGATTATGGTTGTTTTATACAGGGATTATGATTGTTTTATACAGGGATTATGATTGTTATATACAGAGATAATGGTTGTTATATACAGGGATGATGGATAGTCCAGCCATCATCCCTGCATAAACCCCATCATTCCTGTGTATACCAGACATCATCCCCTTATATAACCCCCATCATCCCTGTATATACCAGCCATCATCATCACCATTTATAACCCCCATTTTACCTGTATATACTAGCCAGGCTGCTTTATACAGAGATGTTAGAGGTTATATACAGGGTTGATGGCTTGTATATACAGGGATGACGGGGGTTATATACAGGGATGATGGCTGGTATATTCAGGGATGAAGGGGTTATATACAGAGATGATGGCGGTTATATACAGGGATGTTGGCTGGTATATAGAGGGATTATGGCTGGTATATATTTAGGGATGATGGGGGTTATATACAGTGATTATGGGGTTACATACAGGGATGATGGCTGGTATATAATTATAATGCGCCTCTTCAGTTGTAAACATGCGTTAGGGATGGCCCATTGTGTTGTGGACCACTCAGATATGTACCTACCCCCCCCCCCCCTGTGCTTAACCCCTAGCTACGCCTCTGGCTCCAACTCCTGGGAGGCTAAAATATAATTTCCCTGGGAGGCTAAACGCTAATTTCTTTACTTATGTTTTTATTTAAAAAAAAAGTAATGAAATACATCCATCAATACATTCAATTGCTTTCAACAGGTTTGAAAGAATTCACAAAATTCTTTGTTTGTGAAATAATAGGGAAACTATCCCCCTTCACAAAAAAAATAAAAAAATGTATTCAAATGTAAATCTAAACCAAGGGCTTATGCGAACAGCATTAATATGGCTCTGTACAAGCTCGGAATAGAAGTCTATGGGGCCATACTGTACCTCCATATGCCTTGGCATTCATATGGAGAAATACAGAGGGTTTTTTTGTCAGGTTGATTTGGAATTGAACGAAAAAAATCATAGTATGTTCCATGGGATTCCACATTACGGAGATTTAGTTTCTAGGCAATAATATCTTCTTCATACAGTGCCTTTCAGGGGCCCGATTTGTTGGCACATGGTTTGCCTATGATGCCATAGTACGGAGCAACAAAGGGTCTCTGCTTTCCTCTATACAGAATCCGTTCACAAAACGTGTGCACAAGACCTTAGATTTATATTACTATACTATTGTTAGGCCGGATTCTCATGGGTCGGATACATTGTGTAAAAACCATGCAGTGTATCCGAACTGGTACCCTACCCCCTCAGCACATTCTGTTTGAAAAACGTCACCACATTGTGTTTTTTTGGCCGGAATTTCTGCTGTGGTAAGCAGCGTGGAAATAAAATAAAATAAACGCCCATAATTACCCCGGCTGTTGTCATGGTGACGCGTCCCTCTGTGGCTGTCTGATGTGGCCTCCCTAGGTGACACTAAAGCCCATGTGACCGCTGCAGTCTGTGATTGACTGCAACAGTCACATTAGATGAAGCGTCATCTCATGAGGCCGGTCTTTAGGAAGAAGCAGGGAGTTCTGGGTAAGTATGATTTTTTTTCTTCTCTGAGCTGCGATTTTTGCGGCAGAAACGCTGAGATTTCACTGCAAAAGTTGGAACACTTGGCTCTCTGTAGCGGGTTTTGCAACCCCATTGAAGTCAATGGGGGAAACCCACAACAGAAAAGCAACGAAAATGCAGCATAAATTGACATGCTGCAGATTTAAATTCCGCACCACGGGTCAAATTATTAAAATTTTTGCTGTGGTTTCGCAGGGTGGACTGGAGATTGTCAAAATCTCATCCACTTTGCTGCTACTTTAAATGCTGCGGAATTTCCGCAGCATTTACGCTACATGGGAACCCAGCCTTACTGTTGTTATACTTCACATTCACTTAAATAATTTATTGGCAGTTTATTTATACAAGCTTGACGAATTCCTGTTGTCCTTTTGCAAGCTTGCACTCATTCACACAGGGAGTCACCACCATTATCAGGCAACATGGTAAATGCTTCTATTTTTGGCATCAATTGTTATGTCTTACACATTGGTGTTTAATCTATATTACCCCCTCAATTGCAGATATTTACATGATAATTATAATGGGAAATGCTGATATTCAGCTGCATTTTGTTATTCACTTAACAGCTACTTCAATGAATAAATGAACGAACAACTGCATAATTATCGGTACTGCTCCTAAATAGATTCATTGTCTAATACGTACATTCCGGAAAAAAAGTAATAACTGATGGTTAGTGTTTAATGATTTTCAATACATTTTCTACCAGCTGTAAGGCCTTGCTCACACAGTGCAGATTTGCGGCAAATTTTGCGTGCACTTTTACAAGTCAAAACCGGAATCGGATCCAGAAGAGCAGCCATTACTTTATATGTTTCTTCTGTACAGGTATCGTTTCTCGTTTTGGCTTTAAAAAAAAACATGAAAAATCTGCATCAAATCTGCACTGTGTCAACATGGCCTTAGGGTGCAGTCACATGCGGAAGATTTTGTTGAAGAAATGTTCTGCGACTGAAAATCCGTTCCATTCATCTGAATTGAAATGCAGAAATCCATGCACCTACTGTACAAACAATCACATTTAGATAAATGGAACTGATTTTCAGTCGTAGAAAATTTCTGCAACAAAATCTGCCGCGTGTGACTTCAATCTTATACAATTCAATGGCGTCCTTTAACAGACTGAAGCTGGAAAAGAAATGTAGCATGCCACATTTTTGAGACCCCCAAAAGATGGATTAGGTTGAGGGAATTTGAAACAACACCAAATTTTAGGCTCCCTTCTTCAACCCTTTTGTACAAAGATCTTTGAGATGTACTCACATATCACTAGTAGACATACTACAATTTATTCTCTGAAGGGTAAGGCCACACGGAGCAACACTGACACAGCATCGATGCGGCCAACAACCGTGCCGTCACCATGTTTGATGCGGCTGACAAATAGCCTGTTAATGGCCACGCGTTGTATCAGGAAACACAGCCCTTTAACTGCAAAATTGTACGGCCATAAAGGGTGTATTAATTAATGGCCGCACGTTTTTGCAGGTAAAGGGTCGTTCTACCCGCAACAATGTGTGGCCATTAACAGGCAATTTGAAAATAGCGCCAAACATGGTGCTAGCGCAGTTATTGGCTGTATCGCGGCTGTTTCGATGCAGTTTTTGTGGCAATCTTTGTCTCAGTTTCTTGAGAAAAACACAGAAGTGGACACAAAAGGAAGGAGATGCATTAGTCTTTTCTTTATACCTTTCTTTCCTTTTGGATCCACTTCTGGCTTTGGCTCCAAAAAATTGAAAGTGATTAGAATATGCATTAAAAACTGCATCAAAACTGTGTGTGTGATTATGGCCTAATGTGTGTCCTCATGTAAAGCCTACTCAGTTGGATGTTATCTCCTTGGACTTTCTCCCCCTAATTTTTTCACCACCTAAGGCCGGTTTGACACACAGCTTTTAGCAGAGTTTTCAACGTTTTTCTGCTATAACTTCAAGCGTATTCCCCAATGTCTTCCTACAACATGTGCCACTGTATAGCCATACAATATTAGTAATACAGTATTCGTTAGCAATTGGCCACAATGTTAAAAAAAAAAACATACACTGTGCAGTCTTATTTTTGGCCCACTGTATAGGAATGGGCAGTCTGCTGCACTTTCCCATACATTAAAAAAAAAAAGCAATGCCGACATAGTGTGATGTAAATATAGCCTTATCAGTTTAAAGGGTGTCACACAATACTGGAAAATGTTGAAGAATATCGGTCACAGTATATAACAATTATCTGCTGCTCTGCTATTAATAGTCCTTTTTATTACATGTTCAGTCCTCTACTGATAAAAAGAAATAATCACTGCAATAGCAATGGAAATCTCTTCCATGAGCAGGAAATCCACTGTGGATAGTAGATAAAAAGGAAAGAGAACGTGGGCAGATGCAGCAGCACAAAGACTGCGTGAACATTGGCTCGTGTTGACTGCAAAGCTTTTCCCATTAATTTACTGAAGCTGTTTATTAAATTTGTTATTTATCATTTGTCTTTGTGTTAGGCTGGGTTCACACGAGCACATTACGTCCGTAATGGACGGACGTATTTCGGCCGCAAGTCCCGGACCGAACACACTGCAGGGAGCCGGGCTCCTAGCATCATAGTTATGTACGACGCTAGGAGTCCCCGCCTCTCCGTGGAACTACTGTCCCGTACTGAAAACATGATTACTGTACGGGACAGTTGTCCGGCAGCGAGGCAGGGACTCCTAGCGTCGTACATAACTATGATGCTAGGAGCCCGGCTCCCTGCAGTGTGTTCGGTCCGGGACTTGCGGCCGAAATACGTCCGTCCTTTACGGACGTAATGTGCTCGTGTGAACCCAGCCTCACACTTACGTAAATTCAGATATGATTATGACAATATAAGCACACAAATTTAGAGAGCTTTCTAATGTATTGAATTACACACTACTTATACAGTGTCAACATATTCTGCAGGGGTGTACACAGCGGTGGTATTCACCATACTAAAGCGACTTTATACCACCAGCGTACAAAAAGGAGGTATGGATTATCATAAAAAGAGCTGGTCTTACTTCAAACCAGACACAAATTGCAATTTTAAGGTCATTTATATTTTTATGTATTCATTTTATCATGAAAAATATTGATACGTACTAGTATATCTCACCGACCAGAGCCTAACCCAGATTCATAAACTTCCTTGAAACTTCCAAAACTCAATCCTGACTCCTTTGAATAGTAACTAAGTTGCATAATGTTCTATTAATGAACCTTATGTGAACCAGTATATACTAGTACATGATAGATAGATAGATAGATAGATACTATTATATACACAATCCCTGAATGTTTTCTGACTTTGCCTTTTCCTGTTTTCTTGTATTTCTTCTTACAGTAATGTTATTTCATGTAGTATAGGCCATTTTGCATGTACTTCTTTCAGCTTCTTACTAAAGGCTCCCTGTCTCTTTCGAGCTAAATCCTAAATTTGTCAAGGTATTGTCCATGCACCATATTATAACTGTGTATAGTTCACTGTAGATTACTCTTTCACTCAGGCAGAAGCAATCTCTTCTTTTATAACATTGGATGTTGCTATAGAAACTGCACAAGGTTTTTCTCTGAAATACACCGTATATGAACCTTTATATCATTTTTGTTTCTTCTCTTTATAGTATTTTATTGTAAAACGCCAGAAACAGATTATAATGGATTCATATGATAGTTGGTATCGGACTAACAATAGAATTATTGGAATCAAGGACTTATGCAGTATACATGGACGTCACCTCACAGTAGGGGCAACTGACCTTTGAATGTAAATATCAATTCCCACACTGGGTTGACAGCCACCAGCTTGCCTATTTATACAGTGATATAGCCTTCTTGCCCATATTGTGTAAAACTAGGCAGATTAGCCAATTAAGACACTAGAAAATCTGTGTGGCAACCCTCACTCTGTATTATGAGCCATAGGCACTCCATGTGCCACCATATGGTGCCTCTGTACAGCACTGTATAATAAAAGTATTCTTCCCTAGAAGCAATGTGATGGAAAAATCCATCAGAAAAAAACTCTGTATGCCCCCGTATGAAATTAGTATAAATATAGTATGGCCCCATAGACTTTGATTGGTTCATATCACGGCTCTGTACAACTCAGAGCTTGCACAGAGCTGTAATACGGCCATGGGTATGAACCCTTATAGATAATTTGCTGTTTTGTTTTTACGGGGAAATGCTCTTCAAAGCAGCTCATGGCTCTTTCTATACTGTATACCAAGTGTGAATGTGGCTTGAGGAGGATCATTTAAAATTTATCTCCACTGAGGTATGGGCTTCTAAAAATAAGCAACTAATATTTTGGTGGTAAATAGTTATCTTTAGGATCACCATAATCACAAACTTAGGCCTCATTTACACGAGCGTATTATACGCGCGTGCGACGCGCGTGCTTTTCACGCGTGTCGTACGCACCTATAATAGTCTATGGGGCTGTTTAGACGATGCGTGAATTTTGCGCTGCGTGAGTGCGTTGCGTAAAACTCACGACATGTTCTATATTCTTGCGTTTTTCACGCAACACGCACCCATTGACTTCAATGGGTGCGTGAAAACAACGCATGCCACACTGACGGTCCTGCGTTGCATGCGCGAAAATCACGCAAGAGCTGTCAAAAGGATGAATGTAAACAGAAAAGCACCACGTGCTTTTCTGGTTACAAACATCCAAACGGAGTGTCAAATTAGAGATGAGCGCACCGAACTTCACCGGGTTCGGCCGAACTCGTTTTAACCGAACCCGGCAAAAAATGTTCGGGTACGCGACGTCAGGAGACAGTCACTGCCCACGGTGCTCAAAGACTTAAACTGGTTCAGCACCATGGACAGTGACTTTCGATCACAATATACATATACGTGTAAAAAAAAACAGAAGTTCTGACTTACCGATAAGTCCCGGCTCCTTCCTCCAGTCCGACCTCCCGGGATGACAATTCAGGCCAAGTGACAGCTGCAGCCAATCACAGGCCAAGCACAGGCTGCAGCCAATCACAGGCTGCAGCGGTCTCATGGCCTGCCGCGTCATCCTGGGAGGTGGGGCCGGATGACAAGAGAGGGACGCGTCACCAAGGCAACGGCCGGGAGCCCGGACTGGGGGAAGCAGGAAGTTCTGGGTAAGTATGAAAGTCTTTTTTTATTCACAGGTTGGTGTATATTGTGTTCGGCATTCACTGTCGAGGGTGCTGAAAGAGTTACTGCCGATCAGTTAGCTCTTTCAGCACCTTGGACAGTGACGGACGTCGACTAGCCTCATCTCTATGATGGCGGCTGCGCGAAAATCACGCAGCCGCGCATCATACACGGATGACACACGGAGCTGCCAAGTGCCTTTTGCGCGCGCAAAACGCAGCGTTTTTTGCGCGCGCAAAACGCACACGCTCGTGTAAATGAGGCCTTAGTGGTACATCACATCGAAAAAAGGACACATCTGCATGTGTGAATCCAGCAGGGCCATGTGCATAGAGCCTGTATGGCAGTGCACAGAGACTGTATGGCTCCGTAGTACAGAGACACGTGGCTGTATAGAGTCCGTCAGAGGTGCAGTAGAGGTCCCATGCACTTAAATGGGAGCCCTACTACAGCTCCATTATATGTGTGCATAAGGCCTTAATAATGTACTACAAAAGTGGAAACATCAAGTTTACGCTTCGTTCACATCTGCGCTGGGACTCCGTTCATGGGTTCCATCGGATCTTTCCATCAGGGGAACCGATGAACGGAATCCAAACTGAACCAAACGGAAACCATATGTTTCTGTTTGCATCACCATTGATTTCAATGGTGACGGATCCGGTGCAAATGGTTTTAGTTTGTCACCGTTGTGTAAGGGTTTCGTTGTTTTGATCGAATCAATACAGTAGTCGACTGCGCTATTCATTCAGTCAAAATAACGGAACCCTTACACAACGTTGACAAACGGAAACCATTTGTGCCGGATACGTCACCACTTAAATCAATGGTGATGCAAACGGAAACCTATGGTTTCCGTTGCTTCAGTTTGGATTACGTTCATGAGTTCCCCTGACGGAAAGCTCAGACAGAACACATGAACGGAGTCCTGACGCAGATGTGAACAAAGCCTTAGATTTACATTTGTAAATGTAAATAAATAATAAACAGAATAAATAAAATAATAAATGGAAACTAGCACAACAGTTTAATAGAATACCTGTTGGAATAGCAGCCTGACCAAGAATAAATAATATGATAGAAAACAATATGATACGATACAATATGATATTATATGATATAATATCCTCACAGTGTGGTTGTCATGGATTGCAAATAGTTTTAGAGAAACCCATTCATCTTTTCCAGTGAAACCATAGAAGCTATGTAATCAATTGACTGATATAACTTAACATTTTATTTGATTTTATATTTGATTTCTTCTGCTACTTCAAAGAATTTCCTAAACTTATTTTTATTACCTTTATCGTTCGGTGTCATTAACCTTTGTGCAGATTATTATTAGATATCTTCATATAGTGGTTTTAATATATCATTGACCTTTATACAGAGTTATTGGATGTGGCATGCTGGCATAGTGCCCAGCAGATTGCTCGGAAAACATAGGAAATTTTTGCATAGCCTGTGAAAAAACTTGTGAGTATGAAGCCAATAATGGACACCACTTTTAGTGCTAAGGCTGTGTTCACATCACCGTCTGTGTTCCGTTGAGGTGTTCCATCTGAGGTTTCCGTCGGGTTAACCCCTCAATGGAAAGGCAAACGGAAACCTAAGCTTTCATTTCCCTCACCATTGACATTGACATCAATGGTGACAGAAACCTAGATAATGGTTTCCGTCTGTCACCGTTGTGACAGGGTTTCGTCGTTGTGACGGAATAAATAGCGCAGTCGACTGCGCTATTGGTTCCGTCAAGAACAATGGAATCCTGTCACAACGGTGACAGACGGAAACCATTATCTAGGTTTCTGTCACCATTGATGTCAATGGTGAGGGAAATGGAAGCTTAGGTTTCCGTTTGCCTTTCCATTGAGGGGTTAACCCAACGGAAACCTCTGACGGAGCACCTCAATGGAAGGGCAACAGTGATTTGAACAGGCCCTTATTCTATCAAGTTTGTTTATCATTTAGCAAACTGTGATTCTCAATAATCATCTCCCCTTTTCCTGCCTGCATCATTTCCAAAAGGCCAGACGAGGATATACTGTCTCTACCCTTAAAGAGGCCCTGTCACCAGATTATAAGTGCCCTGTCTCCTACATAATCTGATTGGCGCTGTAATGTAGATAACAACAGTGGTTTTTATTTTGAAAAACTATCATTTTTGAGCAAGTTATGAGCAATATTAGATTAATGCTAATTAGTTTCTTAATGACCAACTGGGTGTGTTTTTACTTTTTATCAACTGGGTGTTGTACAGAGGAGTGTATGAGGCTGACCAATCAGTGACCAATCAGCGTCATACACTTCTCATTGTTCCAGCCCAGCATGATCCACAGCACAGTGTGATTGTGCAGTGAAAGAAGCTGGGCTGGAACAATGAGAAGTGTATGACGCTGATTGGTCACTGATTGGTCAGCGTCATACACTCCTCTTTACAACGCCCAGTTGGTAAAAAGTAAAAACACACCTAGTTGGTCATTAAGAACCTCATTAGCATAAATCTAAAATTTCTCATAACTTGCTCAAAAATGATAGTTTTTCAAAATAAAAACCACCGTTGTTATCTACATTACAGCGCCGATCAGATTATGTAGGAGATAGGCCACTTATAATCTGGTGACAGAGTCTCTTTAAGCTCTCTTGAAATCTGTTATTTATGCTGGTTTCTGGTTGGCAGTACCCCCTTACATGTGCATGCCTTTGTACCTCCTTGAAAGTGTTGTTTTTGAAACTTGATTTTCAATACAGCTTTGGTTGTTTCAATTCAACCCTCTTACAAACTGATAATATCATTATTTCCCCCTCTATCCTATACTGTCCTAATATAGGGGAGCATAGGAGACCTGACAGAGATGCCTTAAGGGTCATTTATAAGAACCTTTGTATGTCACTATATTACGGAACAATGCTTCTAGGGAATAATGCTTATGTAATCTAGCATCTAATAGAACATACCACAATCTTTTTTTCTGTCGGATTTTGTATAAGGCATACAGAGGTACATAATGGTTCTAGACCTATGCACTTCCTTGAGTGCCATATTATAGCTTTGTACAACAAGGAGTACTCTCTCACAAAGTAATGGTACAACAGAAAGCAACATCCTTATTGTTCCACGCAAAAAAAAAAAAATTTAAATCGCAGTAAAAAAAAAATAAACAATACTTTACTGAATACACATTCCTATAAATACCCCTTTACATTTGTATTTCCTAGCTTGTTTTCCCATTAAAGCTGCAGTTTAAAAAAAATCAAGAAATAAATCATTTCATTCACTTATATGTACCGTAATTTCATGATGCTGCATTATAATGACAGCAGAATAAAATACTACAGAAGAGCAGCAGGAAAATGCAACATATCCTGTTTTCTTCTGTATCAATGGTAAAGACAGATTGCTATTTCTACCTGAAACCTTTACTTCTCATCAGAGATTGCCCATTCTTATTGCAATAAGACTATTTTATATCCATGTCATCTGGATGCAAATAAAATAATGCCTACGTGTAATAGCATCTCTGAATAATGTAGTTCTGATGTCCACTGAGTGTTCCCCAATTTACAAAGGAAGAATAAAATATCAATACAGGTTAACAAGGAGAGTGAGATGATTTATTAAAGCAGATCTCCAGGGAGTTAGAAAGGTGTCACAACTGATAACATTTAGGGTACACATAGTTAAATTCAGTCCTGACACTTTATTTGCCCAGTAATTGTGCTAGCTGCTAAAAGATTTATGGATAGATGGAAAGATGGATAGATGAAAAGATAGATAGATGGATAGATAGATAGATAGATAGATAGATAGATAGATAGATAGATAGATAGATAGATAGATAGATAGATAGATAGATAGATAGATAGATAGATAGATAGATAGATAGATAGATAGATGATAGATAGCAGAAAAAGACCGCACGATTCATCTAGTCTGTCCTAATTTTATTTCCTTTTCATTATGTTACGATTAGCAGCAGGACTGCTGCTAATCAGTTATTTCCGTTATCTCTGTGTTTGGGCGTTGCTAGGCAATGCCTTTGGTCTGAGTCTGGATTTGGTCATAATTTAGCTTTGCCTAATTAATTAGTACAGAGTACTTTTCTTGGGCTTATATATACTTAAGGCCTGGATTACCTAGGAACTGGTTATACTGTTTCTGGCATGTGCTGAACACTTTCCAGATTCTACTTAGTTCTTGTCTATGTGTTTGTTCGTACTGTGGGTCCTGTTGGTCCTCTGAGAGATCTAGTTTTTGTATAGTGGTTAATGTGTGTCCTGGGATCAGTACTTCCACTGGGTTGTTTGCATTTCCTGTGCGTTTGCTCTGCTGCCAAGCTTTTGTCTTACCCTCCTGTCGGATGCTGTTAATTCTTGTCCACTGTCTATTCATCTATTAACTGCTTGCATGCTATTCATCAACCATCCACCCCATTTAAGCATCATCTCCATATTCTACTACCTTTTCAGTATTCGGTACAGCGCATCAACTGGTGAGTAACTTGTGCCTTTTGTTTTGTGTCAGTATTGATGTTTGCTTCACCCATGTGATAGCGATTGTCTGCTATTGCGGTCTTGAGCACCACCATCGGCATAACACATTAGATATATATATATATATATATATATATATATATATATATATACATCCCAGACATATTCAAATTCACTTACTGTTTATTTTCCAACCACATCTACTGGAAGTTTGTTCCAAGCATCTACTACTCTTTCAGTAAAATAATATTTTCTGACATTGCTCCTAAATTTCCCCCCAACTAATTTTAGATTATACCCCCTTTTTCTCATGTTTAGTTTTGTTATTAAAAAACACTTGCCTTCTGAACCTTATCAAAATACCTTTATAAAAATAGCTGCCAGCATGGTTGCATCTGTAGTCATGGCAGCAGAGTGTACTATGTTTAAGACGACATCCCCCCTCCTTTCATTGTACATGGGTGAAGAGAGACTGAAAACTTCTACACTAGACATCAGCACAGTTTTTCTACTGGTCTGTTATTAGACTCCAAATACATATACAATGTAAGGTTTTTTTGTTGTTTTGCTTTTTTATATTCTTTTTAGCTTATATTGTATTATGTAAATCAAATCTAAATACAAAACAAATCTTCATTAAAAACAAATCGGTCAGATATTTATGCTGCCCTGTCTGAGTGCAGCATACAGTAGTGACAGGCATGCCAATTGTAGCGTGCTGTCACTTATTAGGTAATGTTAAGTAGTTATTGGGTATTAAGAATTTATACTTGCGTCCAGTGCTGCAAGCTTGAGTCCAAGTATATTCATATATTCATGCTCCCCCTGCCTCACCCCACCCTTTACCCGCTGATTGATACTTTCTACCTATGCACAGTAATTGGGAGAAAAATGTCAATCAGAAACTATGTCACATTACCTAATAAGTCACAGCACGCCTAAATCAGCGTGTCTGTTACTTGTGTGTGCTGTCCTCAGACAGGACAGCATAAGGGCTTGTCCACACGTAATAGAATTGCTGCATATTTTCCGTCCAGAAAGGCAGACAGAAAATGTGCAGCAGAATACGGTAGCAGCAAAGTGGGTGAGATTTAACAAATCTCATCCACACTCCGCGGGAATTTTCCTAGCAAAAATTCACCTGCGGTGCGTATTTTTCGTTTCGCAGCATGTCAATTTCTGCTGAGGAAAGTGAACTGAATTGCAAAATCGGCACTATTTTCTGCAGTAAAAACTGCAGGAAATGGTGCGGTTTTCCACAGCGTAATTTCTGCTAGTTTCTGCGGAACTGCTGCAGAATTTTTCTGCAGCACTTCTGTTACTTTTCGACAAGCCCTAAATATCTGAGAGATCCGCTATAAAAGAGACAGGAGATCCACTTCAATGTTTCTGCTTTACCACTACTGAGCTAAATGCATGAATACATAGTAGCATTATGTGCAAACTGCTATGTAATAATTTTTAAGAAAAACAAATAATCATAAATTTAAGCCATTTAACAAAGGCTAATACTCCATACTATAGTTTGCAGTCACTGTTGAAATGTATAGGGGTTATGGGAGTGCCATATGTTTTTCTTCAGCAGTTTAGATACTGTAACTACTATTCATTTTAATAAGGAGGGACTGTCCATGTGGGAGACCCAGCAGTCAGACCCACACTGATAAGCGTTTAGTTTAGTTGTTTTTTTTAAATAAATTTAAATAATGTTGCTTACTTTTTAATCCCATTTTTTCCCCCAGAAACATACAATTCTAAGATAGTGTATTCGGTACATATCTGATCAATTCTATGTTGCTGAGATTTTAGACCTGTCCAGATAAGGTTATAAACAATGACATACTCTATATCCAGGGGTGAATATGAATTTCCATGACGAAGCAGTATGTAATGGAAGCTGTAATTCAATACCTTGGACATTCAAGAGAGCCGCAATAAAATATATTTTTAAATTAGATCGAATTATTTTTTCAAAAACATACAAAAAGGCTCTTTAATGACATCCTATGTGTACTTACAGTGTAAATGTTTGAAGACAGAAGCCCATTAAAGGTATTGTCTCATATGGACAACATCTTAGAGTGACGCTACACCAGCAATCCACTGATCGTCTTGGGTCCAGCTTCTCCAACCCCCAGCAATCAGCAGGTGTCGCTGAGGGAAGCTCTGTGTGGCCCATGTTGCCCTGCAAGGATAATGTAGCAGTATGTGGTGCCCATTCAGATGAATGCCCTAATTCAGGAAATCAAATAATTCACACTGAGAACAATAACAACGTTTATGCTGCATGATATACCATGTTATAATTAATATAATTTCATTTTACATGCATCCTCTCCATAGAGAATAAAAATTTTTGGGCATCTTGAAGTGAATACTACAACATTCCCAAAATGGCTAATGTGAAATTAGAAGCTCAAGGGATGGCGTTATCTGATGTGCAAGAACAGCATTAGACCTATTATTATGACTCAGATTATATGTTTAAAATAAATATGAATAATTATGTTTCTGTTGAAATGAAAAGTTTTGTTGCAATCACTATGTATAGTATACTGAGCACCTATTGTTAAAATAATTAGGTAGATGAAGGATTTGTTGTATCCATGACAACAGTAAGAGCTGAACCAATCCTGGTAATGGTCTGAAAATGAGAGCTCACTCTGTGCCCTGCGGAATCAAGACACTTGATTGTGTAAGTCATAACCCACCATCAATCATGCATAATTTATCAAGTATTTCACAAAGCCATCTTTCATGGATGAAGAAATCCTAGCACAACACTTTGCATGCTCTATGAAGAAAGCAGGAAGCATTCATCTATTTCTGGCAGTCTTATTAAAATGTTACTGACTAAACTTTACAGTGAATTGCAGAAGCAAATTTTTTTTCCTCAAGGACTTAAACTAAAGAGAGTTTACTTGAAGAAAATGAAATGGTTGAAGATGCGTTGGCTTAAGAATCCTAAAGTTAAGTAGAGAATTATGTTTGATGACTGTAAGAAGAGGATAGTCGTCCCCCCCCAAAAAAAAAAGCTTAGTATAAGACAAGTCTGCATGTAGCACAATTACACTTGCCATGGTGTCACGATCTGTGGGTATGTGGACCAGGGTAGTGAGATGGCAGCTAGCCAACAGGATACAAGTCAATGTCTATAATTCGAATAAGGGTACCTGTGGTAATTCAGACAGTAGCGATGGTAAGCTGGGATGGGACCTTGGCAGCAGGCAGACACTAGGCGCGGTGTAACACAGAAGGCATAGTATACGGCTCAACACGACTCCAACTCTCTATCGCACAGGAACAAGGTAGCACAGGATACAGGTAGCAGGTACGAGAACACTGGGAACTGGAAAACACTAAGGGACCATTTGCAAAGACTATCACGGGTAAACACAACAATGCTCAGGCAATGAGGGAAGGGACAGGGCCCTTCTTATAGTCCAGAGTGAGTATGGGCTAATTACATATTAAATTCATGTGCGCGCGCTGACCCTTTAAGGCTGGTCACAAGCGTGCGCACACACTCTACGGGATACCGCAGAATGAAGCGGAAGTGAGCGCTGGCGTCTCCTAAGGAGGAGATGCGGGCCAGCGTTCACAGATCTATGGCTGCGGCCGTCGGGAGGTGAGTAATCCCGACGGCCCATGGCCATGGGTGTTTACACATGGTTTACACACTCCTCATATTTTATTATATTGCCCAAGACAACATAACTGTCCCTTCCAATATATGATATTATATAGTTCTTATATACAGAGCTCATATAACTGATCACTAAATGTAATATAGGGCCAATTCCAGCTCTGAAGAATCTCTGAGTAGTACAGAGCGATAATTCAGCACCCATAGTGATAGTCTTTTATACCTCTGATTTCAAACGGATGTGATTTCTGTCTAATTCCATATGTGTCCAATAGAAAAAAAAGTGGCATGCTTCTTTGGTTGCTGAATAATGGAGGTACTCTCCCCGAGCATTGCTTACCATATGGTGGCACACAAAGTACTGATGGCTTATTGTTTCGAGGAACTGGGACTCTATGTGCCTTCATACAGACTCTGTACGCAAATGTGCTGTATGCATGACGCCTAAGTTAACAGCCGCAAACACAGGCTGTGTTTGTATGGCAGTGTACATGAACATGGTGTGTGCATTAATATCTATATACACACTGGGGAAGATTTATTAATACTGTCTTACATTTAGACAGCTTAGAACTAGATTAGATGCGCCAAATTTCTCACAGTGGTTCATATTGTATGATAAATTTGGCGCAACTGTAAACACTTCTGTCTAACTTCTCTCTAACAATATGTCACCTCTTGGTTGGCTTATTTTAGACCAACTTTTAGTGCCAAAATATGGGCGCAACGTGGCACATTGAAAGATGCCCCTTTTCACCATACCTCGATACCTCACACTTTCCAATATAAATATTGGCGCAATGTGGCGCATTTAAAGCCATGCCCCTTTTCACCATACCACGCCCTTTCCCATAAGCCCCTCTCTTGTCGAGCAAGGGGCAAAAAGTGTCTAAAACAGTTAGTAAATGTGGCACAGAATTCTGGCACATTTTGAATGGTAAATCCGCAAAACTGTGTTCATATAAACTTTTATATGGGAATACATAAGTAAACATTGCCATCTCCATGGCCGCGGCCCGTCTGGTTCACTCACCTCCTGACGGCCCTAGCCATGAGTCTGTGAGCGCTGGCCCCAGTCTCCTCCTCAGGAGACGCCAGAGCTCACTTCCGCTTACCTTGGCCGGGTCCCGTAGGGTGCGCGAGTTTAATGTCAAAATTAGCCCATGAGTACCCTGGACTATAAGAAGGGCCCAGCCCCTTCCTTCCATGCCTGAGCATTGTTGTCGTACCCTAAGTTTGTCTATCAAATGGTTTCCTAGTGTTTTCCAGTTCCCAGTGTTCCCCGTTCCTGTACCTGTATCCTATGCTACCTGGTCAAGGGCCGTGCTGAGCTGTAGTCGTGCTGTGCTGTATTCCACGCCTGTCCTGCTACACCACGCCTGATGTCTGCCTGCTGCCTAAGTCCCAGCCGAGGCCGTCATTGCTACTGTCCGAGCAGCCACAGGTACACTATGCGAACTATAGACTGTGATCTGCGTCCTGTTGGCCAGCTGCCATACCGTCAAGGCGGTATGGCCCAGTGGGTCCACGCACCCAAACGTGGCAAACATAGTCCTCCTGAGAACAGAAACAAACAGTGTCCCTTAAATTTAAACAGGGGAAACAAAGCTCACAACTAAATTGCCTTACATTGGCTCATGCCAGGTGTTTAGAAATTGTATAGTGCATGCTAGACATATATACTAATCTAAAATTGAGCCTATTAGTTAAACAGGTTGTCCGAGCATTTTTTATTCATGGCCTATCCTTAGGATGGGCCATCAATATCAGATCGGTGGGGGTCCGACTCCCATCACCCCCACTGATTAGCTGACTGAAGGCCCCAGAATGGGACCAGAACTGTAATCCCTGGCACAGTCGCTAAATAAATGTACAGCGCTGTGCTTATAAACTGGGAAAAGGCTGTGGCGCCAAACAGTCAGCTGATCAGTGGGGGTGTCGAGAGGTGGACCTCTACCTATCTGATATTGATGACCTCTTCTAAGAATAGGCCATGAATAAAAAAATGCCCAGACAACCCCTTTAAAGATTGTGTCATGTTAGAGGGAAATCCTCTAGCATTTCTACTTTTTTGGCTAGTCCAACAATGTTGCTACTTTGATGCAATAGACTGTTTTTCCTACATACTAAACCTCCAGAACTTGATGGAGGTCAAAAGGGATCTGCCAGAATTTATTGGAAAAAGAATCAAAATGGATCTGTCACCTACATCATGTAACATGTAGAAACAGAATCTAATACTTAAATATATGTTGCTAAGATTCAGACCCAGAATTACATTCTCGGAGCTAAAGCTGCAGGAATTGTTACCATGTGTTACTGCAGGAGCAATTGGCCAGTCTGCTCTTCATGATCATGGAGGGTACATATTCTGTCCAAAAAGATAAAATAAAAACAACACAAGGGGGTGGGGGTTTATTAAGATGGACATTTCATACGCCAGTCTTAATATAAAGAGAGTTGGAGTAAGATGCAACACTTTTATTAAGAGGCAAACACCTCATAATAAATGTCCAAGGGGGGGGGGGTAGTCTTATGGGGGGTGTCACTCCGATCTGGGTGTAAGGTATAGCGACCCTGCTATGCCCCACAGAGTGGAATTTACACTAGCTCCTAGCTATAAATTTCGACTATAATTTACGTCAATTTTCTGGCGTAAACTTATAATAAATTTGTTTGGCCGCAATGGCCCTGCCCCTTTAGGCAAACCACACCCCTTTTGCAACTTTTCTACACCAGAAAACTGTCACAGAAAGGTTGATAAATTCCCCTAAAGGATTTTAAATGTTATGAATTATACCGAGGGTGAAAGTGAGGAGGTACATCTTCACATCTCTTCATGACCAAAAAATATGGCTCCATTAAAAGTAATTACATGGATATAGTACAGCTGGATGGTTGCTGCATTGAAGTGGATTAAAAAAGTACCGTAGTTACCGAGCTTATGTACAATTATTACGGGAAACATATATTTTCTCTTTTATTCAGTTTCACCAGCTCAGTGGGTTTTGACACGTCTTCATTGTGCCTCAGAAACACATGAAATGATATCCGATTCAATCTTGAGGTTAAATGACACTCCATACGGCTCCACTCTGTATCATGGAGATATTCTCCCCTAGAAATAATGCTTCTAGGAGAGAATAACGCTGTCATACGTCATCCAGATTTTTTTTTTCTCTTTGGAATACGAGTCTTACGGATATACAGTATATTCCCATAGACTGCTATGAGTGCTGTATTATAGCTCCATGTAATTCAGAGCTTACACAGAGCCATAATAGACATGTATGCATTAATGCAATACACCCAGAGGTATTAATAGTATAGAATTATATGCTAGTGACAAGCCATAGTCTACCTTGTATTTAATGCATGTCTGACCACAACATTTAGTGTATATGAGATGGACTTCTCACCAATGCCAATCTAGGTATTCTGTAATTCTCCTGGAAACCTTTAGCACTGAGCAGAGATTTAAGTAGCACCTAAAAAGTTATTTGTTGAGAGAATCCAAATTATAGAAATCTCCCAAGAGCATGAAAGAGTCACCCTTATTAATGATCCCAGAATCCCAACTTTATTGATGAGTTTAGATTTTCATAGTTAAAATTATTTTTGCTATGCAAGATTTTTTGTTTTTTAAATAAGTTCTATTCACTTTATTTTCTGGCAGCCTTTGCATAAAGCGAATGATTCACTATTTCTTGGAGTTGGTGTTCACCGCAAGCATATGTGAGTATTTTCAGGCAGACTGTGTTACCCACTTCACTCGGCTCAGGAGCAGGGTGGTGGGCTGGATTTTGGATGCAAACATATTGGAGGTAGTCTGTTCAATAAACTGCTGCAGTTTCAGACACTAGATTCATTTTGTCAACTTTTTAACACTTATTTTTCTGGAAGGATTATTATTCTGTCTTTACATTTATATAAAGTAATTACCAGTTTGTAATACTACTTCTTTTTTCAGTTTGGCCTCAAGTATATTTCTGTATTTACTATTACACATTCTCATCTTTGTCTTGAAGTAAAGATAACATCCATATTTGGCATGCAGGACTTTGATCATGGTGACAATATTTGTTTCAATAAATCTATTCATTCAACCAATGAATGAATTAATGATAATATATATTGGGGATAATATATACCCGACTGTAAATTGTTGAAATATTAGAAGTTGCCAAGGACTTCCATGATCTAGAGGCAGCAGGTTGAGTCCATTATACAGTTCATTGAACTTCAAGTTTTGTGAATATATTTTAGTAGACTGTGTTACGGCCACGGTTCACGGACCGCAACCTCCACTGATCTTCCGTCCGCAGACCTCTCTCTATCTGCCGGCGTCTCCCTCCCCGGAGATATTATCATATGCGGGCGCTCTGTCCCATAGTGTCCACTAGAGGGCGGGCGCACACTGGTTCCTGGCCTTAAAGTGTCAGCAAACGCATATGTAATTAATTAATTAATTATGCTCCAGATCACCTTGAACTATAAAATAGGGCCCTTTCGTTCCTTGCCTGAGCATTGTTGTAGTCTTCCCATGTCTGTATCGCAAATGGCCCCATAGTGTTATCATGTTTCCAGTGTTCCCGTGCCCTGCTACCTGTACCCTGTATCTCGTGCTGTGCTTTGTTCCTGAGCCTGTCTAGTGTTGGAGTCGCAACCTGCTGCACATACTGTCGTCCACCATATCTGGCGCAACCTGCTGCACCTACTGCCATCTGCCAAGTCTGGCGCAACCTGCTGCACCTACTGTCGTCTGCCACCTCTGGCACAACCTGCTGCACCTACTGACATCCGCCACGTCTGGCGCAACCTGCCACATCCAGCCCCATCCGTGTTAAAGCCTCTTCCATTGTCTGGACTATCTCAGGTACTTTCGTGCTGTGAACTCATTGTATAGACTTGTGCATTTGTAGCAGCCATGGACTTGTGAGCGCTGGCCCGAATCTCCTCCCCAGGAGATGCCAGCACTCACTTTCGCTCCACTCTGCTGTGTCCCATAGGGTGCGCGAACACGCTCATGCTCGGCCTTAAAGGGCCAGTGCACACACATGTTTAACATCATTAATTAGCCCATGATCACCCTGGACTTAAGTAGGGCCCTGCCCTTTTGCTCATTGCCTGAGCGTTGTTCGTATTCCCCTGTTAGTCTTGCAAATGGTCCCTTAGTGTTATCCTGTTCCCATTGTTCTCGTGCCCTGCTACCTGTATCCTGTGTCCCGTGTTGTAGGTGTTCCTGTGCCTGCTACAGTGTTGGAGTTGAGTTCTGCCATCTGCCACGTCTGCTGTGTTAAACCACGTCTGGTGTCATCTGTCTCGTCTGCATCACCTGCCATCAAGATCCCATCTGTGCCTAGCCATTGCTACTGTCTGGACTATCACAGGTACCCTTGTGCTTGGACTATATACAGCGAAGGAAATAAGTATTTGATCCCTTGCTGATTTTGTAAGTTTGCCCACTGTCAAAGACATGCACAGTCTAGAATTTTTAGGCTAGGTTAATTTTACCAGTGAGAGATTGATTATATAAAAAAAAAAAAGAAAATGACATTGTCAAAATTATATATATTTATTTGCATTGTGCACAGAGAAATAAGTATTTGATCCCTTTGGCAAGCAAGACTTAATACTTGGTGGCAAAACCCTTGTTGGCAAGCACAGCAGTCAGACATTTTTTGTAGTTGATGATGAGATTTGCACACATGTTAGATGGAATTTTGGCCCACTCCTCTTTACAGATCATCTGTAAATCATTAAGATTTCGAGGCTGTCGCTTGGCAACTCGGATCTTCAGCTCCCTCCATAAGTTTTCGATGGGATTAAGGTCTGGAGACTGGCCAGGCCACTCCATGACCTTAATGTGCTTCTTTTTGAGCCACTCCTTTGTTGCCTTGGCTGTATGTTTCGGGTCATTGTCGTGCTGGAAGACCCAGCCACGAGCCATTTTTAATGTCCTGGTGGAGGGAAGGAGGTTGTCACTCAGGATTTGATGGTACATGGCTCCATCCATTCTCCCATTGATGCAGTGAAGTACTCCTGTGCCCTTAGCAGAGAAACACCCCCAAAACATAATGTTTCCACCTCCATGCTTGACAATGGGGATGGTGTTCTTTGGGTCATAGGCAGCATTTCTCTTCCTCCAAACACGGCGAGTTGAGTTAATGCCAAAGAGCTCAATTTTAGTCTTATCTGACCACAGAACCTTCTCCCAATCACTCTCAGAATCATCCAGATGTTCATTTGCAAACTTCAGACGGGCCTGAACATGTGCCTTCTTGAGCAGGGGGACCTTGCGGGCACTGCAGGATTTTAATCCATTATAGCGTAATGTGTTACTAATGATTTTCTTGGTGACTGTGGTCCCAGCTGCCTTGAGATCATTAACAAGTTCCCCCAGTGTAGTTTTCGGCTGAGCTCTCACCTTCCTCAGGATCAAGGATACCCCACGAGGTGAGATTTTGCATGGAGCCCCAGATCGATGTCGATTGACAGTCATTTTGTATGTCTTCCATTTTCTTAATATTGCACCAACAGTTGTCTCCTTCTCACCCAGCGTCTTACTTATGGTTTTGTAGCCCATTCCAGCCTTGTGTAGGTCTATGATCTTGTCCCTGACATCCTTAGAAAGCTCTTTGGTCTTGCCCATGTTGTAGAGGTTAGAGTCAGACTGATTAATTGAGTCTGTGGACAGGAGACTTTTATACAGGTGACCATTTAAGACAGCTGTCTTAATGCAGGCACCAAGTTGATTTGGAGCATGTAACTGGTCTGGAGGAGGCTGAACTCTTAATGGTTGGTAGGGGATCAAATACTTATTTCTCTGTGCACAATGCAAATAAATATATATAATTTTGACTATGTGATTTTCTTTATTTATATAATCTATCTCTCGCTGGTAAAATTAACCTAGCCTAAAAATTCTAGACTGTTCATGTCTTTGACAGTGGGCAAACTTACAAAATCAGCAAGGGATCAAATACTTATTTCCTTCACTGTATATATATTAACTTGGTACACTGTAGTTTGGCCAGCTGCCATCCCACTATGGCAGTGCGGCCCAGTGGGTCCACACAACCACAGATCGTGACAAAATTGACTGTGACTTGGCCAGCTGCCTCTTCGCTATGGCGGAGCGGCCTAGTGGGTCCACATACCCCCAGATCGTGACAGACTGTATATGTGAAGATGCTATGTAGAGGAGTGGGGAGCGGTGAGTTATTGCAGTCATGCTTACTGCTCCTTGAGCACAATCCTAGTTCAGTGGACCCAATGGGGGTTTCACTGGCTCACCTATGGGTCATTTCGAGCCTGGTAGCGCTGAAACAGGGAGCTCCTTTGGGGGAAGGGTCCTTAGCAAATGCACAGTTTGACCCCCTTAATGTTGTGTCTTCTGCTGGGCCCCAAGTGATTAGCTGTAATTTGTAGAGTAATCTGTCAGCAAGTGTTCAATTCCCCTGCAGCACCACCACAGTGGAAATTAAGCATTACACAGGACCCATTAAGACAAAGTCCTCCAGATTGTGAAACACTGTTTATAGCCTCTCTCAGTTCTAGCTAATAGGTGAGGTCCTGATAAAGAAACCTCCTCTATTCACTCAGAATTCCCTACCAGGATACTTAAAAGTGGGTTTTCTAAGCCAGACTAACCCGTTAAGCTAGCCATAGTTGACAAAATTTAGGCACCTAATAAGACAATTGTTTTGATAATTGGGACATATAAGTTGTCATATTTTGGCCGTAAAAATTAGCGCCGATCAGCAAGACAGCTCGTTGACAAGGAGCTATGATCAGTAATATATGGGGACGAGTGATTGTTACTACGATCGCTTGTCCCCATGCATTTCCATAGGGTCGGCAGCACATCTCCCTGTTTGCCCAGGGAGATGTGCTGCTGACAACGATAATATTTTCTGTTGTGTAAATGATACGATCAGCCGATGAACGAGCATTTGCTCGTTCATTGGCTGATCGTTGCCCTGTTTACACAGGGCAATGATCAGGAACGAGATTTCATACGCATGGGAAGAGGTGATGGTGGGGCATCTAGCCATCAGTTTAAGAAAAAGAAAAACAGAGAGAAGGAAGTACTGTAATACGTGGGAGTAATACATTTTCATTACATGTTGAGATGATAGTGTAGACGTTAGTTCATAAGTGTCAGCATATGTGGAGTATTATGATGCAGGTGTACAAAATTATACCAAATGTGCAGTACAAGTGAATTGGAATTTGTACATTTCCCATTTAATAAGCTTTTTTTTCTGTGATGTTTTTCTTTTTGTTTTATAGCGTACTGTTACACTGTACTGTTGAAAATTACCCAAGTATGCCTGAATTATTATCAAGGAACTGAATATGTCATCTATTACTGTGTCCATCATAAAATTATTAGCACAACCTTTTATTTTGGCACAAAGCTAATTTATATTATATGCTTTTTACACTGTGTAGCTTCTAAACAGAAGGGAAATAAATGTGTGGCATTTAGGAAACTAACCTTTACTAAATGGGTCACTTACTGTGAACTTTTCAAACTGGTGTGCAATGTTAAAACAAAAAATATGCTGTGTGCTAAATACAGTATTTCTTCAAATAGACCACTTCAAGATGTTACTCCATTCTACACAGTCCATAAGTAATTTTGCAGAAAACCACGCAATTAAACAAGAAATGTAAATGCTATGTTCTTTTGTTTTTGTCTCAAGAGAGGTCGGATGCTGCTGCCAAGCAATCATTGTGTCCCTATGTAGCCTTAACAATGGAAGAAAGGAAGTGTGTTGGTTATAAATCAATACCCAGCACAGCAATTTTACTGTACTTCAAAAACGTGTATGGAAATTGAATTACAAATAACATTTTGCAGAGTGGCTCTGACCATAAAGTGGGTGTTCTACAAACCCGAACAAAAGAAATAAGCGTATAATGTGATTAACGTCGCTCATTTTCATTGTTATATTTATAGACTAACTCATGGCTAACGCTTTCTTTATTATGTCTTATTCCCCAGTCCATCATAAAAGACATAAAGGAAATCTACATAATGAAGAGAAATATGGGACATTTACTAGCTGTCTAGGCAAGCTGTGTGTCAGCCCCAGATGAAACTGCAATGTTAGCCATATAAGTAGACCATTTCCGATGATATAACTTATTTTTCAAGGTAATCTGGCTCCGTACAAGTTCCGAGTGCATACCGTATCTCCATATGCCTCCAATTTCATATTGGATGCAGAAGATTTTTTTATTGAGTTATACAGGAAAAACATTGTGTCAAATTCCATCTTGCTTCTAGGAATGAATCCCTTCGTACTACGGTACAGTACTAAGGCACCATACCAGATCACATGTAGTGCCTACAACTCCGCAGTATGTAGTAAAGTACAGTACGCAGTAAAGTGTCTGTTTTTCATTATATAATATTGTAACGGTTAAAGAATTGAAATAAAATTTAGAATCAAGAAAAAGCAAGTTACAGTACTATGGAAATAGTCAAACAAAAAAAAGATTAATTATTACCATCTACTATTAAGTTTTTTCTCTTAAATTATGCAGTGTAATTCCGATTTTGTAATGATAAAGCCATCTTTATACATCTGAGCCTGAACGTCTACATTTATCATCTAAACTGTAACCGTGTCAATAAATCTCCCTCTTTTCAGATCTTGTCATTGTTAACACAGTTCTGTGATTTCGAAATCGCTTGATAAGGAATACATCAAATAGTGAAAAACATCAGTTCTGGATAAATTATTATTCTTTGCTTTATGTCTACAAAAGTAGAATATCTGAAAGCTTTAGATGTTGCTGTGTAATCACATTTTAAAATAGAATTCAGAAAGACAGGCATGGTAATGAAAGAAAGAAAAGTAAAAATATTTTCTAATGTGCCCAGTAGATAAAATGCATGCAATTTATTTCTTGATCAAAATCAAATGGGAAAAAAGATGACACAAGTAAGGATAAACTCTTTCCATATTACACATTGTAATCCTTAAAGGTGCTATCCCATTGGGACAACGTCTGCATCATAAAGAGGGGTCCTCGACTCGGTACTACCCTGCCAGAATAGAGAGATGCTTTAAAAAGCATCTCTCACTCTGGAAGACTCAGCGGGACCATGTTTTATATGGTCACCCTTTCATTTGAATGTAATTCCACATTTTTCCATTAGTGGTCACTACTAGGTAGATGTGCAGACACCACTTACCCCCAGTGATAACAGATCATCATCGGGAGTTTCAACTGCAGGAATCAGCTCATTGCCAGCATACCCCCATTTGGAAAAGGGCTTGCCTAGATATGGCAGGTGTGGAAATATGTGAATATTTAAAAATTATGAACATCATTGATTCTTTGAAATGCAGAACAATTGATTCGCTGTAAAACTCAAAGCTGGCAGCTTTATTCTACCATATGTAGAGATGAGCAAACCTTTAAAAATTCTCTAGTTAAAGGATTCGCTAAAATGCAAATCATACCTGTGCATCTTGATTTGGCAAATTGATCCTACCATCTCTAAAAGGTCGCTTTCATATTGTATTACCTCATTGCATTAGAGTAATGTGATTCTGTGTTTGGTGAGCCATGCACCATTGTTGTTTGGCCCTTTCCATTGTGACCATGACCCTTTTTCATCAAGCAGCATCAATTTTGCTGCATAAAAAAGTGACCTGTTCTGTGAAAATGGAGCAATAGGCTTAAACAAAGCTCCCCATGTTGCTATGTGACAAAGTATGATCCACAAACAGGTGCAATACTCAAAAACAATACAGTCAAAAGTTACATACCAAGAAGAAAGGCAGAGCCATGTTCATAGAAGTTTTTAGAGCGGACAAAGCTCAATCTAGAGCCTGAGATCATTTCAGGCACAGTTCATTTAAAGAGGCTCTGTCACCACATTATAAGTGCCCTATCTCCTACATAATGTGATCGGCGCTGTAATGTAGATAACAGCAGTGTTTTTTTATTTTGAAAAACGATCAATTTTGACCAAGTTATGACCTATTTGAGATTTATGCTAATGACTTTCTTAATGCCCAACTGGGCGTTTTTTAGCTTTTGAGCAAGTGAGCGTTGTTAAGAGAAGTGTATGACGCTGACCAATCAGCATCATACACTTCTCTCCATTCATGTACTCAGCACATCGTGATCTTGCGAGATCACGATGTGCTGTCACTTAGTCACACAGTAACTTTACTGAAGTGTCTTGAGAGTGAATAGACATCGCTTCTAGCCAGGACGCGATGTATATTCACAATCCCAACACTTCGGTAACGTTTGTGTGTCACTTACTCACACAGCACATCGAGATCACCCTGTGCTGTCATTTACAGCATGATCTTGCGAGATTACGCTTGCTGTCATTAAGTCCCACACAAACGTTACTGAAGTGTCGGGATTGTGAATAGATATCGGGTCCTGGCTGGAAGCGATGTCTATTCACTCTCAAGACACTTCAGTAAAGTTAATATGTGAGTAAGTGACAGCACATTGTGATCTCGCAAGATCACTATGTGCTGAGTACATGAATGGAGAGAAGTGTATGACGCTGATTGGTCAGCGTCATACACTTCTCTCCACAATGCCCACTTGGTCAAAAGCTAAAAAACGCCCAGTTGGGCATTAAGAAAGTCCTGCAAAATCTTATTGCTGAGGCCACAGTACGGAGCAGAAATATATAGTAAAAGGCAGTTGATGTCATTTGGCTGCTCTGAATTTTTAGAGTGCAGTAACACGTAGCGTCTTTGTCTTGTATTTACGCTGTGGCAAACTACACACAGTTAGCCTATGGGAAAAATATTCTGCAACGTAAGAAATTGAGAAATCTATCCGAGCTGTGGAATATTTTTCCAGTTGGACATTTTTTACTCTGCAGAAGTACATGGCAAATATGCAACATGTGACTGCACCCTAATGTTGCGACCCATAAAAATGATTAAAAATAAAGGCAGGAGTGTGCCTAAACAGAGAGGGATGTGACAAGGAGCTATAGAGCTAGTGCATGGAACAGATAAGTGGTCTCATGAGTCTCAGTACCCAGAAAGATTATAGTACCCAGAAAAGGTTATTAAAATCGGGGTTATTTCATTTGAAAAGAAGACGGTTGAGGAGTGACCTAATACCTATGTTTGAGTACACCTTGCAGCAATAACATTAAAACTACTACAGGTGAAGTAAATAACATTGGTTATTTCATTACAAAGGCACCTGTCAAGGGGTGGGATATATTAGACAGCAAGTGTACAGTCAGTTCTTGAAGTTGATTTGTTGGAAGCAGGAAAAATGGGCAAGTTTAAGAATATGAGAGATTTTGACAAGGACCAAATTATGATGGCTAGACACCTGGGTCAAAGCATCTCCAAAGCGGCAATCAGGTTACAATCGGGGATTCAGCGACAGGGTCGTGGGGGCCCAAGGATCAATAATGCACGCGGGGAGCGAAGGCTAGCCCATCTGGTCCTATCCCACAAAAGAACAAATTGCTTAAAACATTAATACTCGCAATGAAAGTAAGGTGTCAGAACACAGTGCACTTCAGCTTGTGCATTATGGGGAATGCTATAAACATATGTCTCAACAGGAAAGTGGTTATCAAGGTTAGACCACCAGCAAGTGCGGATTTAGGCCTCCCTACTGTCAGAATAGAGACTCCAAAATAATTATGGAAAACACTAAGAACAAAGGAGTCATACACTATTGGGATGAAGTTTGCCAATGGCATAGAAAAATAAACTTTATTAGGACAATACAAATTACATACAATTTAAAATTTGACTGCAAATCCAAGACCTGTACACCTCCCAAGTGGCATGAAAGAACATAGAGGAACCACCTCTTATAAATGCAGCTACGAGAAGAAAGAGGTCTTTATAACAGATAATGCCATATCAGCTAGGGCTCAAGCAAAAAAATATAATTAAATATGATTAAGTATCAGTAAGGGCAAAAAGCCAAAATATGTAATTTGAATGAATTATATCATATATCTAGCCAGACTCATGGTAACATTCTAAGTAAATAATTATATGCTGGACTCAAGTAGTGACAAAAAAGTGCTTCCATAAGCCCACATCAAGCAAGACAGGTCTTCCCAGCAAGTAAAGCCACAAGAAAAAAAGGCAAGTAAAAAGGTATAGGGTGCAGCATAAAGTATTACTAACCCATATGGTTCCTGTAGTTCAGTGACTTCCCGAGTACGGAGAGACCCCGACGCGCGTTTCGCGTGGATGTCTTTTTCAGAGGTGTATACTATCTTCTACCTAGTCTTTCTACCTTAAATACACTGTTTAATCCAGTCAGCTGATACGGGTTGGCCAATGAGATCTTGCTGGGAAGACCTGTCTTGCTTGATGTGGGCTTATGGAAGCACTTGAGTCCAACATATAATTATTTACTTAGAATGTTACCATGAGTCTGGCTGGATATATGATATAATTCATTCAAATTACATATTTTGGCTTTTTGCCCTTACTGATACTTAGGCCTCATTTACACGAGCGTATTATACGCGCGTGCGACGCGCGTGCTTTTCACGCGTGTCGTACGCACCTATAATAGTCTATGGGGCTGTTTAGACGATGCGTGAATTTTGCGCTGCGTGAGTGCGTTGCGTAAAACTCACGACATGTTCTATATTCTTGCGTTTTTCACGCAACACGCACCCATTGACTTCAATGGGTGCGTGAAAACAACGCATGCCACACTGACGGTCCTGCGTTGCATGCGCGAAAATCACGCAAGAGCTGTCAAACTCCTGAATGTAAACAGAAAAGCACCACGTGCTTTTCTGGTTACAAACATCCAAACGGAGTGTCAAATTCGAGATGAGCGCACCGAACTTCACCGGGTTCGGCCAAACTCGTTTTGACCGAAACCGGTAAAAAATGTTCGGGTACGCGACGTCAGGAGACAGTCACTGTCCACGGTGCTGAAAGCGTTAAACTGGTTCAGCACCATGGACAGTGACTTCCGCTCCGAAAATCCATGAACCTGTAAAAAAAAAAAAAAGTTCTGACTTACCGATAACTCCGGTCCGACCTCCCGGGATGACAGTTAAGTCCAAGTGACAGCTGCAGCCAATCACAGGCCAAGCACAGGCTGCAGCCAATCACAGGCTGCAGCGGTCTCATGGACTGCGGCGTCATCCTGGGAGGTGGGGCCGGATGACAAGAGTGGGACGCGTCACCAAGGCAACGGCCGGGAGCCCGGACTGGGGGAAGCAGGAAGTTCTTGGTAAGTATGAAAGTCTTTTTTTATTCACAGGTTGGTGTATATTGTGTTCGGCATTCACTGTCGAGGGTGCTGAAAGAGTTACTGCCGATCAGTTAGCTCTTTCAGCACCTTGGACAGTGACGGGCGTCGACTAGCCTCATCTCTATGATGGCGGCTGCGCGAAAATCACGCAGCCGCGCATCATACACGGATGACACATGGAGCTGCCAAGTGCCTTTTGCGCGCGCAAAACGCAGCGTTTTTTGCGCGCGCAAAACGCACACGCTCGTGTAAATGAGGCCTCAATCATATTTAATTATATTTTTTTGCTTGAGCCCTAGCTGATATGGCATTATCTGTTATAAAGACCTCTTTCTTCTCGTAGCTGCATTTATAAGAGGTGGTTCCTCTATGTTCTTTCATGCCACTTGGGAGGTGTACAGGTCTTGGATTTGCAGTCAAATTTTAAATTGTATGTCATTTGTATTGTCCTAATAAAGTTTATTTTTCTATGCCATTGGCAAACTTCATCCCAATAGTGTATGACTCCTTTGTTCTTAGTGTTTTCCATTATGGGGAATGCGTAGCCGCAGATCAGTCAAGGTGCCCGTGCTGACTCCTGTACAAGTCTGAAAGAGCCTACAATGGGTTAGTAAATATCGGCACGTAGCCTGGTTTGATGAATCAAGTTTTATTTTACATGATGTAGATGGCCGGGTGTGTGTGCATCACTTACCTAGGAAATAGATTGCACCAGGATGCACTATGGAAAGAAGGTAACCCTGCGGAGGCAGTATGATGCTTTGGACAATGTTCTGCTAGGAAACCTTTGGTTCTTGCACTCATGTAGTTGTTTGCTTGACACGTACCACCTACCTAAACATTGCCACAATATTATTCCCTAAAGTCAGTGGACTTTTTAAGGCTTTTTTTTACACTTGTGTCATGTTTTCTGTTTTTACATCCGATATGATCCGTAATGATAGTTATGATACCTTTTATTTTTTACTCCCATTGAATTATAATGAATCTTTCAAATTTCCATTAGCCTTATTTTTTAGTGAATAGAATAGCATAGCTTGCTGTCCCTTAAAAAGCAATGGAAACATGATGGAAAAGAACATAGCTGTGAACATAGCTGTAGTACTTGTTCAGGAATGGTTTAAAGAACATGACAAAGAGTTCAAGATGTTTAAGACTTGGCCTCCAAATTCCCGAGATCTCAATGCAATTGAGCATCTGTGGGATGTGCTGGTAAAATAAGTCCAATCCATGGTGGCCCCACCTCACAACTTCCAGGACTTAAAGGTTCTGCTGCTAACGTCATGAGCAAATTTCGTTTTGGGTCCGATTTGGTAGAATCAACCCTCAGATTCGATTCAGTCTGAATAAGTGTGCTGCAAATAAAAAGTGCCCCTATTGCCCTGGAAACTTGTGTCTGACGCTCTGATGTCTTCTAGGACTGTATTCAACCACTTAAATTTTTTTTTAAAAGGGGCGATTTATCAGAGTTGCAAAAAGGGATGATTATTGGCTTTTGGGTCAAGGGTAGCAGTATTTCTCAAACAGCGCAATTTGTGAACTGTTCGCGTGCTGCTGTGGTGAAATTGTATCGTGAGTGGACAAATTGCACCATTGGGAATAACCGACATAGGAACTGCGGAGCACCACGTGCCATTGATGTGCGAGGTGAATGTCGGCTACGAAGGTGCGCGAGGGCCGAACAACACGCTACAGTGGAGCAGCTCACAATAAAAATCAATCAGGGGGCTACTAAACATGTGTCTAAAACAACAGTTCAGCGAACCCTACTGAGTATGTGGCTCCGAAATAGACGGTTGATCACTGCTCCTATGCTAACAAAGATGCATCAGAAAAAAAAGCTTCAATTTGCACGGCAGTAACAGAATTGGACCACCGATGATCGGAAAAGGGTCGCCTTCTCCGATGAGTCACGTTTTCTGCTTAATCGAACGGATGGACTTTGGCGTATCAGGTGAGAAACATCAGAGAACAAACACCCTGCAACCATTGCTGGAAGAACACAAGATGGTGGCGGCAGTTTTATGGTCTGGGGAACTTTTTCATGGGATTCTCTGGGCCCACTCATCTATGTGGAAGGCACTCTGATTTGGGTATGAATCCATCGTTGCAGATCACGTCCACCCATACATGCTATTTGTCTTCCCTGGGGCAGATGGAATCTTCCAGCAAGACAATGCGACATGTCACATGGCTAGAAATGTCCAACAGTGGTTGGAAGAGCACGACCAAGACTTCCAAGTACTTCCCTGGCCCCCTAATTTGCAAGACTTGAACCCAATTGAGCATCTTTGGGACCACCTCGATCATCTTGTTCGCTCTATGGATCCTCCCCCACGCACCCTTCAGCAAATGTGGGATGCACTGCAGTCAGCATGGCTCCAGATACCTGAGGCACGGCGGTTACTCTGGATATTAGCTGATGGTCATAATAATGTGACTCGACTATGTATATATCCAATAAGTTTGAAAGGACCATTCCAGGAAAAACGGATACATTGTATTACACTTTGTCAATACCAGAATTGCAGCCATGCACTCAAAGTAGGAACATATATTCAACTAGTGAGAACAAATAAAGCAGACCAGCAATGGTAAGTGGGGGCAACTTTATATAAATATGATCCTAAACTGTGTTATGCCTTGTGCAGGGCCTGAGAGGCCCGACGAGATATGAAAAACACCATATATTTATTCCCTACATTAGATATAACAAAATGCATCAGGTTTTTTTTACATGTTCCATAAGGATTGGTTTTAAATAAATTGGAATTTAATACATTTAAGGCTTCGTTCACATCTGCGCCAGGGCTCCGTTCTGGCGTTCTGTCTGAGCTTTCCGTCAGAACAGAACCCTGACTGAAGCAAATAGAAACCACAGGTTTCGGTTTGCATCACCATTGATTTCAATGGTGACGAATCTGGTGCAATTGGTGTAAAGGATTTGCCAGACAGCTTCTGTGTCGACACCCGTGGGCAATCAGTCTGCACCTGCTCCTATGTCTGTGAGACTGACTCCATCTTCCACCACTCAGGATGGCAGGCTTAGGAGTGGGAGAGCCTATCACAGCCTGGCCAGACGGAGCTAGCTCCCGCCCACTGTCTATTTATACCTGCCTTTCCTGTTCCTCCTTTGCCTGTGATTCTTCTATGCTTGTTTCCTGGCTTGCTGCTGCTGCTTGTACTACTCATCATCTGCTTGTTATTGACCTTGGCTTTCTGACCACTCTCCTGCTCAGCGTTTGGTACCTCGTTCTCTCCTGGTTTGACTCGGCTCATTCACTAATCTTGTTGCTCACGGTGTCTCCGTGGGCAGCTGCCCCGTTTCCCTAGCTTCTGTGTACCCTTGTCTGTTCGTCTGTCTTGCTCTTACTGAGCGTAGAGACCGTCGCCCAGTTGTACCCCGTCGCTTAGGACGGGTCGTTGCAAGTAGGCAGGGACTGAGTGGCGGGTAGATTAGGGTTCACCTGTCTGTTTCCCTACCCTGTCATTACAATTGGTTTCCGTTTGTCTCCGTTGTGCAAGGGTTCCGTGGTTTTGGCGGAATCAATACCATAGTCGACCTATGGTTTGCATTTGTTTCAGTCAGGGTTCTGTTCTGACGGAAAGCTCAGACAGAACGCCAGAACAGAGCCCTGACGCAGATGTGAACTAAGCCTTAAATGATAATAATAATACAGTGTGAAGGTGTATAGTAATCAGAAGAATAATGTGTCAGTCTGGCGATAAACTGGGTTATCATTGCTACCTGATCACCCAACTATTCAGCAGACCTCTGAGTTACATGTACCCAGTGTTCACAACATACGGAGGAGAATTTTAAGATGCTGAACCCTCAAGGACATTTCATTCATTAATCATAAATTAGATGTACTGATTGCATGATATATAAGCACAATCTGACAAAAGTCTGGTATTAACCAATTAAAACTCAGCAGGATTGCCAAGGTCCAGGAAAACACTGTGGGAAGACATTGTGCTAAACAACTAATGAAACAGGAGGCCGAAGGATGCGTCCATCCTTCGGCCTCCTGTTTCATTAGTTGTGATATCCAAACAAGGTCTTCTTTTATATTATTAAGTATGAACTCATAAAATAAAAATCATTAGTAAACTCAAATCTTTTTAAGAATAACCAAATCACATTTATACTCATAGTCCATACTGCTGCATTTGTTTATTTCATATAAGTAACATTTAAAGCTCTTAGGCTGTGCAATACAAGTGCTACAGTTATTTGTTCAAAATCCAATATCTTTCATTTCTTTTTATGCAGTTATGTCCTAAACTTACAGCTATGTTGATTTTTATCAGGTAGGAGAAGCTAGCTACTTCCTCTCTCATTAATGGCACAATGGAACTGCCTTTAAGATAGATAGATAGATAGATAGATAGATAGATAGATAGATAGATAGATAGATAGATAGATAGATAGATAGATAGATAGATAGATAGATAGATAGATAGATAGATAGATAGATAGATAGATAGATGATAGATAGATAGATAGATAGATAGATAGATAGATAGATAGATAGATAGATAGATAGATAGATAGATAGATAGATAGATAGATAGATAGATAGAGGCTCTGGTCTAACATGTCCCTAATAGACATATAGTCACTGATACCGGATCATGTTTCCCACTCTAAGAGGATAAATTAATCAATCACTTCTCTGCCCAATCCAAAGGAGAACCGCCTGGGTGACTGTGTGAAAGAGGAATTAGCCTTATCAGAAATGTATAGTGGTAGGTGTCAGGAAGCTACTTTATGTTGAAGAAACTGAAAGATGAAGAAATCTGGAGAATAAACAAGTGAAATTACAAGAGAAAGACTATACAGAATTAATGGACATAAGAATTCAGCAATTCAGTGGGGGGGGGGGGGATTTATTAACTTTTATAAGCCAGTTTTCTTGTGTAGAAATATCACAAACAGCACAAAAGTCGCAATTTGTGGAAATAATTGCGACCTTTTCTAAAAAGTGGGTGGTGCTTAGTGGAAGGGGCAGGACCAGAAGCGGCTCAACACATTTACTATAATTTACATGGAAATAAAATATAGCAGAAATCTACGCCAGCTGCCAGCTGGCGGAGATTTCACTATGTGGAGCCCAGACAACGAGAGATGCGCCTAATTTATTAAGAGGCGTCCACCACTTAATAAATTGGGCACATTTTACTCCAGCGCTCTTCATATTAAGGCGTATGAAATGTCAGTATTAATAAATTCCCTTCAGTGAATTTTACATTTTGCCTGAATGTATGGTTTAATTGATTGTATTATTCTAAATGTATTATTGTGCATTCATGTGAATAAAGTGTAGCGTATGCAGTCTTACAGAGTAGTTTTAGAGCAAGAATATCTCTTTACAGCTCTCCCACTTAATTGGACTTTCTTTTCTTTTCTTTTACTTCATTGTTACTTTTTTTTTTGTAAAATAGAACAGCTATACTGTAGACTAGTAGTTTTTGCTTTGTTTTTGGCTACTTTGGATATATGACAAACAGTCATATATCCAGAGTGGCCAAAACATAAGTATAATAGTTTTTTTTTTAACATGGGTGCCTATGAGTGACGTATGTCACATGCTACACATATCCATTTAACATATATGTCATAGGCTTTTCAACAGCTTATCATGCGGTATACGTTAAACGGATGCCATCACAGCCTATGGGTGACGGATGCCTGTGACAGATCCCTAACAGTAGCATCTGTCACCAATAGGCTATAATGGTATCCATTTAATAGATACATCATTAAAAGTGGTCACGAGAGTTCACGACATATTCATTAAATGGATAGCATTGTAGTCTATGGTTGACGGATACTACTACTGTTAAGATGCTACAACTGTTAGGTATTCATCACAGCCTGTATGTCGAGAGAGATTTTCCCAGCGTTTACGTCAAGTGTAGGCCATAAAACGTGATGTGAACAGGTAATAGAACAGCCCTGGGGGCGTCATTTATGCCCCAGGCTGTCCTTGTAAAGAAGTAAAACTTGTCAAAACCAATGCCGGGGTTCACTGGAGGGGCGCAAAGGGAACATCACTCAGGCATACATGTTTGTATACATATGGGCAATAGCTCCCGCTGAGGGCATATGCGTATGCCCAAATACAAGAAGGGGTTAAGAGACAGTAAACACGTACTAGGGAAAGACAAAATTGGTAAACTAAGGCTTGACTTTGGAGGATTTTAATTGCAATAATGCTACTTGTCATTATACAGAACATTTTGTTTTTAGATATTATTGAATTGTTCTGAAAAGATAAAATACATGTAATGACATGTTACCAGCCACAGAACTAAAAGAGAGAGAAACACAAAATATTTGCCTGAACTTCTTGTCATATAGAATTTGAATTCAAACCTCATCTTTTCTGCTCTGAAAAGCATCATTATCCTGAGTACTGTCACTTACTTGAATGACTGCCGACTTGAACAAGGACATGGAAGATGATGACATGGCTGCTTAACCATTCGCAGCACTTGTTGTTAATAACTGACAGTCATTAAAATCTATATAACCATGGAAACATGCATTGGAATCCAGAGCTCGTCTCCCAGATTCAAGATGTTCCTTGGTATTCTGACACAACTTAATATACCCTTAGACGTTTTTAGCCCATAAGCCAGCAAGTTGAGCTACAATACCTTGGTACTATACAACATGCATTCTTTACAACATTCATTTCATAGTCATAAGACTCCTCTTTTAGCCAAATGATAATATGTACTATATACTTAATAATTTTCAAAAAATAAATAAAACCATTAGATAAAGTGAAAGCTACTATATAGCCTGGGTCAAATCTGAAGAATGTTTAAACAGGGGTTCTTAGATATCATGTACATGTCAGAGTCTTGTGCACAGAGGCTGTACGGGGGGCACACAAAGTCCTTATTGGAGAGAATACGCCGTTAGATGGAGCATGCCGACATTTTTTTCTGTTGGATTCTTATGGAATCTGACAGAACAAAATCTCTGTATGAAATCATAGACGTCTACGTGCACTGCATAAGGGATGCGTACAACTTAAAGTTTGTAGTGAGCCATAATATACTTGTGCACATGAGCCTTACGATTTCCACCATCTGACCAACTTTGTACATAATTTAATATGTCTTAACGCATGTTCAATTTTTGCACCAACTATTTTTATTTTATTTTTTTTAGTGAGTTTGCACTTTATTTTTTACATACTTAATTTTATTTGATTTTGTATAATGTCGCAATATGTGATCTATAATCCATAACACAATGCTGTTTGGAGAATAGGGACTAACATATTTCAATTTAAAATAAAAGCCCATGTTCTTCTCATGCTGAACCCAGTTTACACTTTCCAAGATCAGTTTTCCAGTTGTGAGGAAGAGGAACTTCTGTGTAAAAAGCGATAGTCACGGATATCCATGAGCTTGGATTATAAGCAGGGGTTTGGTCTTCAGTAAAATTTTCTGCACATAGAAATGTACCAGAAACTCATAAATCACAGCCCTCAGATACGCCCCAAAACAGACCAAAAAATAAAAAGGATGCAAGATCTAGAGAAAAACCTATATTTAAAATCTAATGGAATGATGTCAGCACAGGATGATTTATTATCAAATCATATGAAGTTGCATAAGTATGTCGGGGTTCTGGACTACAGGATCAAGAATGAACTAAAATAGAGTAAAATAAAGCCAAAAACAGAATAACCAGAAAACAGCTACGGGATAAAAGAAAATATATATCAAACAATACTGTCAATGATAAGAATTGTTACTCAAGTAAGAAATAAAGGTAAACAATGTATTTGATTATATCACTAGCATGCACCCGTGGGGGATGAACATGTAACTGCAGTTGATGACACCAGGTTGGGGGAATGTGAGTGATAAAACAAACAGATCAATAAACTCAACAGCTGCAAGAATTTTAGAAACCATTTACTCATATGAACAATATAATATGGCACAATATAAAATGGCATAGAAAAGAAGTATAGAGTTTTTTTTACTATATCTTTTTGAGTTTTGAGTGTTAATAAATTCAATAATATAGTTCCTCAAATATACATATATTTTCATATACTAAATGGCAGAAAGTATCTGGGATGTCCAGCAAGCTCACATAGATGTGATGGTCAAGTGTCCACATATTTTTGGCCATATAGTGTATGTGTGATATTCTAAGCACAGTGAGTGATGTTTACTAAAACGGACCAGACTGTGATAGTAGTGTAGTGTGTAGTAGTGCACATGCACAATCCTGTTGAGGAATATGGTGCAAGATATTATACAACACCAAGTTTCCTTGTGAGTATATTTCACTTATAATGTTGAAATAGAAATGGATTATTTTAAATATTGTTCTGTGGAATTTGCCGTTTTGGCAAATTGGGCATGTAGATGTCCATTGAGTTAGAAAAAACAGAAATCAGTGCTTAATTTTAGGGTTGAGGGTGAAACACTTAATTGCCAATTGGATGGATATTACTCATATATTATACCCTTAGATTTTTTTTCAAACCTTCTCTGAAGTGAGAAAATACCAACATGCATTTTTAAGAATAATTCACTGAAAACGAATGAAAATCAATACAATTCAATACAAGACATTATTCAGAGTTGGTGCTGCTAATGACAATATGGTCAAAATACATAAAAGGAGTTATCTCATGAATACAGCCCCCACTCTAAAGATAGCCACCCTGGTGATCAGCTGATCACTGCGGGTTCGGCTCCTGAATTAACCGCCATGGGAAGTTACTACTGATCATACATTTTCCTTGGAGCGACCACTGCAGGGCAAATGTTGTATTACATTCTAGCTATTCATATCAATAGCCAATCATGCATTACATGGACGGGCCGGGTCCGTCTGATTGGAAGCTGCTTTCACTTAGGGGGTCCTCACTCTGGGTCATAGAGAGGGTTCCCGAGGGAGGGATCTCCCACTAAGACATTCATATGCCCTTATAAGGACTATTTACTGGGGTTGTCTTTGTGAGCCATTTTGCACATTACTCTACATCCGCATAATTCAGTATTTGTTTTTGTTTTATGGCATGCAATAAACAGCTACTGTAGAAGCCTGAATATGGAAAATTCAATTGAACAATTAGCTATTTAAAATAATATTTTTCTATTTCTAAATGAGAAGAGTTGTTTTCCACCCAGGATGGCAAAGCAGGAAAAAAAAACAAACACATTTCTTTGAATGTACTTGCAGTCCTCATTTACTTATGTCTTTTCATTGACTTCCAACAACTGAACCTATTTAGTGGCATTGACTTTCCATATATAACAAAAAAGGAATCCACAGCAAGTGATTCCCTTTTCTATCGCAGCTTTGGGAGCCATTATCTGTGCTCAGTTTGTGATAGATTTCAAGCGCTTTCAATTATATGTACAAATTCCTTGAAATTTAATTAGCCATTTTCACTCAACAAGAGATTAACCAGACATATTTACCATTTTGCACGTTTTTTTTATATTATCAGTCATAAAATACATTTTACAAATAATTTGTTAATATATATATATTAATATATCCAGCAGTTGTATATTGTAAAATCAGATGTTTTTGGAAGCCACAAAGATAACGTTACAGGGAAAAAGTTGCTGTTTTATTATCATTTTTTGTTGCAGCCATATAAATTATATAAGAGATACAGGTGAACCCAACTAAAGCCGCTTTATAATCAAATGATACTTTGTAGACATTTCTATTCCTTACAGGAAATCATATTTAATTTAGTAATAATGATACTGAAAACAATTAGAATTTTAAAGCATGAAACATTCTATTATTTCGGCTACAAGGTTACAAGTGTTTTCCATTTGCACAATATGTTACAATTAATACCTTTCTCAATATGCAAAATAAAGGTTTATAGAGTCATTTATAAAATAAATGTGGCTCATGTTTATTGTTAGAATTGAATATGGAGGTTTGTTACAATTACAGAAAAAGTTATCATCAAGCACAGAAATTATGACGTCATCACTTGCATTACCAGTACAAAACAAGGGTTTTTGTTCCTTTTTGTTCCTGTATAAAGCACAGCTGTTGTAAAGCACAGATACAGACTAATGGCCCATTGGGCACATGGCCAAATTATCCCCTTGCGCCGCAGCCATTTTTCTGTTCTTCATTTTTGGTTTTTCCTCCCCCCTTCTAAAAGCCGTAACTTTTTTATTTTTCCATCGATAGCCATGTGAGGGCTTGTTTTTTGCGGGACGAGTTGTAGTTTTTCCCGACACCATTTATTGTACCATATAATGTACTAAGAAACTAGAAAAAAATTCTTTGTAGGGGGGAATGGGGGAAAAAAACAGTGATTCTGCCATTGTTTTATGGGTTTCATTTTTACGGCATTTACTGTGCGGTAAAAACTACATGTTAACTGTATTATGCTGGTTAATATGATTTTGGCGATACCAAATATATGTCTTTTTTTAATGTCTTCCTTTTTTTACAAAGAAAAAAATTGTTTTGTGTCGCCGTATTCTCAGACTTTTTCATTTTTTCATCGATTGAGCAGTGTGAGTGCTTGTTTTTTTGCAGGACGAGCTGTAGTTTAGGGTACATAAGACTTTTTGATCACTTTTTATTCCAATTTTTGTGGGAGACCAGGTGACTAAAAAAACAGGAATTCTGGCATTTCAATTTTTTTACGCCATTCACCTGGGGATTCAATAATGATACAATAGTTAGGACTTTTACAGATTCGGTGAGACTAATTATGTTTTTTTACATTACTTTTGGGGAAATATGGGAAAAGGTTTTTCTTTTTACTTGAAATAATTTTTAGTATATTATAAAAACGTTATTTAACTTTTTTTTTTTACTTTTCTATTAGTCCCCCTGGGGAACTTGAGCTAGCAATCATTGGATTCCAAACTTATGTATTGCAGTATAGTGTATTGTTTTTTTTTACCAGTTCCTATTAAGCCCTTCCTCTGGCAGGGCTTAATAGAAGCAAAAGGATGGAAAACCTGGGGCCTTCATGAGGCCCCGAGGCTGCCATGACAACCATTGGCACCCCTCGATCGCGTAGTGCGGGGAGGGGGTTTGGGCTGTTGGAGGGGGCCAGCCCACTCTTTACAGCGGTTTAGTTGTCACAGATGCTATTGATCGTAGCATCTAAGTGGTTAAATGGCTGGGATCAGAGTTATATCCGAGACCCAGCCGTTGCAGTGAGGTGTTGGCTGTAGCATACAGCCGACACCCACTGAGCATGGCGTATGCTCAGCTTGTGAGCCCGCTTTATACTCCCACTTGCCGGCTATGACCTAACACTACATTAAATGTCAGCGAGGGGTTAAGGATCCGTGTTGCATGAACCCGTGATATAGCGCTCATACCCTGATTTGGTCCCATACTGTACCTTTGTATACCTTCGATTTTATATAGAGCAGACATAGGCTTTTCCTACAGATACATATGAAATCTGTGAGAAAAAGATGTGGCATGTGGCACCAAATGATCCATAATACAGATTTATTCTAACTTTCATGCAGATGCTTCTGATTTGTTGGCCAAATATCAGTGCAAGAAATGGAACCAGAGATTGATGAAGTAGGGTTTGGGGAACAATCAAAGAGAACAGAAAGGATAAGGCAAATGAGATAAATGCTTGCAAAAGTTTTTTGCATTATCTCTGAGGTGATATTCTTGTGGAACATATAATTTAAGTAATTGATATGATTTACGGATTTGTTTTTAGAGAACAAAAGACATTGAAAATTTTACTTTTTAAAATACTAAATTTGCCAATATACTTACGTATAGGGTTCCTCTCCACTCCACGCACGTTTGGTTCCCTCGCTACATCTCTGTCACATCTAATAATGTTCCATCCATTAACACAACGCAGTGTGTGAGTGGTCCAGCCAATCATGTCCCACTGCAGAGATTTGTCATGCATAGTAGTGCTCCCATAGTGGACTGTGATTGGACAACATGTAATTTTTCAGGTCCATAGACAGTGGTATGGTAGGGGACCCAAACAGTGGCAATGGAGGAATAGTGAGTAGGTATATTTAAAAGTTTAGTATTTTAGCATTTTGAGCTAATTTAAAAGATTTTTCTATCCCCAGAAAACCCTTTTATTAACGTAACCCATAAAATATTGTAAACTGACTTGTAGTGTAACAGAAGATAAAGGGGTTTTCCAATTTTATGGACAAATGAAAAACTCTTCAACTTTTTCATCTACATTGTGTCTTAATTCTTCACCATTTTTAACCCCTTAATGACCAGCCTATTTTAAACCTTCATGACCAAGCCATTTTTTACGTTTTTCCATCGTCGCATTCCAAGATCTATAACTCTTTCATTTTTGCATCGACATAGCTGTATAAGGTCTTGTTTTTTGCGGGACAAGTTGTATTTTTTAATAGCACCATTTTGGGGGACATATTATTTGTTGATTTAACTTTTATTAACTTTTTTTTGGGGGGGAATAGAAAAAAACCTGAAATCTCGCCACACTTTTTTGCGTCTTTAATCTACGCCGTTTACCGTGTGATATAAATAACACAATAACTTTATTCAGCGGGTTGTTATGATTGCAACGATACCAAATTTGTATAGTTTTTGTATGTTTTACTACTTTTACACAGGAAAAATGCTTTTTTTTTCAAAATTATTTGTTTTTGTGTCTCCATGTTTGAAGAGCAGTAACGTTTTTATTTTTTCGCCGATGCGGTTGTATGAGGGCTTTTTTTTTGCGGGAAGACTTGTCGTTTTTATTGGTACCATTTTGGAGTAGATGCGACTTTTTGATCACTTTTTCAAAAAAAAAATTTAAGTCAGGATTCACAGAAAACAGCAATTTTTTCCATCGTTTTTTATTACATTTTTTACGGCGTTCCCCGTGCGGGTTAAATAATGTAATAGATTTATAGTCGGGGTCGTTAGGGACGCGGCGATACCAAATATGCATAACTTTTTTAATTTATTTTGGTTTTTTAATAGTAAAGGAGTTTGTAAGGAGAAAAGGTGGGTTTTTCATTTTTTTTCACTTTTTTTTAAATTAACTTTATGAAACTTTTTTACTAGTCCCTCTAGGGGACTTTAATATGCGATTCTCCGATCGCTATTATAATACACTGCAATAATTCTGGCATCATGCCAGAGGCATGATCTAGCAGGCATTCATGACAGGGAGACCTGGGGGCCTTTATTAGGCCCCCGGCTGCCATAGAAGACACAGACACTCGGCGATCTTATTGCTGGGTGTCGGTGGGAGAGAGAGGGAGCTCCCTCCCTCTCTCCAAAACCACTCAGATGCGGAGCACGCTATTGCGCACCGCATCTGAGGGGTTAAACATGTGAGATCGATACTAATATCGATCTCACACGGCAGAGCAGGGACGCCCCCAGCCCTCCGCTGCCTCTAGCAGCCGAGAGCAGGGAGATTTGACGGCTCCCTGCTCTGTTTACTCATCCTGATGCAGTGCCGTAAAAAGGCATATGCATCAGAATAAAGCCCGTTAGTGGCCGCCGTTAAAAGGCGTATTGGCGGTCACTAACGGGTTAAGATACAGTATTTGTTTGCTGTCAGTGAATGACAACACTCTTGTTTACATTCAGAGGCAACAAACCTGTACAAACCTAGTTCTGCTCTCAGCTGAGAAATGGATACAGTTGTATTCCGTCTAGGCAATGCTCTGTGAGCAAAATACATCAGCAACTGCACAAATCTTTCTAAAGGGGAAATTCAGACGTGGTGGATTAACTGCGGATTTGCGGTGCGGATACTGCATCGCAAATCCGCCGCCATTTACAGTACAATACAAATGGATAGGCTTTTCAAAACCCTGTCACATGTAGCGAAAAAAATTACAAAATGAAAACAGAGCGTGCTCCGAATTTCCAAATCCACAGCATGTTCATTCATTTGCAGAGAAGCAGCGGATTTTCACCGCAGATTTCAGTCTTTGAAATACATAGGCTGAAATCTATGACAAAATCTGCAACAAAATTTGTAAACATTCGCAAAATCTGTTGTGGAAATTATCCGACACGTCTGAACATGCCCTAATAGTTTGCTTTAATGTATTATTCTGCAGTCTACTGTAGGCTGTCATAGAGCTGACAGCCATACTAGGACTGTACAGGTACAAAATACTAATTTATCACAGTGGTGCATGCTGCATTATAATTTTGGCGCTTCTTGCATGACTTGTTAGACACTTTTCTCGTTCTTATACAAGTTTTGATTTGGCTTATTTTGTGCCAGAAGGTGTTTGCCGTTTGCTGGTGCATTTTCGGTGCGCATTGACGCATGTTAGGTAACGCCCCTTTATTGGCAAACCATACTCCTTCCCCACTTAGTCATGCACCTTTTTCAGAACACTTTTAAAACGTGTTTAGTGAGGTGGAAACATCAAAATTGCGCCAAATTTCGCAAAACTGCTCCAGAATTTGGCACATTTTTCGACCCTTAAACCAGAAAAGTCCGTTAATTGAAAGCTAAGTTCTGAAAAAGAAAAACGTCCTGGACCTTAGGAATCTGTATTGTTGACATGTTTGCATAAAGGTCCTTTAAGATGGCCCGATACAGTATGTCGATAGGCAATCGTTAGCTCCATTCACAAGGAGCAATCGTCGGTAATAGATGGGGACGAACAATCGTTACTACGATCGTTCGTCCTCATGCATTTGCATCATGTTGGCAGCACATTTTCTGTTTACACAGGGAAATGTGCTGCCAATTAGTGACCATTTTTGGATCGTATAAGAGATGCGAGCAGCTGATGAACGAGCGCTTGCTCATTCATCGTCTGATCTTTTCCCTGTTTACACAAGCAATGATCGGGTATGAGCATTCACATTAACGTTCATTCACCCAATCATTGGCCCGTGTCAAAGGACCTTTAGAAAGCTATTACTAAAACATGTACATATGACGTTTCTTTTTTAGATAGCAGGTTCCTTGACAGCACATCTCACACTTGTACCTATTTTATATGTCATTCCTGATTTATGTTTACATAAAAAATGAAATGTGTAATTTTGTGATGTGACCTTCTAGATAAAATTAGGGTACGACAATTCAAGATAAAATATCCAGCACATTGGCTTTTTCTCTACTATCGTATCACTAAGGATTATCATTTAACACTGTTGCCATCTGTAACTAGTATAATGACCCAAATAGGAACAAATAGATAACAATCCATACCAATAGATAGTCTTTATTGGAGGGTTAAGGGGGTTTTACACTGGGCGATTATCGTGCAGACGAGCGTTCATAGAACGCTCGTTGCCGATATTTGTCCTTTTTAAACAGGGCAGCGATCAGCAGATGAACGAGCAAATGCTCGATCATCTGCTGATCGTATAGTTTTAAAAAAGTAAAATATTATCGCTGACGGCAGCACATCTGCCTGTGTAAACAGGGAGACACGCTGCCGACATGATGATAATGTATGGGGACGAGTGATCTGAGTAACGACGGCTCATCCCCATCCATAGCTCCGTGTGACAGGATCAAACGAGCGCCGATCAATGATGTCTCGTCGATTGCCGCTCGCTGTTAAAGGCCCTTTAGTCAGTAATGCAATGAGAATTCCTTCAATGTATCCGGTTACAGATATGTTTAATCTACAGGGTGGGCCATTTATATGGATACACCTAAATAAAATGGGAATGGTTGGTGATATTAACTTCCTGTTTGTGGCACATTAGTATATGGGAGGGGGGAAACTTTTCAAGCTGGGTGTTGACCATGGCGGCCATTTTGAAGTCGGCCATTTTGTATCCAACTTTAGTTTTTTCAAAGGGAAGAGGGTCATGTGACACATCAAACTTATCGAGAATTTGACAAGAAAAACAATGGTGTGCTTGGTTTTAACGTTACTTTATTCTTTCATGAGTTATTTACAAGTTATGGGTGACATTATGGGTGTCAGGTCAGAGCATTCCTAGATGAACAGTTTCCTGGAAAGTGGATTGGTCGTCGTGGGCCAGTTGAATGGCCCCCTAGGTCTCCCGATCTGACCCCCTTAGACTTTTATCTTTGGGGTCATCTGAAGGCAATTGTCTATGCTGTGAAGATACGAGATGTGCAGCAACTGAAACTACGGATACTGGAAGCCTGTGCTAGCATTTCTTCTGCGGTGTTGCTATCAGTGTGTGAAGAGTGGGAGAAGAGGGTTGCATTGACAATCCAATACAATGGGCAGCACTTTGAACACATTTTATAAGTGGTCAGAAACTTGTAAATAACTCATGAAAGAATAAAGTAACATTAAAACCAAGCACACCATTGTTTTTCTTGTGAAATTCTCGATAAGTTTGATGTGTCACATGACCCTCTTCCCATTGAAAAAACTAAAGTTGGATACAAAATGGCCGACTTTAAAATGGCCGCCATGGTCAACACTCAGCTTGAAACGTTTCCCCCCTCCCATATACTAATGTGCCACAAACAGGAAGTTAATATCACCAACCATTCCCATTTTATTTAGGTGTATCCATATAAATGGCCCCCCCTGTATATGCACAAAACATACGTAAATAAGTTCATTCTACAGATACAAGGCATGAATTACAACTTGCCCTTCCGGAATCCCAGAAAGCATTGTCCAAATATGATTGTGTACTTTCCCTCAGTTCTATAAAGGCTCCATCTGGTGATGTGCTACACTGCTAATCTAAATGAGGCATCTGAGACAATATCTCCCAAAGCTTATTACAGTTATTATCACAGCTGCAGGGCAAAGCACACTGGGAAAATAGAAGGATTTATGAATGAGCACATAACTACGACCCAGTATTTAGAAACCTTTGTGATGCTGACCTATTAGATTCAGAGAAATCTTGAAACAAAGTTTAAATGTAATTATGTTTTCCTCTGTAAATCACAACCTAGGGTTTTACCAGCAAAGCATAAATGTGCACAAACACAAATCTTGAAAGTAGAAGAAAGTTAAAGTAGATTCACTAAAATATTTATGGCTTTAAAAGTGCATAGCCAAAATATCCCCAGTTCAAGGTGAAATATTTCATTTGCATAGAAAATAGAAGGGCAAATAGATTTCATTAACACTACAAGGAATGTATTTTATGACATTTTAAAATTAACTTTTTCCATAGTGTTAATAGGGCATATGGAAAGGAGTTTTCTTCATGAAACAACCCCTTTAAAGGCCATGAAAACACCTTTGAAAACGATATTATTATTATTTTTTTTCAGATACAGCTGCTTTGTATCCTGGATACACAGCAGATCGTGCGCTGAAACCTAAGTTTATAACGTAGATGTGATTAATAACAGGTGGAACCTGGACACGGAGGATCCGCTGTCACTGAACCCGTCAGTCCCGCTGACCTGACGGAATCAGGTCTCAGTGCAAGATACAGCTGCTGTGTATCCAAGATACAAAGCAGCTATATCTGAAAAAGTAAAAATCATTTTTAATAAAAAGTAATTACAAAGTTGCACCAAACACACTGATACACTGTTTTATAAAAAAAACAACAAAAAAAAACACAACATTTTCAAAGGTGTATATAGCCTTTAAACAGAGTTATTGAGTGGAGAGAAAGCTATTTTATAGATGTACTGTATTCCAGCAGTGAATTGGCAGGGTACTTGGGGATTAACTGAAACAGTATTAAAAAAGAAATACTTAAAACTTTTTTTCGTTTTTTTGTAATGTTTTGCGACATATTGTTTATGGAACAAGTGGGAAAAGTATAGTTAAAAGAGGGTGAAGTGTCTGTTTAATTATATCTGTTTAAAAATGTAACCCTGACTAAGGGTCTGTTCACATTAGCGTTTAGGTTCTGTTCATCCGTTCCGCTCAACCTTTTCATCAGAGGAGTCGATGGGCGGAAAGCCGAACGGAAACTATCGCTTCCGTTTGCATTACCATTGATTTCAATGGTAATGCTTCCATTTCAGTTGGTTTCAGTTTGCTTCCGGAAACAATAGTGCAGTCGACAGCGCTACTGTTTCCGTGAAAAAAATGGAAACTTTACAGAATGGAAACAAACTGAAACTAACTGAAATGGAAGCATTACCATTGAAATCAATGGTAATGCAAACGGAAGCGATAGTTTTCGTTCGGCTTTCCGCTCATCGGTTCCTCTGACTGAAAGTTTAAACGGAACCGATGAACGGAACCCGAACGCTGATGTGAACAGCCCCTAAGACAATAAACTATAGATTGTAAGGCAAGGCAGCTATTCTTTAAAATAAATAATGACTCTTAGAATTTACATGAAAGCAATATGAAAGGAAATTCAACAATTTTATCAATGTAAATTTTTACTTATGGTTGTTCTTCTTCTATACAGTCCATCAGCTGGACTATGCTATGTGCGCAAGGCTTCTCTGATGTCTAAATACTTAAAGGGATCTTTGGTGGAAAAACGTTTGTCTTGTAGCTCAGCAGGGCTAGCCTTAATGCCTTAGTAGACTAAGCGATTATTGGACGAATTCTTGCATAATCGCACAAATGTAAGAGATAACCATGTGTAATAGCGTGCAACGATCAAACGATAAATCGTTGGGTTTCTGCGTATCGGCCACATCTTTCTGGGTGAAAGATTATTATTTGTCGCTGCCACATCTCCGTCTAATCAGAAATCTTCCAGTCATTATCAGATCAGTCCTTTGCCATCTACCTACAACCTCAATAATCTTTGTATGTAATGCGCCCACGGTAACGACAGAACAGAGAAAATCTTTAGAAATTATTGTCGCATGTAATAGACCATCTTTCAAACGCAAACGACTCGCTAAATCATCGCTCGTTGCTAGTTTATGAAAGTACATCTGCCAGTCTAATAAGACCGTTAGGTTAGATGAGACCCTGTGTGACACTAATCTTTTAACTCTTTTCCCTATATATGGTAAATGCTTGCCCTGCCATCCAGGCAGCTGTCGACAGGGAGTTGCACACTCAACCAGATAGCCATGACCTGGAGACCACTTACTCATCTTGCCAGCAAGAGTCAGAAATGCATGCACTCCAGTCAGATGTATGCTCACTCATCCAAACAGAATGGCAAGATGCCTGCACTTGTGTGAATTACCTACCTGGATATCTACTCAGGTGCTCGTTCATGCACATGATCATCCACCCAAGCAAACATTACACTTTGCTAAGTCAGGATCCAAAAATTCTAAAATAAAAAAACAGCTTGTGGGGAGGTGCAAAATAAGAATACTGGTTTAAACAATGGCAGGATTAGCCAAGTGGAAAACCCTCCATGTTGCACCCTGTGCAATCGTATAGGTTTCATAACTCCACTTGACATAAAGAGGCTCTGTCACCAGATTTTGCAACCCATATCTGCTATTGCAGCAGATAGGCGCTGCAATGTAGATTACAGTAACGTTTTTATTTTTAAAAAACGAGCATTTTTGGCCAAGTTATGACCATTTTTGTATTTATGCAAATGAGGCTTGCAAAAGTACAACTGGGCGTGTTGAAAAGTAAAAGTCCAAGTGGGCGTGTATTATGTGCGTACATCGGGGCGTTTTTAATACTTTTACTAGCTGGGCGCTCTGAAGAGAAGTATCATCCTCTTCTCTTCAGAACGCCCAGCTTCTGGCAGATCACGCTGTGACGTCACTTCCCCAGGTCCTGCATCGTGTCAGACGAGCGAGGACACATCGGCACCAGAGGCTACAGATGATTCTGAAGCAGCATCAGCGTTTGCAGGTAAGTCGATGTAGCTACTTACCTGCAAACGCTGATGCTGCTGCAGAATCAACTGTAGCCTCTGGTGCCGATGTGTCCTCGCTCGTCCGACACGATGCAGGACCTGGGGCAGGAAGTGAGTGACGTCACAGCGTGATCTCTCGAGAACACGCTGTGTCTGCACTGCCAGAAGCTGGGCGTTCTGAAGAGAAGTGGATGATACATCTCGTCAGAACGCCCAGCTAGTAAAAGTAGTAAAAACGCCCCGATGTACGCACATAATACACGCCCAGTTGTACTTTTACTTTTCAACACGCCCACTTGGACTTTTGCAAGCCTCATTTGCATAAATACAAAAATGGTCATAACTTGGCCAAAAATGCTCGTTTTTTCAAAATAAAAACGTTACTGTAATCTACATTGCAGCGCCGATCTGCTGCAATAGCAGATAGGGGTTGCAAAATCTGGTGACAGAGCCTCTTTAAGGCATCTATGGCCAACTCTCCATTTAGGAAAAATAATGAGAGGCTCTTGCTTTCCATAAGAACATGGATTCAGTAGTCGGTAATTCCCTCCTGTCTGATTAAAATGTCAAAAAAAGTCGTATATTGGAAAACCCTTTTCAATGTCCCCTTTAATTGCTGATTTTCAGCTTAATAGCGCATGTGCTAAGCATCTTACTAATTTAAGCATACTTGGAAGTCTGACAAGTCCATAAACTGGTGTCTTGAATTTTTTATGTTATTGTACTGTCATATTTGCTTAACAAGAGATGGTTACCTAACAAGAAAAAGATTGTAATAAGTGCCATAGCTACAAAGACATTTCTTTATTCACGTTCTTACTGTGTGATTCTTTCTATGTTCATACTCATCAAGACTTCTCTGTTTAATTTTTTCATGTCAATTCAAGTATTTCCTTCTTATTAATTTTCTTATCTTCTCTGAACGTCAGTCTACGCTTACGTTTAAAAATACAAAAGTTGAGGACTAATTTTAGGGTTTTGGAATAGAGCCCAGGAGCTCTCAAGTCCTTAAAAAAAGATACATTTTATACTGAAATAGAGCAAAGTATGGGCCATTTATTTTATTTCTCTATTAAAAGTAGAATTCAATGATAGTTAAAGCTCTTGTATATTTTTTTCTCTAAGCACAAATTAAGCTTAAAATAAGCTTCCACCTTTCATAATTATATATTTTTTTTAGGTCCTAATTTCTGTGCAGATTAATTTCTTAGTATTTCTTTATAACATTTGGAGCTATATTTTCCTGATACAGAGCTCCAAATCCCCTACATGGACATAAAAATTCTAGCTACCCACAGTGGCCACTAGAGGATGCATGAGAGCGAGCTTACTTTTTTTTTTTTATTGGGTTCAATATATAACAGTATTCAGTCAGCTCCCATGCTCCCTCTAGCTGCAGCTGAAGGTAGCCAGCATTTTATGGTTTAAATCTTTTTCTGCATATGCTGTATAAAAATAAAATGGAGCTCTAAACGAAATGATGCAATACAATTTGGTGCAGTTTTTCGGCCGGAATTCCCTGCGGCGCACAGGGTGGATACGCTGTGTGCTTTTACGCAGCGCATACGCCCTGTGTGAACATACCCATAAGCTTCCAGTCCTCAAATTATTAACTAGGCTGAACACTATTGAAGCAAACAATCAGCTGTGCAAAGTAAAGATCTTTAAGGTAGTTCCTGCCTCTGAATTTAAGCAATAGTGTTCCCAATCACTGATTGTAAACAGAGATCTTAAACATAATGTGGAATTATATTAGAAAAATGCATTACTTTTCATTATACAATAGTTAAGCTTTATTTATATAATACTGTGAAACAATAGTTTATAATTTGCATTATTTAATCATATTATTTTTTATATTATGGATGGTCTAGTTGCTGTGGTTAGCCAAGTCAACTCTTTTGCTGATAGGTAACTGACTGCAATAAAAAAGCCATTGACAGTAGGCTCTCTGTTAAAAGAGAGGAGCCATGAGAAAGCAGCTGCAAAGGATCTGCCAGGCACAGCTTCGGGGTTAACTCCCATAATTAATCAGTCAGCACCTGAATCTACATCCCTGAGACTGACTCCAGCTTCCACCATTCAGGCTGGCAGGCTTAGGAGTGGGAGAGCCTATCGCAACCTGGCCAGACTCAGCTAGCTCCCGCCCTCGGTCTATTTAAGCCTGCCCTTCCTGTCCCTCGGTGCTTGTGATTCTTTTCGTGTGGTTTCCTGGCCCAGCTACAGCTCCTTCTATTTTGATCCTGCTCCATACAGACCCTGGCTTACTGACTACTCTTCTGCTCTTCGTTTGGTACCTCGCACACTCCTGGCTTGACTCGGCTCGTTCACCACTCTGTTGCTCACGGTGTTGCCGTGGGCAACTGCCCCTTTCCCTTGCTTGTATTCCCTTGTATGTTTGTCGTGTTTGTCGTGCACTTACTGAGCGCAGGGACCGCCGCCCAGTTGTACCCCGTCGCCTAGGGCGGGTCGTTGCAAGTAGGCAGGGACAGAGTGGCGGGTAGACTAGGGCTCACTTGTCCGTTTCCCTACCCCCCGTCATTACAGCAGCTATAGAATTGTGCAAGGTACCCAAGAAACTGTAGTAGGAGACTATATCTATAAACTGTACTGTAGGTTCCCAACTTACCCCTAGCTACATCCTATACATGCTCAACTCTCAGGCCCCATGCACACAACCGTATTTTTCATCCATCCGTAAATACGGACCCGTAGTCCAGGGGCGTAACTAGGAAAGACTGGGCCCCATAGCAAACTTTTGACTGGGGCCCCCCCTCCCCTGAGTGTCACACAACCCCCCCTTGTAGATAGTGCCTTTTTTACAGCCCCCCTGTAGATAACGCCATACAGCCCCCACTGTAGAGAACGCCATACATCCCGCTGTAGCTGACGCCATACAGCCCCCTGTAGATAACGCCATACAGCCCCCTGTAGATAACGCCATACAGCCCCCCCTGTAGATAACGTCATACAGCCCCCCTGTAGATAACGCCATACAGCCCCCTGTAGATAACGCCATACAGCCCCCTGTAGATAATGCCATACAGCCCCCCTGTAGGTAACGCCATACAGCCCCCCTGTAGGTAATGCCATACAGCCCCCCTGTAGGTAACGCCATACAGCCCCCCTGTAGTTAACTCCATACAGCCCCCCTGTAGGTAACGCCATACAGCCCCCTGTAGATAACGCCATACAGCCTCCCTGTAGATAACGCCATACAGCCCCCCTGTAGATAGCGCCATACAGCCCCCCCTGTAGATAGCGCCATACAGCCCCCCCTGTAGATAGCGCCATACAGCCCCCCTGTAGGTAACGCCATACAGCCCCCCCTGTAGGTAACTCCATACAGCCCCCCCTGTAGGTAACGCCATACAGCCCCCCCCCCCAAAAAAATCCGACGTATAGTGTGTCCTACAAAAGACATGTATCCCCTATCCACAGGATAGGGGATACATGTGTGATCGCTGGCAGTGATAAGGAGAATGGGGATCCGAAAGTCCCCCCAAGTTCTCCATGACTAACCTCTGACTTCTGGAGTCTGCGCAGCTCAATAAAAATGAAAGGAGCGCTGGTAACGCATGCGCACAAGCGTGACCGGCACTCCATTCATTTCTATGGAGCTGCCGACACAGTCCCCGGAAGTCCCGAGGTTTGTGATGGAGAACTTGAGGGGACTTTCAGTTCCCCATTTTCCCTATCGCTGCCAGCGATAACACATGTATCCCCTATCCTGTGGATAGGGGATACATGTCTTTTGTAGGAACAACCCCTTTAATGGCAGAGCGGGGAGTTACCTCCCTGCTCTGCCATAGTGTTTAGTGGCGTCGCGCTGTAGTAGCCATAGCGGCAGCTAGCGGAGCCTCCGGCCATAGTGGGGGCCCGTGCCGGCAGGCGACTCGGGCCCCCCTCACGCCGCGGGCCCCGTAGCTGCCATAGTCATCTATAAGTAATCCGCATATACAGGAGGGTGTCCGTAAATATGGTCCGTAGTACATCCGTAATGCATTCATATTTACGGATCCACAAAAAACTTCCGTAATTACGGAAGCACCCATAGATGTCTATCGGGAGTCCGTGCCGTAATTACGGACAAAAAAAGGATATGTTCTATCATTTCTACGGCACTCACACCCATCTGTAAAAATACGGAAAGGTGTCCGTAGCCCATAGAAATGAATGGGTCTGTAATTATGGTCCGTAATTACAGATGAAAACTATGATCGTGTGCATGGGTCTCAGCCAGAAATGACAGAATTATTTTTTTTTTAAATGATCCTGTCATGGTAAAAAAAAAATCATATTTTTAATCAATTCAATTTAAGCTAAGTTTGCATATACCATACCACAAAGTCAAAAAAGATAACAGACCATAAAGTTTTATGAATAAATGGTAATATAATATGTAGAATCTACACTGAATTTAAAAAATAAATACAATAAAATGTGAGATCTTTCTAAATTCATAAGAAAGTATAAAAGTAACTCATAACCAAAGTGATCCTAATAACTGGTGGGCAAAGACAGAATAAGCAGCATTTTGAAATTTAGCATGAGACTTTCTTAAAATGAAATTGAGAATATACAAATTTTTAGTGATACAAAGTCACAAAATATGGAATGAAGTGGTTACATATTTTAAAATCAAATTGCAATTGCTCCAAATAATCATAATTAAGGTCACATGCACACGGCCCAATGTTTGCAGGCACAGCTGGCATTTTTGGGCCGTGCTCTCATACAAAGTAAAATGCAAAGGAACAGACATGTTCTATCATTTTCTGAACATTTCTACGGCACGGACACCCATCCATAGCGATATGGAAAGGTATTACGGTCCGCAATTACAGAGAGTTTTACGGTCGTGTGCATGGGGCCTAACTTAATGGGTTTTCCAGAATATAACATTAGTTAGTAAGCAGAAAGAATGGTCTGCGGTAATCGCTGGAGCAAAGTACCTGACACAGGGACACTCTTTTTATTCACTTATTTGGGCTAATCTGCAGTCCTACAGCCACACAGACATGGATGTTGCTGTGTCAGTTACTGCAGGACAAAGGGGAAGACCAGAACACCCCTTTAAAGTGAATGTCCACCCTTGAAATTATTCCTTTTTTCAAAATATAATAGGTTCAAAATGATATACTCTTTAATTTCTTGACATATCTTTTTTTTATTGTCTGTTTTATTAAATTTTCACAATAGAAAAAACAGCAAAAATAATATTTTCAATAAAAACAAAAACATATGATGGAATAAACATAGCCTGTAGTTACAGGCTAGTAACAGTACTAAATGCTGTTGACTAAATAAGTAAAGACCTATAAAGCGATGGATAAGCATTCTTCTGTTTCTCAAAGAACGTATTGCTGAGTAGTTTTTTAAATAATACAGAATGATATCATATGACAGATAAACGTGTTTCATAATAGGTAAGAACTAGAAAGAACTGGAGGCAGGTGGGGGAGAAAAAAAGAATACAAAAGCTGTGCTGACCTTACATATAAATACAGAGGAAGGAATGGGCATATCACTATATCAGGTCCGTTGGGGAAAAAAAATTGTCCTATGGGGCCCAAACAGCACAGAATCAGTCTAGCAGGTTGTTCAAGCTTGCTGTCATGTATTCCATTTTGCGGTCATTCTTAATTCTGGAATACATGTCATACCTGCCTCCAGTGCAGAGCTACAGTATAAGGCAGCAGTTGGAAGATAAAGGGATATTACGGCCTGGTTCACATCACGTTTTTTTCCTTACATCGGAGGTATAAATCGTGACTTATACCTTTCGACATAAGGTAGCGACATTTCCAACTGTATAGGCATACACAGTGCTACTTGAAGCACTGTGCCCAGGGAAGCTCCTGCTATACTGTCCATATATGGATGGTGATGTCAGGAACTACAAAGCTGGAGTCCCCGGCCAGAGCATCACAAGCGCTCTGGTCAGGGACTCTGTCTTGGGAAAACCCTTGACGTCACTGTCCATGTATGGATAGGGACATTAGGAGCTTTAAGATCCTGGAATCCCCGGCCAGGGCATCCGCAACACCCTGGCAGGGGATTCCATTCCTGGAGCTGCCTCTGACGACACTGTCCATTTGTGGACTGTCACGTTAGAAACTTTATTATGCCGGAATCCCCAGCCAGAGCGTCGGCAATACTATGGCCGGGAATTCCGCTCCTGGAGGAGCCCCTGATGTGTTATGTGGTTCACATAACATATTAACTACTAATATTGATCTATTTTATTTATATGACGTCACTTATTTCAGTTAATTTGTCTTTACGCATTGAGAAAACATAAAAAAAGAAAAAAAACTCCAAATTGTCCTGGATGATGCCATTTGGTTCTGATGGAAGGGTGCGGGGCAACTGAAAACTCCTTATAGGTGCTCGAAATGGCTCCCTTTTATATTGTATTAGCCGATGGGTCCTGAATGTGGGGAAGAACTGCTTTGTAGTTAAGAAATTGCAATGTGATTAATTGGGATCTATAATCCACACCTATCTCTAGTTTCGATCATGCTGAATTAAAATGCAATTAATGGTGTAAAAATATTTATAAATGTTGCTTTGGTTCTTATTCATTTGTTTTCGCAGGCTCGCACTTTCAACTCACTCTGAATAACCATTTGTGGACACAAGGAATGCCATTTTTTCCATATCCAAGTCAACTCTTACTCTATTAAATTCTGTTTTTTGAAAACTTTCACTAGCTTGCAATCTACCTACCCAATCTTATTGTTTCACTTAATAACGGAGTCTGCACTGGTCTTTTTTTATTTATTTTTTTACATGCACATGCTGATGTAGCTGAGCTGTCATTTAAATGATCATGATATTACAGTGTGCTGTCAGTGGTTTGCCATGGGACTACAACTAAATCTAATGACATAACATAACTCAGTGAGTTATCACAGTCCACAAAAGACATAGTTAAATGATAAATTGTGTTCTGCTACATCTGTACATAGCAATGATAGTAATAAAAATTTCATCTGTGGATGGTTATTACCCATACTGTTCATTATGCCATTTTGAGAGATTTCTATTTTAGTGCTTCATGTGGGAGAGAAGAAACTGGTTTGGCTAAATAATGTGAAAGCCTCCTTCTTTTCGTTTGCAATAAAGGAGAAGAGCTTGAGAAATGCTTATATAACCTATTTTGATCACCAGTCGTTGACTTCTGTGCTACAGTTTTAGCTTTTGCAATGCTTCCCAGCAGGCATAGCAGCGAGTTGACTCAGGCTGTGTGAAATGTCACTCTGCTTCGCTGTCTCACTAGCTGTGCTCTATAGAGCATAAAATTAATCTTGGCATATTTGTAAAAAGGGAAAGAAGAGTATGTAATTTTCGAAGGGTTCTAGAAATCATTCTACATGGGAAAGCTATCATCTTATGTGTACTAAGAAATTCTTTATAGAGCAGAAAAGCCTAAATTTTAGTTCAAATGAAGCGTTCGATTTTTAGTTAATATCTTTAACCTAGAATATATTTGCCAGAGTTGTCTTAATAAAATTAGTTTTACAGACTTGTGCTACTATAAAACAACAACTACAACAACAGAAGCAGATACTAAAGGGCTTTTCTAATAATAAGAAATGTAATATTGCTATTATTAAACAATGAATACAAAGATACACAAAATAAGTAGAACTCTGTATAATACTTTAACTCTATGTGATTGACTGAAAAGCTCCTGGGTAAAAAAAAGTAAAGTCTATTCTGGGTCCACAAACTGGCCCATATTTCCTTTATAGTCTCGTGTATAAATCACACATGGATACCATAATGTACAGTATGCAATAAAGCCTGTCAACCAGACTATTACATAGTACATTCTGTACTTACTTTGCACATACTGTACTATCTGAATACAAAACCGACACTTAGCACTGGGTTGGCACAAAAACCAACCCATGCATAGAATTAACCCATTTGTGTCAAGCTCAGTGTCTTATCCTATTTTCTCACTATACTTTGAACTTCAATTATCCTCCCTATTTTTCATGTACCATACCCCAACTCATGCCTTTCAAGACTTCTACAGAGCTACGAAATGTTGTACTAGCTATATATTACTAACTATGCCACCAATACTTTTCTAGGCAGTATAATTACCCTTACTTCAAGCATTTAGCATATTTCTCTATACTTCTATTTTCTGAGCACCATAATCCACATCCATGAACATTGTGACAATGAAACAGGTATAAGACAAAAGGGGAGGTATATCAAAACTGGTGCAAAGGAAAATTGGAGTAGTTGCCTATAGCAACCAATTCGGTTGCTACTTTCATTTTCCAAAAAGTGTCTGAAAAATTAGGTGAAATCTGATTGGTTACCATCGGCAACTACTCCCCTTTTGGGTGTGACGCCAGATAACAGTGCTACACAATATGGGTACGCTATTAACATCCAGTTGCATGTGTTTTCTCCATTAGTAACCTATGTGAGATAGGTGCCAAATTGAACCAAGGGTTGTACTTTATATCATGACTTGGGACCTTGTATAGTCCTCTGAACAAGTGCATACCCTCTGATGGTTTTCCAGGTGTTAGTAATTTATTTATTTACTCTTGTACGTATGTACTATTCACCTCATGCATATGCCATTACATAGCCCATCATATACAGTTGTCTGGCCTCCATTTCTTCCACACTGTCGTAGTCATCCTTGATTTTAATATGAGAGTATTTGTATTTATTGTTTTGTTATGTATCAATAAAATATATAATTTGTTGATTTTGGTTTTGACTCTATTTTTAGGTTGTTGTTCAAATACGTAAAAGGTCTGTTATTCTTTGCTTTAGTCCCTTTTATTTTGTAACTGTTTTGCTTATATGTATGTCGTTTTTGTTACATCATTATTGTAACCTTTTCTGTAAGCACTGTACATTGTATATTAAATCTTAAAATTAATAAGTTTGTTCCTTGCTGCTCTAAACCTACCCACAACCTCGAAGAGCGTAACCTGTTGAATGCTATTTAGATTGTGTGTGCCTGTGTGAACGCGTGCATTACCAGAAGGAGGCTCTTGATGACCTAATACGGCAAGTGATGGCAGCGTTTTGTGTGGATGTGTGAACTGGTTTTGGGGTGCGCTTAACTCATTGTTAGCCTGTTGCGATTGGCGTATGTAAGGGTGAATGTGGACAAGCAGAGTTCCCCTTTATTATAGCATCCAAGTCATGTGTGCCGGGAGTGGTGTTTGTGACAGCCGGTTCTATTGAATCGACAGTCCAATTCGATTTACTCCAAATATATTTGCTGCAAATTACAAGTGCCCTGATTGCCCTGTCTGACTCTTTGATGTCCACTATGGCTATGATTGGCTGAAGTGGTCACTTGGGACAAAACTACATCATCTTAGGAGGCCAGCAGGAAAGCGTTGCTACGGTAGACCAAGTGAGTATTGTATTTTTTTGTATCTCCTCTTCTCCCCTATTTATAATCTGTAAAATTGGTGTTTTGTGCACCGCAAACCCCAAAAGTTTCGTCTTTCGCCAAATCTGAAACTTTTGGTAAATTTGGACTGAATTTGATTTGTTTAGAAATTATTCACTTATCTCTATATATAAATCAACCACTATTTATGTTAATACTGTTTGAACTGAGTATATGCGCCAATGAAGCTGTAATTATAGCATGAAAGTTTCCATATAATTGATGTTGGTCTGGACTTGCAATTAACAACGGATGATTTAAATCTGGTACTGCTCTACATCAGATGTTGTGCACACATTTTCCACATTAATGATTACAATTCTGGGAAGTCAAAAGCCACCTACAGGAGGCTAATTTCAAACGCTTCCTCAAACTGTGATAAGTAGGCAATCTTATCTGCTTCAAGGATATCTTTCTTTAAATAACTTAAAAAATCCATTTTTTCTTGAAGCACACTTAGCAGCCCTACAAAATGCTGCACAGTGATTGTATTGCCATTCACTAAATACACATTTATGATTTAATCAAATGAGCCGTCATCAGTCAGGGCCCTTTTACACCGGCCAATTATCTGGCAAACGCTCGTTCATCGGCTGATTGTATAGTTTTAAATGCCGAAAATATTATCATTGTCGGCAGCACATCTCCCTGTGAAAAAAGAGAGACGTGCTACAGACATGATAGAAATGTAAGGGGATGAGCGATCATAGTAACAAGCGGTCGTCCTCATACTAGCTTCTTGTTAAAGTTGTCGAGCTGTCTTGTTGATCGGCACCCGTTTATACGGCCCATGTCGGGCCATGTAAGAGGAGCTTCACTGTCCCCAGTGGAACTTACAATCTAAATTCCCTATCCGAGAGGTGAGACCCCTACTGATCATAAAGTAATGGCTTATAACAGGTATATAAGATGGGAATGACCATCAAATACTGGTTTCCATAAACAGAATAATTGATGTTTAAACAATACTTTATATGTTACCAATGACGGATGGTAATTCTATTACGGAATCTCCATGTAGACAAGTAATGGGCTTATTAAGAAGCCAATAGGCTACACCTGGGATTTCACTCCCATTCAAGAAAACGGGGCTGAGCTGCAATACCAGACACAAGCTACGGACAACATTGGTGTTGCTCCTGGAATGAAAGTATACCATTATTTTAAGTCTCCCCTGTTAAAATTTGCTCAACCTGTTTTGACCGAAGACAGAGTACTTTCCATTACACTTAGCAAAATCTACATTTTCTGTCACTTCTGCCACTCAGCACGCCCACCTACATACATTCCCAACCATTTTCTTCTTATACAAACATCTCTTCCTTTCTGCCTCTAACTTGTTCTCTACTGGTCAATAGAATTTAAATACAAATCTTTAATAAAAGGTTTAAAATAATCCTAAATAAAATCCATGTTATTTGCATTCTTCCCATATAGAGTACTGTGCATAAAAATTGGCAAAAGTACACTCGAATTTAACAATCAAAATGTCGCTCCAAGGACAAAGATCACTTTAAAGACTATGTCCACCTTGCAAACCATTTTGCTTTTATTGCTCCAATAAATATAAAATTACAAATTAAACAACTTTGCAAATAAGCTTAAAGAGGCTCTGTCACCACATTATAAATGCCCTATCTTGTGATCGGCGCTGTAATGTAGATTACAGCAGTGGTTTAAGTTACCGAAGTGTTGGGATTGTGAGTAGACATCGCGTCCTGGCTGGATGCGATGTCTATTTACTGTCAAGACACTTCAGTAACGTTAATGTGTGAGTATGTGGCTGCACATAGTGAACAACGCAGCATCACTATGTGCAGAGTACATGAATGGAGAGAAGTGTATGATGCTGAGGGGTCACTGATTGGTCAGCGTCATACACTTCTCTCCACAACGCCCACTTGGTCATATAGTAAAAACACGCCCAGTTGTCTATTAAGAAATTAATTCGCATAAAGCTAAAATAGGTCATAACTTGGTGAAAATAGATCGTTTTTCTAAATAAAAACCATTACAGATAGAATACCAGCTGCCTGCTTCTTCCCTAAATAGTTCTTGCATAATTTGGAGGTGTGCTTTGGGTCATTGTCCTGTTGTAGAATGAAATTGGCTCCAATCAAGCGCTGTCCACAGGGTATGGCATGGCGTTGCAAAATGGAGTAATAGCCTTCCTTATTCAAAATCCCTTTTACCTTGTACAAATCTCCCACTTTACCAGCACCAAAGCAACCCCAGACCATCACATTACCTCCACCATGCTTGACAGATGGCGTCAGGCACTCTTCCAGCATCTTTTTCAGTTGTTCTGCGTCTCACAAATGTTCTTCTGTGTGATCCAAACACCTCAAACTTTGATTCGTCTGTCCATAACACTTTTTTCCAATCTTCCTCTGTCCAATTTCTGTGTGCTTTTGCCCATATTAATCTTTTCCTTTTATTAGCCAGTCTCACATATGGCTTTTTCTTTGCCACTCTGCCCTGAAGGCCAGCATCCCGGAGTCGCCTCTTCACTGTAGACGTTGACACTGGCGTTTTGCGGGTACTATTTAATGACGCTGCCAGTTGAGGACCCGTGAGGCGTCTATTTCTCAAACTAGAGACTCTAATGTACTTGTCTTGTTGCTCAGTTGTGCAGCGGGGCCTCCCACTTCTCTTTCTACTCTGGTTAGAGCCTGTTTGTGCTGTCCTCTGAAGGGAGTAGTACACACCGTTGTTGGAAATCTTCAGTTTCTTGGCAATTTCTCGCATGGAATAGCCTTAATTTCTAAGAACAAGAATAGGCTGTCGAGTTTCACATGAAAGCTCTCTTTTTCTAGCCATTTGGAGAGTTTAATCGAACCCACAAATGTAATGCTCCAGATTCTCAACTAGCTCAAAGGAAGGTCCGTTTTATAGCTCCTCTAAACAGCAAAACTGTTTACAGCGGTGCTAACATAATTGCACAAGGGTTTTCAAGTGTTTTCTAATCATCCATTAGCCTTCTAACACAGTTAGCAAACACAATGTACCATTAGAACACTGGAGTGATTGTTGCTGGAAATGGGCCTCTATACACCTATGTAGATATTGCATTAAAAACCAGACGTTTGCAGCTAGAATAGTCATTTAGCACATTAACAATGTATAGAGTGTATTTCTGATTAATTTAATGTTATCTTCATTGAAAAAAACTGTGCTTTTCTTTCAAAAATAAGGAAATTTCTAAGTGACCCTAAACTTTTGAACAGTAGTGTATATGTGTATTCACCGATTAGCCATAACATTAAAACCACTGACAGGTGAATAACGTTTATTCGTTCGTTACAATGGCGCCTGTCAAAGGGATATAATAGGCAGCAAGTGAACAGTCAGTTCTTGAAGTTGATATGTTGGAAGCAGGAAATATAGACAATCATAAGAATCTGAATGACTTTGACAAGGTCCAAATTATAATGGCTAGACGACTGTGCCAAAGCATCTCCAAAACGACAGGCCTTGAGTGTTCCCAGTATGCACTGGTTTGTACCGATCAAAAGTGGTCTAGGGAAGGACAATCGGGGGAACCAGGGAACAGGGTTTAGTAATGTGCGTGGGTAGCAAAGGTTAGCTGTCTGGTCCGATCCTGCAAAAGATCTACCATGGCACAAATTGCTGAAAAACTTAATGTTGGCTAATGTTGAAAGAACATAGTGAATTGTAGCTTGCTGCGTTTGGGGCAGCGTAGTCACAGACCGGTCAGAGTGTCTATGCAGACCCCTGTCCACCGTCGAAGGAGCCTACAATGGGAATGTGAGCAACAAAACTGGACCATAGAGCAGTGGAAGAAGGTGGCCTGATCTGATGGATCATGTTTTCTATGACATAATGTGGACGACCATTTGTGTGTTTACCTAGGGAAGAGATGGCACCAGGATGCAATATGGAAAGAAGTTGGTGCAGTCAGTATGATTCTCTGTGCAATGGTCTGCTGGCTGTAGACTTCAAAAGAGTAGACAGAAGCGGTTATAAACCACTTCTATCTTCTCCTTACCCACAATTTAGTAGAAACCTCTAAAGCAGCGATGCAAAAAGAAAAACTTTTTAGAAAAAAACAGTGGGTGATAACTACAGGGTTAAAGTTTTCTGCTACTCTATGTCTTCTAGCCTTAATAAGCACAATGATCTTCCCGTTTTATTTTGATATTTTGTTTGCTTTTATTTCAATAACTGATCTTCTTAGGCGGGATTCACACGACCGGGTCCCACCCGAGCCCGAGTATCGGCCGGTAAAATCGTCCATTTTGCCCGGCCGGTTTGCATAAAGTTTTGCATCCGTTCCGGGCCATGCAGATGTGGACAGTGACATCATCGGCAACTCCTGAAGGGGAATCCCCATGTGTTCGGGGATTCCGCTTCAGGAGTTTCCTCTGATGTCACTGCCCAGATATGGACAGAGACATCAAGCGCTCTGTCCAGGAGCGGAATCCCCGAAAACACGGGGATTCCGCTCCTTCAAGGAGCTAAAGTGCGGCTAGCACATAGCAGAGCGGGGAGATACCTCCCTGCTCTGCTATAGTGGCGTCACTACAGTAGTAGCAGCCGCAGCAGCAGCTGCTGCTGCTAGCGGCACCATGGAAGGTGTCGCCGGGCCAGGGCGCTTTTAAAACAAGCAGGGGAAGGGAGCCAGCGCAGCGCTCCCTTCCACCTGCTGTACACCCGACCCTGCCACACAGTGTACAGCCATTCGTCCGAATGGCATCAACTCCTCCTCCTCACATGCACTCTGCTCTGTGAGGAGGAGGAGATAGAGCGCAAGCCACGGAAAACCCGGTCATCGCTCGGGACACATTCCGGTGATGGCCGTGTATTACCCGGCCCCGTAGACTTCTATGGGAGCCGGGCGGCCGGGTACCTGGCCGAAAATAGAGCATGTCCTATTTTTTGACGGTCGGTTTTTCCGGCCGTCAAAAAATCGGTCGTGTGAATAGCCCCATTAGGGGTCTATTATTCCTAATGCAGCCGGGTGCCGTCCGATTTATGAACGGCCGGCGCCCGGCCGGGAAAACCTGTCGTGTGAATGAGGCCTTATGTTCCCCCATCTATTAACCTACCTAAACCTGATGACTGCATTTCAGTGTGTGGCACTGCCATAACTCCTAGACAGAACGCCCGCTGTCTTGGGGTTATGTTTGACTAAAATCTGTCCTTTACTACCTTTGTACTACCTATATACTTACAGGCTCATGTCACTTACAGCTCAAAAACATCTCCCAAATTTGAACATTCCTCACTGTGGAAATGGCAAAAACTCTAATTGTTGCTCTGATTCTTTCTCACGTTGACCACTGAAACTCAAAACGAATCGCTCATCCTTTCACCAATCTCTCCAATCTATCCTGAATGCAGTAACTAGGCTTATCTTTCTATCCAGCCACTATACTCTACCCTGTGCCATCCATTGCACTGGTTACCCATTCCATTTAGAATTAAATTCAAACTCTCATTCACAAAGCTCTCCACAGTGCTGCACCTTTTTACATCTCTTTCCTCATCCTCATCAACGGCTCTCCAAGTTATACGTTCTAAAATAATCTTAGACTAATAACCTTTATAAGGCAAACCTCCCACTCCTGTCTCCAGAATTTTTCTTGTACTGCACCAGTTCTCTGGAATGTGCCATCCCAGACAATCAAATAAATTCCCAACATCCACAGTTTTAAGCATGCCCTAAAAACATTTAGTGAGTCCTATCACATTTCCTATTTTGATTCCTCTACCTTTTAGCATGCCCTCTACATTATTTCTCCCGATATCTTAATTTAATTTAGCAATTTTTCTCATACTCCATGCACACTAATACACTTCATATGTCTATCTGCACAGATGGGTGACTGGCTCATGCAGCTTTATGTGTCTTCCTCATAGATTGTAAGCTCTTGCGAGCAGGGTCCTTACTCCTCTTGTTTTAATTGTTACTTACTTGTTACTCTGTAATGTTAGATTTTGTGTTCACATGTACCCTCTGAATTGAAAAGTGCTGCTGAGTATAAATAAAGATTACTATTATTATAATTTTTTTTATAATTACAAGGAATATTTGATTCCAATTAAGTAACTGACATTTGTCCAGGGTCCTAAAAATGTAATTGTGTCCAATTCTAGGCTGTTTTGCTTTCCGACTGCACATATAATCTTAATACAATGACATTAGTGATTTTCTAATTGGTTCTTCTAATATTTTGAAAACATAAACTTATAGTAGGGTGAAAAGGTAAGAGACAAGGGGCTGTTCATATCTGCATTGGAGGGCCCATTAGGGGCCTCAGTCACAGAATCTGCGCAGCATTATATAATTTCTGGATTTCTATTTGGTAAAATATTTAATATCTTTGTGCTTGTAACTTATCTCACCCTAGAAAGAGAATGCAAACAAACAGCAGCAAGTACAATTAATTTTCCTTCGGCAGATGGGAATTGTGGGTTAGGTACTGTACCTTTCAGAGTGTAACGCAGGTGTCCTCAGGGCAAGCTCAGAGTAAGCAGATGCTTCAGATGGAGCAGAAAATAGTGTTATCAGCTCACTGGACACTTCTCTACAGGGTGATCATGTCATTTAACAGGCTTGTCCATCAGTCCGTTTAGAAATGTTTTAAAATAAGAAATTTTAAAGGACCATGAACACATAAAATAAACTGTCGCCATATAATGGAATTGTAAAACATGCTTTAGTTTGTAAGGTTACGATAATTAGGATTTAAGGGATCTTCTAACACATATCGACATGGTGACTGACTGGCGTAAAATAATTAAGTATATTTGCTAGCTCTGCTGCATCTGTTTATAGAAATAAATAAATATATACATGTACATAAAATACAGTCCACAGCATAAATCTGTGACATATTTCTATATCTATTTCTATATCTAGATGGTAGAGGCACTTGCTTGGTAATTCTCCTGCGCTTCTCTCAGCAACGAGGTGAAAGCTTACAACGGCCTGAACGATTAAGAGAGCTTGTCATAAGGCCACCTATTTGGAATATCTGTATTACTTTGTTCTGACTTAATAACAATGATTTGCTTATCTTTATGTCCCTGTAACATCTATGGCCACCCTCTGTCGTTCTAACTTACCCCTCGACGACCACGGCCATGGACGTCCTGCTGCTGTGCTGCGTCGTCCCCCTGTGAGGTGCCGGCACTCACTTCTGGGTATCGAGCCTGTATCCCAGAGGGTGTGCACGTGCCTGCTCTTAAAGGGCCAGCGCGCGCACCTGGAAATCATCTTCATCATAAACTCCTGAATTCCTGGGCTATAAGAGGGTCACTGCCCCTCTAATCCTCGCCTGAGCGTTGTTGTTGTTTCCCTTAGTCTGTCTTGCAAATGGTCTCCTAAGTGTCTTCCAGCTTCCCAGTACCTGGATCCTGTATCCTGTTTCCCGTGCTATCAGTACCATCCCGGTCTACTGCCGTGCTGAACTGTTGTCGTGTTTTGCTGCATCTCCATGCCTGTTCTACTGCACCACGCCTGACGTCTGCCTGCTGCCAGGTCCCTGCCGTGCCTGCCGTGCTACTGCCTACATTGCCTCAGGTACCCTTTTCTGGACTATAGACTCTGTACCATACCTGTTTGGCCAGCTGCCATCCCGTTATGCGGTACTGCCCAGTGGGTCCACACCCCACCTCGTGACATTACCCTTGTCCTCTTCTGTGCAATGAAATAATTTTCTTTCTTAAGTCTCCAGACAATTCTCTCCCATCAGGTGCCATTGTTGTCAGCATAGGTCTGAAAGTGATTCAGTGGATTGTGTACCCCTTCTAATTATCAAAGAATTACTATGGTTTTCGTGTGATAGATTAAAAGACTCATCTGCTGATCAATTAACCTTAACGAGCACCGAAAAACTTTTATTTCGTTATATTTTGTAAATTTTACAAAGTAATTTTGTCTTGTTTAGCATTGACATGTTCCATTGGTAACTGGTAAACCAGAGTTGAAACATTATATCAAATGGGAACCCTAACTATGTATTTTTTGGCAAGAGAATATATTTGATACAAACTTTAATGAATTACTTCTCTTGAGCATCTGCTCATGATTGACTGAAGCAGTCCCCGTACATTTACTTCACAGTTTTAAAAGATAGGATTTCAGATATAACAGATGTTTATCTAACTTAATATTGACAAGAGCACAGAGGGTTATGATTAAAGGTCATTAGTCAGGCAGAGTCTTGCAGGGAATTAGTTCAAGAGCTCAGATGTTTTACTGTGTTATTGATGGTCTTAAGATGCATAACTGGAAGTCTTCCCTGGTTCACCGATAACAGCCACTTAGTTACACCGGCAAAAGGACATGCAACTGCATTTCAGGTAAGATAAACACAAGGGAAAGATTGAGATAAAAAGGAGAGAAGGAGAGATAAAGTTAGAGAGATGAAGATAAAGAGAGAGAGGGCCCTTTTACACGGGCCAATTATCAGGCAAACGAGCGTTCACATTGTGTAAACAGGGCAACGATCAGCCAATGAACGAGCAAATGCCCGTCCATCAGCTGATTGTATCGTTTATGCAGCAGAAAATATTATCTTAGTCGGCAGCACATCTCCCTGTGCAAACATGGAGATGTGCTGCGAACATGATAGAAATGTACCGGGAAGAGAGATTGCAGTAACGAGCGCTCGTTTCCATACTAGCTCCTTGTGAAAGGAGCAAACGAGCACCGAACAACGAGCTGTCTCGTTGATCGGTGCTCGTTTAGACGGCCCACGTCGGGTGGTGTAAAGGCCCTATTACACCGGCCGATAATCGGTCGGTGCAGCGAGCGCCAATCAACGAGACATCGTTCATCGGCGCTCATTTGCTCCTGTCACACGGAGCTATGTATGGGGACGAGCAGTCTTTACTCCGATCGCTCGTCCCCATATACGTTATTACCATGTCAGTAGCGCGTCTCGCTGTTTACACAGGGAAATCTGAAGCCAACAACGATAATATTTGACTTTTTTAAAACGATGCGATCAGCAGATGATCGAGCATTTGCTCGTTCATATGCTGATCACTGCCCTGTTTACACAGGGCAATTATCGGCAATGAGCGTTCTATGAATGATCGTCTACCCGATAATCGTCCTGTGTAAAACCCCCTTAAGAGTACCTAGTGTTAGGGATCTGCCAGGTACTTCATCTAGGTATACTCCTGGGATTAATCAATCCACACCTGAGGCCAGACCTGTTCGACTGACACCATCTCCCACCAACCAGGGTGGCAGGCTCAGGAGTGGGAGAGCCTATCGCGGCCTGGTCTGTCGGAGTTAGCTCCGCCCCCTGTCCTTTATTACCTGCCCTGTTCTCTCCCTCAGTGCTTGTAATTCTTTTGGATTCCTGGCCCCACTGCTGCTTGCTCCAGCCTGCTTCTGCCGTGCTTCTGCCTTGCTGCAGTTCTGCTTGACCTGCTTTGCTTTGCCCCTGGCTTGCTTCTGTCTCCTTGCCCGCTTGGGTGTACTCACTTCGTCCTGGTCCTGACTGTCCGTTCGCCGCTCCGTTTCCTCGTGGCGTTCCGTGGCTACTGCCCCTTCCCTTGCATGTTCCCTGTTTGTTTTCCTGTGCACTTAGACAGCGTAGGGACCGCCGCCCAGTTGTACCTCGTCGCCTAGGGCGAGTCGTTGCAAGTAGGCAGGGACAGGGCGGTGGGTAGATTAGGGCTCACTTTCCCTTCACCTCCTTCCGGCCATTACACCTAGAGAGAGAGAGAGAGAGACAGAGAGAGATAAAGAGAAAGAGAGAGAGAGAGAGAGAGGGAGATGTGCTCTGTGCATCATGGTGGCAAAAATACTTGCTCATTGCCATTATAGATTATATGAGGATGCAGCCAAAATTTTCTTGCTTTTCGCATAGAAGCCGAGATAAACATCAGCATAATATAAGTTACTTTATCAAGTTGCCTTTGAAAATGGGTAAGGGACCATCGCTTCAAAGGCTAGAATAATTCTTAAACCTATACTAACAGGAGATGCGTTACATAGTTACTATAACATGACAACAGACATTTCCTTCGCTAGCCTAGAGTTTGGGCTATCGAACCTAATTTTATTTCTTAGGTATTACATGATAATATTATATTTCTGGAAAAATGGTTAAAAAACACCAACATTTTCTTTTTTCCTTGCCGCCTTCTTTTTTCCTCGCCGCCTTCCAAAAGCCATACATTTTTTCTTTTGCCGTCGACAAAGGTGTATGCAAAGCCTTTCTTTTTCATTGTTGGACAAATTCTACCATTTAATATACCATATAATGTAATGGGAAATTTTTAAATATTATTTTGGGCGGTGGAATGGAAAAAAAACAGCAATTCCTAAATTTTAAGCAGTAAAAATAACATGTTAACTTTATTATGTGGGTCAATATGATTCCGGATATACCAAATTGATATTCTTTTCTTTTTCTTTTACTACTTTTACAAAAAAACTAATATTAAAAAGCAAATGTGTTTTGTAAGCACGTAACTTCAATCAGAGTAGATGCTAGCGGGGATACAACAGGTTTAACCATCGCATATGACAAAAAAATCTGCTAGTATCTGCTATACCATTTCTTTGATTTCTATTAGATCAGGAGAAACTGTGATCTTCTATGACTATTTTCCTCTAAAAGATGGAATTTTGGCATGTAATGTTCTGGAAGTAGATTTCATAATCTGAATGAGAAACAGTAAAGGTTCATGCACATGGGTTAATTACGCTTTGTATAACCTCTGAGTTGTATAACCTATTGTACATATATGTGCACAGGTAAAGTAGTGCGTGTAGGAGCAATTCTTACAATATCTCACAGCTTATGACTTGTAAATCTGATCACATTATGTATGCAATTTTTTGTCCCAGTAAATTCTTTTATATCATCCGCCCATTATTTAAGAGATTTTGCGTACATATGCACTCTCTGGGCACAGGAAAGGAAGAACTAAAATTGATAAGCCATATGAGGGATGTGCATCGGTCAATCCAAAACTCTTATAGCATTGGTGGGATTACAGCAATTGTTCACTCCATTAGATGGCAGTGACAGGTATGTCAGCCTACTGAGATGTGAAGCTAATTGGATTATTAGAATAGAGGTGCTAGGACCAGAGCCGGCTCCAGGTTTATGTGGGTCCTTGGGTGACACAGACTTAGTGGGCCCCTTTCCAGGGGAACTCACAGCTGCAGTAAAACGGCATGCAACGGCAATTTGTGCACCTATATAGAAGTTAGGCCCCTAGTTTGTGCCCGCATATAGAAGTTAGGCCCTATTTATGTCCCCATAAAGAAATTAGGCCCCCTGTTTGTGCCCCAATATAAAAGTTAGGCCCCCTTTATGTCCCCATATAGAAGTTAGGCCCCTAGTTTGTGCCCCCATATATACAGTGCCCTGTAGAAAATGCCACACACACAGCCCATGTAGAAAATTCCACAGTACCCTCTGTAGATAATGCCACAGTGCCCTCTGTAGATAGAGCCACAGTGCCCTCTGTAGATAGTTCCACAAACCCCCTGTAGATAATGCCACAGTGCCCTCTGTGCGTCACTGGACCTTACTGTCCATATATGGATAATGCCACACAGCCCCCTGTAGATAGTGCCACACACACCACCTTGTAGAAAGTGCAACACATACAACCCCTTGTATAAAGTGCCACACACACCCCCTTGTAGATAGTGCCACACACAGCCCATGTAGAAATTTCCACAGTGCCCTCTGTAGATAATGCCATAGTGCCCTCTGTAGATAGTACCATGGTGCCCTCTGTAGATAGTGCCACAAACCCCCTGTACATAATGCCACAGTGCGTCACTGTACCTCACTTCCCTGTCCATATATGGATAATGGCACACAGCCCCCGGTAGATAGTGCAACACATACAACCCCTTGTAGACAGTGCCAAAGAAACCCCCTTGTAGACAGTGCCACACACACACACACAAACGCACGCACGCACGCACGCACGCACGCACGCACGCACACACACACACACACACACACACACACACACACACACACCCTTGTAGATAGTGCCATGCACAACCGCTGTATATATCACTACACCTTCCCTCCTTGCAGATATATTTTTTTCATCCAATCTGAGTTGTCTTCACCAACTGAGGCCTCCAGATAGACATCATGAACAGAGGAGCACCTCCGCCAGGAGTTTTCTTTTTTCTTGCTATTTCTAAACAATTTCTAATTGTTACTGCTGACGCATGTCTGGGGGTTTATTTAAGCGTGAGCATGCTTGATCCCAGAAAGCCTTGAGAAAGCACCTGGAGGATGTGAAATGGCTTTGAATTTGCAAATAAACAGCTGCAATTGATCTTTAAGGGTGAGTGTCGTGCATTATTTCTACTTTTAAACTAACCTCTGAGTTATGCTTCTAGGGGAGAATATCTTAATAATACAGTGTCATATGGAAGCATTAAGGACGCTTTTATCATAGGCCCAAATATTGCTACTGCACCAGGTCCCCTGATAGCTGCACTACTTTAGACAGTATCTGCATCCTTGCGCATCTTCTGCCTGCGCCAGGCAGCTACCGGTACGGGCCTGAAGAGACCCCAGCCACTCTGCTCTTCGTGGGAATGGTGTTATGCAAATATTTATTGTGGTTTTATTAAATACATTTAATTTACTCTAGGGGAACACAAAACGCATTCATTGTGTATGTGGGGGCATGAATATTGTATTATTGTTCTGTAGGGAGCACAAAGGGGGGCATTATTGCTGTGTGGGGCCTAAAAAGGGGCACTTTTACTGTAGGGGGCCTAAAAGGAGGCTCAATTACTGTGTCAGGACTAAAAGGGGGCACTATTAATGTGTGGGGCCTAAAAGAGAGCACTATTACCGTCTGGGCCACTATTACTGTTTGGGTAACTATCTATCTGGAAATTTTGTTTTCAGGAGCACTATCAAGTCATGGCTGTAGGAAATCATCATGGGGGTCTGGGTCAGGTAGAGAAGACAAGGGACAAATAAGGTCTCCAATCAGAAAAGACATCACCTGTAAGTCCAAATCCTTCCCAACAATGTGTCAAAAAATTTAATGTGTAGACATTGTAAAACAATGAACAATGTGCAGGAGGGGGGCCTGCTCATGATACATTTGAACTGGTCTTACCAAAGTGTTAAAATGACCCTACGTGGAACATGGAGTTGAGGGACTCTGTATACTACTATACATCTATGCACATCTAAATCAATTTATCTAGTGGTTTTGGACATAAAATATAAAGAACTTAAGTCCGAAAGCACCAACATAGAAATAGATAAACCAAAGACATATACTTACCTGGTAACTTCAAAATCTCAAAATCAGTACACAGAATAACCAAAGCTATCAATGAGTGTGTTCTGCATCTGTTAGTGGTGGCCTCAGTTGTGTTCTTCTGCTTTTGCCTCAGGTGTGAGTTATGTAAAAATTATGAATTAAGTCAATGCTTATGAATGCTGAATATGGCGCTGTGATTAAATGTTTCCCTCCGCATCCCTTGCAGCTCACCAGGTTAGTAACTCTGTTGCAAAACTGCTGTGACAGCACACTTTTGGCAGACACATCATTTTGTTCATATCATACCATGAAACAATAACCCTGGCTTTCTCTCAACGAGAACATATGGTGAGCTGATCACCTGGTCAAAAGATTTTTACTATATTACAGCATACAGAATTTTATAATCATTATTGTACATAAATATTCTTATATAAAAGTAGCAAAGCAGAATGCGGCTCATTTGTGTTGATGCAAATCCAAAATGTTACATGACAAACTTTGATCAGTATACCCCATTAAGTTTTATTGCGGCCCTCAGAAATGGCACAATCTGACAACTTGGGCCCCAGACAAGAAAGTTTGTGCACCTCTGGCTTAGACTGATGTGTATTTGCTACTGTTAGTCATATTTTTTTACTTGAAATCTTTAGCTCATTATTGTCTGCAGTGGATTTTTTAATATAGTACTGTAAACAAAAATGTATTTACTGCATGTGCTTATTATTTTAGGGGGGTACACGGTGTGGGTTCTTTTTACCACATCTGTTTAGAGCATATTCAATTAAAAATCTATTCAACCGTCACAGTAAATATGATATTTATGTATTGTATGTAAAAAAAACAAGTTTATATTCATTTGTAATTGCAATATGAAAATATTGTTTAGCATGAGAGTGTATGTCACAATTCTCTTCCCCTGGCCTTCATTACATGAGATCTTTGTTACCAAGATTGTGATTTTTACATGTATCGGTCTGGAAGTGTTAAACACCATTTTTAGGACTCCATCAAAGCAAAATATAATCCATTATCATTACATCGCTAAAACTTGGAACATTTGTGAATCTTCTCTTAAAGGGGTTGTCCTCCACTGGACAACTGATGACCTATCCACCGGATAGGTCATCGGTACATGATCTGTGGGGGTCCGACACCTGGAACCCAGACCGTTAAGCTGCTCCGGCTGCCTCCGAGCACTGGACCTACATGCCAGAAGCAGTTGGCCTCGACCACTGAATAGCGGCCGAGCTGCAGTGCTGCTTCCGGCTCCATACATTGCATAATGGACAACAACATCCTGTGCCCGCAGGCAGCTGGAGCGGCTTAACGGTGTGGTGTCCGGCTGTCGGACCTGCACCAATGATATACTGATAAACTATCTGGTGCATAGGTCATCAGCTGTCTGGCAGTGGAAAACTCCTTTAAGGACCTTTTACACGGGCCAATAATCGGGCAAACGAACCTTCATATGAATGCTCGTTCACCATCTCGTAGTAACGATCGCTCATCCCCACACAATCATTTATTGCTCCTTGTGAAAGGAGCAAATGAGCTCCGATCAACGAGCTGTCTCATTGATCTGCGCTTGTTTTCATGGCCCATATTGGCCCATGTAAAAGGACCCTTAGCATGTTGAGTAGGTTGTTGAGTAGCAAGGCAAAAACTTCTACTATCCAAGAGTGAGAACAATGCTTGCCTTACAATTGCAAAAAAAGTAAAAAACACCTTTGGCCATTCATGGTAATCATCTATGGATAAATGAGTCAAACAAGGAACCATTGAATAACATATGCCTTATGTTGTCTGGAGTATAGCAGTAAGAAAATCAGTCAAGACTTGTGTTTCTAATATGATAATGTAGGGATGCTTTTCTGCCTCAGCACTGGGACAACGTTCCGTTACTGAAGGATCCATGATTTCCATAGTGTACCCAAATATTCCTAACAAGAATGTCCAGCCATCTGCCCATAAACTGATGTGTAATTGGTTTTCAGCAACAAACGAAAACACAAAAATAAAACTGCATCTCAGCTAATAAAAAACAAAATTAAAAATCTGTCCAAAATCCTGGAACTCTGAGATGACTTTTTAATATTTTTTATACTGTAATTTACAGTAGGGGGTACTTTATTCTTTATCAAATATACCTCAGCTGCTGCAGAACTGCTTTATGAAGAGTAAGGGCAGATATGAAACAACACTCTTTAAAAAAAAATAAAAAAAAATAAAGGACTACAGCATCTGAGCTGTTCATTTCTATATGTTGTTTTGCAGCAGCAGGGATACGGTACTGTTTTTAATACACAGTGCAGTTGCTGAAGATTCTCTTTTTTTTAAAAAAAAGAGGGAGAACTACATATCAGTCAATCAGTGGAGAAGGAACTTTCTGAAAGAGCAGCAGGAAGAGGCCTATGTAGGGCTAATACATCTTTGTATAATCATCTGATTCTGACATCATAATGTGATTTTTATTTAACCCTTCGGCGACATCTCACGTACACGGCCCTATTACACGGGCGAATTATCGGGCAAATGAGCACTCACATCGTTGTCGATCATTGCCCTGTACAGGGTAACGATCAGCCGATGAACGAGCAAACGCATGTTCATTGGCTGTTCGTATAGTTTCTGCAGAATAAAATATCCTGCCGACATGTTAGAAATGTATGGGGACGTGTGATCGCAGTAACGAGCGCTCATCCCCATACATGACTCCTTGTGAAAGGAGCAAACAAGCACCGATCAAAGAGCTGTCTCGTTGATCGTCGCTTGTTTACAAGGCCCACGTCGGGCCGTGTAATAGGACCCTTACAACGCTGCCGCCATGGGGTTAGCGCATCGTCCTGTAACTACGTGACCGTGATGGAGCAGGCTCAGAAACTGTATATTACAGCTGACACTGCTGTAATGGCAGTGACCGGACAGAGGTCCGATCCCCACTGATTAACCCCTTAGATACCATGGTCAATTGCGACTGTGGCATCTAGGTGGTCTGTAACCGATTGCAATTGCAGGGGTGCTGATGGTTGCTATGGCAACTGTAGGCCTAACAATGGCCTCCTGGTCTGCCAAGTACGGAAGCCTATTAGGCCTTGTGTGTATAACTTACAGCTCAAATACACTGAACTACGTAGGTAGTGCACTGTATTAGAATAGCGATCAGGGCTTCATGCCTTCAAGTCCCCTAGTGAGACAATAAAAATGTTGTATAAAAGTAAATTCTAAAGTTAAAATAACAAAAAATGGCTATTTTCCCATAATAAGCCTTTTATTATAGGAAAAAAAAGAAAAACATTAAAAAGTACACATATTTGGTATCCCCGGATTGGTAACAACACAAACTATAAAACTATAAAGTTATTGTTCACGCACAGTGAGCACCGCAAAAAAAATAAAGAAGACACAATGGCAGAATTGTTGTTTTTTGGTCACCACACCTCCCTAAAAATGTTATAAAAAGTGATCAAAAAGTGGCATGCACCCCAAAATTTGTACCCCAAAATGTTACCAATAAAAACCACAGGCCGTCCCACAAAAAACAAGCCCTTACACAACCTTGTCGAAGCTCTGATTTAAAAAAAGTGATTATATTGTGCTGACGCTGTAAAACGATATATATTTGGTATCGCCATAATAGCATCGACCCGCAGAATAAAGTTAATATGTCATTTATAGCTTGGTGAATGTCGTAAAAAAAAGAATGAAAAAACATACCAGAATTGCTTTTTTTTGGTCCCATTGCTTCCCCAAAAATGTAATAAAAAGTGATCAAAAAATCGTATTTACCCCAATATGGTAGCAATAAAAACGACAGTTAGTCCCGCAAAAAATAAGCCCTCACACTGCTCCGTCGATAAAAAAATAAAAAGTACTGGCTCTCATAAAATGGTGACACAAAAGGTGCAGAATATGTTCTAAAATGGGGATAAGATTAGACACCAGTTATTAGTGTGACACTGACCACACATCTATGGATTATCATTTATTTACCCCATTATAATGCCACCTTATTATGCCCTGATGTACTCTGCCCAGCTTACATATGCCCCCACATTATAAACTGAAATACCAATAAAACCCCAAACAGAACTACCAGGTAAAATCCTTTCTCTCCCACTCTCCCTACAGTGTTCCCAAACATCAGTTTACGTCTACATATGTGTCCTTGCTGAACCCGGGAGAACACACTTAACCGTTTATGAGGTATTTGTCTTCAGTGGCACAAACTGGGCACAACATATTGTGCACTAAAATGGCATATCAACGGAAAATAAAAATTTTGACTTTGCTTTAACCGCTGCGCATGAATTCCTGGAAAAAAAAACATGTGAGAAAAAAATGCTAACTGCCCTTCTTGATACATTTCTTAAAGGGGTGTCGTTTCCAAATTGGGGTCACTTCTTAGGGGTTTGATTTACGATTTGACCTCAGAGTCCTACAATTGTCGGCCAATGCTGCATAAATCGCCAAAATGCGCATGGCGCTTTTTCAATCCTGAACCTTGTCATATGTCCAAGCAAAAGATTAGGGCCACGTGTAGGGTGTATCTAAAGCCAGGAAACACAGAATAATAATTAGACAGCTGTCTTTTCATAGTGGCGCAAACTGGGCACCACATATTGGGCACTGAAATTAATTATATATGGAAAAAATTTAATTTTCGCTTTGCACCATCCGCTATGAATTAATTTCTAATAAAAAACACCTGTGGGGTTATAATGCTCACTGCACCCCTTAACAAATGCCTTGAGTGGTGGAGTTTCCAAAATGCGTTCACTTCTGGGGGGTTTGTTTTACTATTTGACCGCGGAGCCCTGCAATTGTGAGCCAATGCTGTAATAACGCCAAAATAGACCTCAAATGCGCATGGTGCGCTTTCAATTCTGAGCCCTGTCATATGCCCAGGCAAATGATAAATGCCTTGAGGTGTGTAGTTTCCAAAATGGGGTCACTTGTCAGGGGTTTCTATGGTACCTCAGGGGCTTTACAAATGTGGCATGGTGCTCGAACAGCAAGCCAGCAAAATCTGCGCTCCAAAAGCCAAATGGCGCTCTTTCCGTTCTGAGCCCTGCCATGTGCCGAAACAGCAGTTTATGACCACATATAAGGTATTGTCATACTCGGGAGATATTGAGTAACAAATTTTGTGGTGTTTTTTCTCCTATTACTCTTGTGAAAAGGAAAAATTGGGAGGTAAAACGACATCTTTTTGTAAAAAAATATTTTTGCATTTTTACAGCCTAATTCTAGTAAAATCTATGAAACACCTGTTGAGTCACATTGCTCACACAAAATTTCCAAAATAGAGAGATTTCTACTATTCTGGTACCTCAGTGGCTCTGGCACCTAAAACATTGCAACCAAAAACCAATCCAGCAAAATCTACATGCCAAATATTGCTCCTGCCATTCTGAGCCCTGCCATGTGTCCAAACAGCTGTTTATGACCACATATGGAGTATTGCCGTACTCGGGAGAAATTGCTTTACAAATAGGGTGCTTTTTCTCCTTTTTACTTTGTGGAAATGAAAAAATTCTACGTTTTATTGGAAGAAAACATATTTGCAAATGCGGCATGGCACCCAAAAACCATTACAGCAAAATTTGAGCCCCAAAAGCCAAATGGCGCTCCATCCCTTCTGAGCACTGCTGTGTACGTAAACAGCAGTTTATGACCACATGTCAGGTATAGCTGTACTCGGGAGAAATTTCTTTACAAATGTTGGGGTGTTTTTCACCTTTATACCTTATAAAAATCAAAAAAACTGAGCTAAAGATTTAATTTTCTGAGAAAAAAAATGGAGATTTTGATTTTCACAACCTAATTGCATGACATTTGGAAAAAACCTGTGGGGTCGAATTGCTCACTATACCTCTAGATAAATTCATTGGGAGGGTATTTTTGGGGGTGCTTCCTATGGTTTGTCACCACAAGACCTCTTCAAACCTGACATTGTGCCTAAAATATATTCTAATAAAAAGGAGGCCTCAAAATCCACTAGGTGCTCCTTCATTCCTGTGCTTCAGTCAAGTAGCATACTAGGACCACATGTGGAATATTTCTAAAAACTGCAGATTCTGGGCAATGAATTTTGAGTTGGTTAAACCCTCTGTGTTACAGAAAAAAAATGGATTAATATTGAAATTCTGCAACAAAAAAAAATGTGATTTGTAAATGTTTACCTTCACTTGCTTTTAATCCTGTAAAAAGCCTAAAGGGTTAAGAAACTTTCTAAATTCTGTTTCAATACTTTGAGGGGTGCAGTTTTTTTTTTAAATGGGGTGATTCATGGGGTTTCTAATGTATGAGGCCCCCAAAGCCACTTCAGAACTGAACTGGTCCCTAAAAAAATAGGTTTTGGAAATCTTTTTGAAAATGTGTGAAATTGCTGCTAAAGTTATAAGCCTTGTAACGTCCTAGAAAAATAAAAGGATGTTCAATAACCGATGCCAACACAGAAGACATATGGGAAATGTTAACTAGTTACTATTATGTGTGGTATAACTGTCTGTCTTACAAGCAGATAGATTTAAAATTTTGAAACTGCAAATTTTACCTAAATGCTGATGTTTTTCACAAGTAAACTCTGAATTTATTGACAACATTTTTCCACTAACAAAGTACAGTGTCGCAAGAAAACAATCTCAGAATCACCACGATGCATAAAACCATTCCAAAGTTATAACCACATAAATTGACATGTCCGATTTTAAAAAAATGGGCTGTGTCCACAAGACCAAAATTGGCGGTGTCTCCAAGGGGTTAAATATTATTTACAGGCATTTAGGAGTATTATACAGTTATTACTTTTACTACATTAAAGTGCATTCCGCATTGACCATGACATTGGCCAAATATCTAGGTAAAAAAGCCAGTCTTCATTTTACATTTAACACGTCACAAGAAATTAAGAGGAGAAGTATTTAAATTGTGTAATCTACAGTCCATTAAGAAAATTCTGCCTGGAAAAATCAGCTCCGTTTTTTTTTAAGTGGTTTTGCACCACAGACGTTTTTTTGCAGCGTTTTTTGAGGCGTTTTTTACCTCTTTCTTCAACAGGCAAAGGAAAAAAACAAGAGCATTTTTTGCCATAAAACACGTAAAAAACGCGTCAAAGAACGGCGCGGCCATTCGCTGCGTTTTTCTCCATCTCCTATTGATTTTGATGCGGAAAACACCTCAAAATAGGGCATGCTGCTTCTTTTTCCGTGAGCGTTTTTTTTCGCTCGTGGGAAAAAAATGCCTCTACCTGAAGGCAAGGTGTTTTTTCCAGCGTTTTTCCGCGGCAAGAACTGCGGAAAAAAAACTCGGTATGAACAGGGCCTGATTACATATTATTATTGAGGCTTCATTAAACAAACACTGGTCTGTATACAAATGCTATTTTCCAGAGTCTATTTAAACTGTCATTCAAATGTTAATTCATCCAAATGATTTTGTCAGCTTGCAAAAGAGATCTCCATTGTCAGGGAGATTGGTAATGCCAACAATAACTGTCAACAATCATTGTGAAAAACAATAATCATAATTTATTAGCTGTACTACAATAACGCTTTTAATGGTTTACAATTCAACATTTGACACAAAAGTGAGCTGACATATTTTCATAAGGTGGTTTCTTTGTAGATCAAGATGTAAAGGTAAAATGATGTCAGGAAGAATAATGCATTAATACAAATACACGTAAAACAACACATTTACCAGGCAATACATGTAAATATGAATATTTCTATAAAGCAATATAGCAGAAAAAGGAAAAACATAATCATTTACTAATACAAAAATAAAGGAGTGTTTTCCCTGTGTTTTATGATATAGTAATAGAAAAACATTAGAAGCAGAAAAGAAGAAAGTGATCACCCATACAATAAATAAAGGATGGCTTTAATAATATTGACACTGAGATCAATGCCCCTGAAAACAGATATAAAGTGTCATAGGACCACCAATAAATCAGAGTGGTGAATACATGTACATAGATTAGATGTTCTCCCAATTACATGGTGCAGTTATTCATTTTAGAATTCAGTTTCCATCTAAGTGGATAATGATCGCCTTAGGCTCCATATAGAAGACCATTGGAGCATACTAATAACTGAACGATATATAGTGCACGGAACGTAAAATGTGTGTTCTGTAATTACATAACAGTTGTGCTAATAAAGATCAATACAATCACTAAATAATATATTAGCTAACACAAATCCTTGCCTCGTTATGATGGAAAAGGTCAAGTGATTTACCTTTAATATTAGGCTATTACCATGATGATACTCATACAGTTGTGTACTTCCTTACTTTTGCTCTTGGCTCAACATATCCCAAGATGTGCGGCATGAGATGACCAGCTTCGAAAAAATAATATGATTTTGTAATACTTTGTCACGAGATGTCCATGCTATATATATCTACTTGTAACCACCCAGTGTTTGTGATATGAATTGCAGCCTGTCAAGAGTTTTGTTAGCATGTCGCGATATTGTATTGAATTGGTTTCATGAGAAATTGGAGGCCTTAACCAAATTCAAGCAAAGATAAAGGTGTATAGGCATTTAGACATAAAATCTTAAATAAAAAAGTTAACGGACTTCAGACTTATAACAAATTGTTGGATAGTAGATAGATGATGAACTATAATGTATATTGCACTGAGAATAATCCATTTGCCATATTGAAGTATATGGGTATGTCCACATGTAGCATAAATACTGTGGATTTTACGCAATGTATTTCATTGCGGAACATCCGCAGCGTATTACAGTAGCAGCACAGTGGGTGAGATTTAAACAAATCTCATCCATACACTGCGTAAAAAAATCAGCCCAAAAACCGTTCATAAATTGACGTGCGATGCGTTTTTTCAATCCGCAGCATTTCAAATTATGCTGCGGAATCACTGATTTTGTGTTACGGATTGAATTTAATGGAGAGGTAAAACCTGCAATAAACAGCAGATGTTGAGATTTTTATACCGGAACACAGGAAAAAAAAAAAGACAGTATTAAAAAATACAATATTTACCCAGATCTCTATGTTTCTGCACCAAGCCCGGCCTCCAGGTAGGGCATTTCATCCCATGTAACAGGCTGCAGCGGTCATATCCAATGTAACGTCATCCCAGGGGGCTGGGCTGCAGGACGTCAGAGGGAATGTAACGTCATCCCAGGGGGCTGGGCTGCAGGACGTCAGAGGGACGCATCGCCATGACTACGAGTAAGCATTTTTTTTCTACCTGATGACATTCCGACCAAAAAACTGCACTCAATTTGGTGCATTTTTTCGGGCCGGAATTCCCAGGGCAGATAGGCTGTGTACTTTTTCGCAGCGTATCCGCCCTGTGTAAACATCCCCTAATACATGATATACAATCAAGGGCGTACATACCATAAAGAGGGCCAATGCTGCTGCTATGGGGCCCTCCAAAGAGGGGTCCATTCTGATTTGGTGCAATCCCCATTTAAATGGGTGGTGAGAACCTGCACATAAATATGGTCATGAAAAACGGATGGGTGCACTAGAACCTCCTGCTGAAGGTGTTAATGAGTGTGGCGTTGTCAAGCAGCACCTGAAAGGGGCCTCATTTTTTATTTTTAATATCTTTTATGCCCCCCACTATATGAAATTTTTTGAAATAACATTGAATCCTTCACATGGATGCAAGATTGTTCTTTTGTGAAAATAAATATGCATGGCAACTCTTTCTCCTATTTTACATATTACCACGTCTTCCTTGCTAACCTCAGGTTCTACTGAGTGCTCAGAAATGTAATCGAATCACACAGCAGACAACTTATCCAGGAAGGAAACACCAAGGAGAAGAGGAAATGCTATGTGCTGCATTTACAAATGATTAGAAGCATTTACTGGTTGGTGGGTGCTATTAGAGGTCTTATTAAATGACGCCAACATTGAGTCCTACATCTGTCTTAGCAAAACTCCATCATTTTGTACTCATGTAATAATTAAAGTTTCACTGCACATTTTAAAATTGACCTATAAATAGCACATATGAGCTACATGCAGAATGACGGGCAGCTGGACTCAAGGACTCAGGATTGAAAATGACCACAAATTATGTGACCAATGTAAATCCTTCTTGTCACCAGCACTGGAGAAGAGTACGACAAGAAAAATTATGCCCAACCTTGCCTAGCACTGCTGGCATATGCAGGGTGTGGGAAGGAATCAGGCAATTATCAGTCTTATCATCTTGTTCTCTGGATCTGCAAAAAGTCACTTGTTTGAGTATTCTCAACTTCTAATATTATGGCAAATCACTAGATATATCATAACATTATGATCGATAGGGGAACGACCTCAAGGGACCCCACTGATCACAAAAATGTAGGGACCGAGATCAGTCACTTTTGCATTTCTCCTACACAGCGGTGCTTACTCCACCCAATGTGCAGGTCACTGCGACAGAGCTCACGAGCGCAGGAAAAAAAACTCTGAAGGAGCCTTCATTCTGAGGATTGGTGAAGGTCTCTCTGCAGTCGGTCTTCCCCGATTACAAAGTGTTGGCATATCCTAGAGATATGCCATCGCTTTCAATGAACAGTGAAAAAAAACAATAAAAGTGGGAACAATCTTATCAAATTGAACTTTTATTTAATATTATACAGCCTAAAATACCCAACAATTTATTTAGAAGAAAATGTCTAGAATTAATATACCATCCTGCTGGTAGCTATGGCAACATGTTGTCTCAGGGAGAAAAAATAACAGCGCTATTTATATAAAATGCGTTTCCAATCAGGCTGTCACTTCTGGCATATCTATCTGAACAAACTGCACAGTCACACAGGATTCTTTATCCGTTACCAGAAATATATGGTAAGGCCCCATTCACACGACCGTACCCGTAATTACGACCTGTAATTACGGGCGATTTTATGGTCATGTACATGGGGCCTAATCGTACGGTATGAATTTCAGGTACTGTGCATAATACTGGGAAGGGGCATAGCTATATGGGGTGCAGATGAAGCAGCTAAAACCCAGTCCTGAGGATACCAGGCATGTTCACATCGGTTTCTAGAAGCCATGTAGGGTATTTCAATAAAAACTTTGTTGTGACACATAACAAAAGTTAACTGTTATTTCCATAACATACATATTATAGAAATGTTTATCATGTATTATAATATCATAATTCAGAATGTCTAAAGTTGTACCAAAAACATACTTAATTCTAATTTTTAGAAAAATCTATAAAAATTATTTACTGAGACATCCACATGAGCAAATTCAGGAATGTGAAAGCAGCCCGAGGGCTACAAGACCCTTTTTTCTGCAAAAGATGGGTATGAGAATTAAGTAGCACCAGACCTTCCTCTTACCAGGATGGCATGGCCACATTAACCACCCTTAGAACACTTCATTTTGTTATTTCTATGGAACCTCGTCAGTCTATGTCCGCACCTACAGAAAGCATTTCTTTACAACTTACATGCTTATTTCATTCATAATGCGTGTAAAGAAATGTAAAATTAACTCCTTTTATGTGAAAATGTCAAAGCATTACCTGCTAATAGAGCCTAAATAAATAGACTAGACCCTAAATAACCCCATTCTGAAACGATGAGAGTAGTAGCAGATACAAACGTGCTCCATCTCTATTCCGTGGCAGTATAGTTAGCACTATCGCCTTAAAGCACTGAAGCCATGGATTTCAATCTGAACATAAACCACATGCGTGAAGTTTCTATGTCCTTGTAAGTTCTGTGTACAGGAGTGTGGCATATATTGGCACTAAATAAATATAATGAATAGAATAGAAAATAGAATAAATAATAAGCATCCTGATTCCTGTATCATATCCATATCCTTTTTTTTTTTTTACATTTGCAGTCACTGCTGTCCTGCTCTGCAAATCCAAACGCATCCCCATATATCACATGAAAACTTTTTGTCTGAAGCCAGAGAACATAATTTGCTTAATAAAAGATGTTTGGTTGTCAGAGACCAAGACTTGGTTACAGGGACTTGTTCAGCTAGGTCTATATCATTACAAGAAGCAAATATTGCACGCGCCATTTTGGCTGGTTATTGTTGTCATTTTGTGAAACCTTCTCGTATCTTTTAGAAAATTGTTTAAATAGAAAAAAACAGAATATATTTATTATTGGGCTAACTTTCAGTAGCCCCATGAGCAGTTTGGTCATACACATCTCCTATTTTCTGCCATTGTCAAATTCCATGTGCAGACTGCAGGCTGCTGTTCATGAATGAACTCAAAAATGAAGGCTGTAAAACAAACTCTGTCTGGTGATGGTGGATTCTCATCACTTTACCAACAATAGAACAGTGCAAAGAAAGATATCTAAGGCTGCAACAATCAGAAGGGAAAAAGAGGAGACATCTGATGCCCCATTAATTATGACAAAATTGTCAGCCCATTGGAAACTCTCTGTTCAAACCCATTTGATGGTAGTCATCTCCCTGTGAAATCCGTACATTGATAGACATTCTATTTGTAGGTATTGCTGTTCAATCACAATATAACAGGCTGTGTTTGGCTTTATGTCTTACAGCTTTCTAATAACCTTTAGAATTTTCTATTTCATATCTATAATAAAAAAAGCTATAAAAATACACCTCCAATAAAACTTGAAAAAGTGTGTTTAGCTGCAGTGAACACCTATTTGCCTCTCTGCCTCAAAACATAGTTTCTGGAGTCTGGGAAGTAGAGATCTACATTATGGTGCCATTGTACTATATGTCTGTGCACTGAAGGGCTCCTTTAGCTCTCGCTGTACCTGCACAGGTAATAATGAGGGTAGAATACAGCCACCATTGATTTGTTAACTTTGTTAAGCTAGACCCATAGATTAGGTAAATGTTGTCCAAACTAACTGATTTCGGAGCAATTGGCCAACAATCTATTGTGTTTGGTGGCAGCACGAAGGATCGAGCATGTTGGATTTAAAAATGTCCAATCCTCCATCCCTGGGAAATGCTTCCATGGTAGTTTCTGGCATCGACTTATCTACCTTTCCTCATTTATATAAACACGCTAGCTCATCTGACCAGAGCATGCATGTTTATAAGAGAGTCATGCCAAAAGAGGGCTCAGCTGACTGCTTTACTAGTGTGTAGCCACCTGTAGTCCGGGAATAAAGATCCATGGTGACTACTTTGTTTTCCTTTATGCCACAACTAATCCCATCAACAGATAAGCCCCAGTTCACTCGTGTCAGATGTAACCAGAAATTCCCATTCACATTTTGCAGAAAACTTCTGTTTGGAAAAAGAGAACTTTGAAAATAAATAGCTGTTGAATTAATCCCGGTAAGGTTCCGTAGTGTATCAAACTGTACATCCGCAGTAGAAATAGAAAATAAGCCTCGGATTTCTTAGGCGGATCCTGCAATAAATAGGTGCCTATGGCCAATCCGACCCATGTGAACATAGCCTAAAACAACCCTTCAGGCCAGGAACTGTATGCAACACACCAGATCTGAGCCTATGGGACCCCTGTTAGTAAATGTCGGAGAGTGATATACTTTGCTTAGTAAAATTATGTTCACCTTCAGTCAAATTGAAATGTGTGCGTCTTGAAAGGGGTCCCTTAAACAAGAATCCAAGAAAGCTATGCAAATTTCAAGCTGGCAATTTACATTAGTCTATGCGCAACAGAGCTCATCTTTATCAATTAATAGCATGTGATAGTCGATGAAGAAGAAAATGTGAGTCTCCCTGGAATGTGCTACTGTTTCAAATTATTTTAAAGGTACATTTTTGAAACAAAGATTCCTAGATGCAGCCAGTACCAGAAAATACATATCACACCATTATATTTTTCTAATAAATGTGATAAATCAGTAATGTCCGCCTACAGCCATGTACCGTAGTTTCCTTATACCTTTAGGGAATGAACTAGAGAGTAAAATGTTCATGTACATTACCACATACAGTTGGAAAAGAGATTTGTATCATTTCTTCCCTCTACTTTATTGGGAGTGGAATAAGGTTGAGGTTCTTGGCTAAACACATTAATTCTATAGATCTCTTCTTAGCTTTTATTAAATTAACAAAATGGATGTTTAAGGCACAAGAAAAGAAAACTGCAGACAGCCTTATTGCCTACAATGAGTTGGTACGTCATTACCTTTTTACTGCAGATTGTGTCAATAGTCTATTATCTGCTAATATTAAATACTAGTATCATTTTGAAGGTTTTGCTACATTAAGAAGTGACATCTTAGCGATTAGATTCAGCTATATTAATAAGACACTAGCATAGAATTACCACTGACATGCCAGTGCCAGTAGGTAAGTGAAAACATACACAGAGAAAACACCAGGCAAATATGTAGAACAAAACACGAGACATAGGATAGTAGACTCACATACAATAAAAACATTTTGTACGCACTAGAATTTACCAACTATTG